>NC_053028.1:62002638-62178802 GCF_003073215.2 Triticum urartu
TGAAACAGTTCAATGCAAAAATGCTCGTTTGATTGTTTACTTTTAGCTTCCTTCTCTGTGGTTATTTCTCCGTCATACTTTGTATCGAGTATCTCACTAGTCGGAAAGGCATGCAAATTGGAATTTTTTGCCTAACAAGTTGTGCCGTGCAATTGGAATTCCAACTTGAGTACTAGTACTACTAGTAGGAGTACCAGAGGCCAATTTGGTTAGGCTTCTACATTAGTAGTATTCCCATTACTACTAGCTCCATCCTGGTTAATTGGTCCCCATTGTAATCTGTGTCAAATTTTTATCATAAATTTAACTAATTAAATGTTTGTGCATGTCACATGCACTAACATTTTGTCATTTAAGTCTTTGGTCAAAATTTACCACAAATTACAATGGCGACGAATAAACCAGGACGGAGGTACTAGTAGTAGTTTACAAGCCCAAATAAATGAGCGAGGCGCCTTAATGTTACTCTAGACTGTGACTAGTCTTATGGCAAAAGCTGGGCAAGAGACGGCTTATTTTTTAAGCCCCCAAAAGAACTGGCCCTAGGAGTAGTAGCTAGGGATACTAGGAGTAGTAGCTAGGGATCGAGTGTGCGAGATGAACCGGAGAAAGTAAATGCAGAGAGATGAAATGCAAAAAAGACGGAGGGGTGTGATGGTTGCTTGTCCGTTTATTTTACCAGGCCACTTATTACTCGCAGTGGTTGGGTTTTGTGATATGACGGCTTTACTGCCGCCCTCTACACTTGTACTACATCGGTCGTGGTTTATTAATCCCCCATTGAATTTGACTAAAGATTTAACTAACAAAATGTTAGTGCATGTCAACAAAAACTATATTGTTGGATTCGTATTTGAACATAGTTTTCAATGATATAATTTTAGGTGACATGCATCAGCGTTTATCATATTATATATAATTTTCAATTTTTGGTAGTACTAATCTATAGTAGTAAGGTCCCGTGCGTTGCATGGAAGAGTGAAATGCATTCATCGGGGAGTTTTTTATTTTGACAAAGGATGTGGGGGTCATCTCTAGAGCTCACAAACATCCGGGTGAAGTAGATAAAAAGGTATCTGTTGCAAACAAAAGCGTTCAACTGTTCAACCTGCTTCCAAAACTTGTGAAGAAAAAACACTTATTGTGCTTTTGCAAGAAATGATCTTTAAGAATTAGCTTTTGAGTATAAATTGTTATCGTGTTGGCTACAGATGACATGGCACTTTCTTATAGTCAACAGTTGGCTATACTATTAAGTATTAACCATGCCTTTATACCCCTAGACGGAGTGATTAAATCAGGATGACTTGGAAGGGGCAGAGGAGATGTAAGAAATGGTTCGTAGTATGTCTTTAACCAGTACTGTAGTAAAAATTCATACAAGGAAGATTCTAGACTAAACTATAAATGGATACACTTTTATTCATGCATGATACTCCAATAGAGCAAGATCATGCATGGAAGTCTCCACATGCTTAGACAGCGGATTACACTGAGCAAAGACTAATGATCAACATTTAACTTGATAATGCGTATGTCCAGGTGAACCTCCTTGGAGTCCCCATGCACCGCGTTGGGGGTAAATCATACCATGTGTCTTCCATGTCCACATCGGCGGGAAGGTCCCAGCTCTGCACATTCCTAGTCAGCTTGATGGAGCCGGTATCGCCACCCACGTACCTCGGAGGGGTCGTAACAGTGAGCACACACCCGTACATCGGCCTCGTGTCAGTGTCAGCGTCAGTGATACGTCCATTTTGCATCAAGCTTTTATATCAATATTTATTGCATTATGGGATGTTATTTCACAATACTTCTGGCTATTCACTCTTATTTTACAAGGTTTACATAAGGAGGGAGAATGCCGGCGGCTGGAATTCTGGGCTGGAAAATGAGCAAATATTAGAGACCTATTCTGCACAACTCCAAAAGTCCTGAAACTCCACGGAACACCTTATAATAAATAATGAAAAATCCTCGCCAAAGATGAAGACCAGGGGGGCCACACCCTTCTCACGATGGTGGGGGGCGCCCCCCTAGGGCAAGCCCCCTGCCTCGTGGGCCCCCTGGTGGCTCTCCGATGACCATCTTCTCCTATATGAAGTCTTTCGTTGAGAAAAAAATAAGAAGCAACCTTTCGGGACGAAACTCCGCCGCCACGAGGCGGAACCTTGGCGGATCCAATCTAGAGCTCCGCTGCCAGGGAAACTTCCCTCCCAGAGGGGGAAATCATCGCCATCGTCATCACCAACGCTCCTCTCATCGGGAGAGGGCAATCTCCATTAACATCTTCATCAGCACCATCTCATCTCAAAACCCTAGTTCATATCTTGTATCCGATTCTTGTCTTCAAGTCCGGTATTGGTGCTAGTAGGTTGCTAGTAGTGTTAATTACTCCTTGTAGTTGATGCTAGTTGGTTTAATTGGTGGAAGATCATATGTTCATATCCTTTATGCATATTAATACCCCTCTAATTATGAACATGTTTATGCTTTGTGAGTAGTTACGTTTGTTCCTGAGGACAAGGGAGAAGTCTTGCTATTAGTAGTCATGTGAATTTGGTATTCGTTCGATATTTTGATGAGATGTATGTTGTCTAGACTCTAGTGGTGTTATGTGAACGTCGACTACATAACACTTCACCATTATTTGTGCCTAGAGGAAGCCATTGGGAAGTAATAAGTAGATGATGGGTTGCTAGAGTGACAGAATCTTAAACCCTAGTTTATGCGTTGCTTCGTAAGGGACTGATTTGGATCCATATGTTTAATGCTATGGTTAGGTTTACCTTAATACTTTTGTTGTAGTTGCGGATGCTTGCAATAGAGGTTAATCATAAGTGGGATGCTGTCAGGACCCCGATTCCAAGTCACATCGATCTAGCCCGTAACACCTCATATCATATTGCGGCCTCACACACGGTATCCCCACGGGTGTCGCCTTACCATGGCCCGGGACCGTTTGCGCCTAATGCAAGCTAAAATAGAAAGGAATGAACCCATTTGAATCAAAGATTCAAATGTTAGTTCATTTAACATAGCCATATTAGTGCATTATCTTATTTGCTTAAACAACAAGGTTATCTTGTTTTGTCATGCATGAAACCATTACCAATGGATAGATTGATTTTTACTGATCAAAATTCATATATAAATCTTTTCATTTGGAGTTACAGATTAATTTCTATGATTTTTAGAAGTTTTGGCTATTTCCTGGAATTTCCTATATAAAAAATAAATCCAGAAAATGAATAATTGCGTCAGCACTGCGTCACTGTGACGTCAGCGAGTCAAAGGCGCCAGTGCCAGTCAAACCTAACTAGTGGGCCCTGTCTGTCATTGTCTCAGCTAACTAACAGGATTAAGTTAATACTAACTAACTGTCAGTGCGGCCTGAGCCCACATGTCAATGACCTAAACTAATTATAATTAGTTAGCACTAATCCTAAACTAATTAACAGGCCGGCCCCACCTATCATAGGCTCAGGGGGGGAGTCAACCTGGGCCCACACGGGTCAGGCGTGGTCAACTCGCCGGTCAGCGGGTCAAACCTACTGGCGTTTAGCCACCGGCGAGGCCAGACGCGGCGCCGCGCTACGGGATTTGCCCACAGGGCATCATTTGCTGCATGGAGAGCAGCTACGGGCAGCTGGTGCTCGCCTGCATCCAGCCGTGGTGATGGCTTGGTCGGGGAGTGGCCAGAGCATCGCCGGCGACGAGCTTGGCGGAGGCCAAAGCTCGGGTCAGCTCATGCCCGTGGCTGCAGTGGCCAAGGCGGCGTGGCGCTTGTGCCTACCACATCTACGTGATGTAGTGAGTGTGACGGGCACAAGCCCGTGACCAAAAGGTCACCGGAGCATCACCGGCAACGTGATCAGGCGACGGTGCATTCGGACGGAAAAGGCACGTCGGCTACAGAGCTCTAGCGACGAAGCGGAGAGAAGGGGGAGGAGCAGTAGCTCACTGGGAAGCCGCAGAGAAGGTCAGCGTGCTCGGGGAAGGCTCGGTGCGGTCGGAACGGCGACGGGGATCTCGGCGGCTCGAGGTTGAAGACGACGGCGGCGGGGACAATGCAGGGTCTCCGGCGTCGTGCGGCTTGGCTAGTCGACGTAGTCGACGACGGCGAACCGTCCGGACACGGTGAGAGGGCGCGGGGACGGCATTGGACGTGGCTGCGGCAAGCGGCGGCAACAGTGATGTCTCAGGCGACGTCGGGGAGGGCGAGAGAGAGAGGAACCAGAGGAAAGAGCGAATGTCTGCGAGGTCGGGGAGAGAGAGGGGGGTCGTACCACGTCGACAGCTCGACGAGGGGAGCGGCGAGGCGGCGGGCAGCTGCGTGGCGTGCATGCTGTGCTCGTCGTTGAGTAGCTGCTTGCCTGCCTGGCCAAGCCAAGCAGCTCGCTGGAGCGTTGGCTGGGCTGGGCCGGCAGGTCGGCCTGCTGGGGTGGGCGCCAGGTAAGCTTTCTCTTTGTCTCTTTTCCTGTTTGTTTTCTTTTTCTATTTTTCTGTAACTTTAGGGCTTTATTAAAAATACTTAGGCACTTACTAAAATCCTGAAAATAAGTGTGGGCTCTATTGGGATTATTCCTAACAGCCCTCACTTAACTCCAGAATTATTTGGGCATTTAAAATATTTTATAGCATTTAAATGCCCAAATTCAAATACTTATGATTTAATTCAAAGAATCCAGAATGTCCTAGAAAAGAGTGCACCATTTTTGCCAGGGGTTTTAACCCAATCTAGAAATGATGAACATTTTGTGAAGGGCATTTTGGGTTCATTGAAAATAATTTCAGTAAACCCTAGTTGTTTCCAGGGGGCTTGCTGGGGGTTCTGTCATCCCCATTTGAAGTTTCTATAAAAGTAGACATGATGCAACACTCTAATGCATGAACTAGATAGGGTGTGACAACTCACCCCTAATCAAAAGAATCTCGTCCCGAGATTTAGGATCCTCCGGGAAGAAAGTGGGGTACTCGAGTCGAAGACGATCCTCCCTTTCCCAAGTGGCTTCTTTCTCGGAATGGTGTGACCATTGAACCTTGAGAAACTTGATATTATGTCGTCGAGTGGTACGCTCGGCTTGATCAAGGATACAAACGGGATATTCCCTATATGAGAGGTTATCTTGTGGATCAAGCGTTTCGTGGTCCACTCCACGGATAGGATCCGCGAAGCAACGCCTGAGTTGAGAAACGTGGAAGACATCGTGAACTCTAGAAAGATGCGAAGGTAGTTCCAATTGGTAGGCAACTTCTCCTCGTTTGGCAAGAATGCGAAAGGGTCCAATAAAACAAGGAGCCAATTTGCCTTTGATACCGAAACGATGGGTTCCCTTTAACAGAGTAACCCGAAGGTAAGCCTTCTCGCCGACTTCATAAGTCATGAGCTTATGTTTACGATCATATTGGCTCTTTTGACGAGATTGGGCTGTTTTCAATTTCTCACGAATAACGCGAACCTGCTCCTTTGCTTCCTGAATCATATCCGGGCCAAAGAGTTGTCTTTCCCCGGTTTCTGACTAGTTAAGAGGCGTTCGACATTTTCGTCCATAGAGAACTTCGAAAGGAGCTTAGCCCAAGCTAGCTTGATAACTATTATTATAAGCAAACTCCGCGAATGGAAGGCATTTCTCCCAACACATTCCGAATGAGATGACATAAGCTTGGAGCATATCTTCCAAAATTTGATTGAATCTCTCTACTTGACCACTTGATTGAGGATGGAAGGCGGTGCTAAAAGAGAGACGAGTTCCCATAGCATTTTGGAAACTTTCCCAAAATCGAGAGGTGGAGAGACTCCCACGGTCTGATTTAATTTCCAATGGGACACCATGAAGCGACACTATTCGGGAGATGTATAATTCAGCTAGCTGGCTAGCGGTGATACTCTCACGAACAGGTAGGAAATGGGCTACTTTGGGAAGACGGTCGATCACGACGAAAATGGCATTATTCCCTCTCTTGGTCGTCCTGGGAAACCCAGTAATGAAATCCATACTGATTTTATCCCATTTCCACTCAGGAATAGCCAAAGGTTGAAGGTGCCAGCAGGCCGTTGGTGCTCTGCTTTAACACGACGACAGACGTCGCAACTAGCAATGTATTGAGCAACTTCTCTCTTCATCCTAGTCCACCAAAATCTCTGGCGTTGGTCTTGATACATTTTGGTACTACCGGGAAGAATGGTGAGAGGGGATTCATGAGCTTCCTTAAGAATCAACTAGCGTAAATGTTGTTTCTTGGGAACCACCAAGCGGTTCTCGAAGAAGACAACACCTCGCTCATCCATGGAAAAACATTTAGCAACTCCGCTAGCGATGTTCTCCTTAATCCGGGATATGCCCTTATCATACGGCTGGGTAGTTATGATATGATCCATAAGGTTAGGCTTCGCCACCAGGGTTGATAGGAAACCTTGAGGAACAATGTGAAGATTAAGCTTACAAAATTCCTCATGGAGAAGTGGTTGACTTTGTTGTAACATCAGGTTGTTACATTAAGATTTACGACTTAGCGCATCAGCCATGACATTGGCTTTGCCCGGGGTGTAAGTTATTCCTAAGTCGTAATCCGAGATCAACTCGACCCAACATCGTTGTCTGAGATTCAAGTCCGGTTGGGTGAAGATATATTTCAAACTTTGGTGATCGGTGAAGATCTCGCAACGATTACCGAGAAGGTAATGTCGCCAAGTTTTAAGTGCATGGACTACAGCTGAAAGCTCTAGATCATGTGTGGGATAATTTTCCTCATGTGGGTGTAATTGCCGTGAAGCATAGGCAATTACCTGACGATCTTGCATGATTATGCAACCTAGTCCTTGTCGCGAGGCGTCGCAATAGATAATAAAGTCCTTGGAGAAATCAGGTGGTACCAGTACAGGAGCAGATGTCGGGCGTCTTTTCAGTTCCTGAAAGCTAAACTCGCACTGTGGGGTCCACTCGAACTTTTTATCTTTCTTGAGGAGTTCAGTTAGAGGTTTAGATGGAGCAGCGGCAATAGCTCGCTAAGCCAAGGAAGCTTCGAACTTGCTTGACCGTCTCAGGTGGAGTCCAATCAAGGACGTCTTGAACTCGCTCGGTATTGACAGCAATACCCTTACCAGAGATTACATGGCCTAGATAGGTCACTTCTGGAAACCAAAATTCACAATTGGAGAATTTGGCATAAAGGCGATGCTCTCGAAGTTTCGTCATTACCAGCCTTAGATGTTCGGCATGTTCCTCTTCATTCTTGGAGTAGATGAGTATGTCATTGAGGTATACTATGACGAATTTATCCAAATACTCCATGAAGACCGAGTACATTAACCGAGAGAAGATGGCTGGGGCATTGGTTAAACCGAAGGACATAACGGTGTACTCGTATTGGCCATAACGAGTAACGAAGGCCGTTTTGGGAATGTCCCCATTTCTAATTTTGATTTGATGGTAGCCCAACCTTAAATCCATCTTGGAAAAGACTGAGGATCTAGTGAGCTGGTCATACAGATCGTTGATCCTGGGAAGCGGATACTTATTCTTGATAGTGACCAAGTTGACAGGTCGGTAATCTACAACCATCTGATCCTTTCCATCCTTCTTCTTGACGAAGAGGACGGGGCAAGCCCAAGGAGAGGAACTAGGACGGATGAAGCCCTTTTTCAAGGACTCACCGAGTTGGTTCTTAAGCTCGGCTAGTTCTAAGGGTGCCATCTTATAGGGTCTTCTAGAAATTTGAACGGTTCCTGGAACAAGGTCTATCACAAACTCGACACCCCTGTCAGGTGGAACACCTGGCAGTTCTTCTGGAAAGACATCCGGAAGTCCCGGACTACCGTAATATCTTCAAGGTCTAGAACGGGGTTGGCATTTAGGGAGTGGCGCTTGGCCACTCGAGTTAAGACATTGACTGTCTTGCCCGATGGGTGAGTAAGTTGAACGGTTCTAGTGGCACAATCAATCTTAGCGTAATGAGCTGACATCCAGTCCATACCCAAGATGATGTTTATGTCCGAGGACTTGAGAGCTATTAAGGATGCAAGGAAGACAAGTCTATCGACAAGAATTTAGTTCCCATGGCTTACTCTAGAAGTTTGCCATTTGGAACCCGGAGTTTGAATTACCATGGAAGTGGGCATGTCACAGAATGTCGTGTTATGCAATCGAGCATAGTTCTCGGATACGAATGAATGAGATGCTCCAGTATCGAAAAGAATAGATGCCGGATGGCAATTAACAAGGAGCGTACCAAGGACGACGTTAGGATACTCATGAGCCTCCTCGGCTGAGACACAGTTGACATGGCCACGTGCAGTGGTGACTGGCTTGGCGTAGAATGTCTTTCCCGCTGGCTTACCACGGCCAACGGACTTTCCAGACTGATTGGGGTTGTTGTTCTGGGGACACTCTCGACTATAGTGACCCGGCTCTCCACACTTGAAGCATGTCACAACATTGGGGCATGGAGCAGCATTAGAAGCGGGGCCACCATAGGGCTTGGACGGTGCAAACTGCTGGTTGGGACGAGGCGCCTCAAAGGATGGCCTCGGAATTAACCTGGGTAGCTGTGCCGTGCTTGGAATCCACACCCGGCGCTTCTGAGATCCAGAGCCGGATGAAGAGCCAAAATCACGGGAGTGCTTGCGTGAAGCATCATAGTCAGACTGGCCTGTCTCAGCACTGATGGCTTTATTGACCAACTTCTGAAAGGAGGTGCACTCGTGCAGACGAAGATCGCGGCGAAGCTCAGGGCTAAGTCCCATGCGGAACCTTGCCTGCTTCTTAGCATCGGTAGATACTTCTTCAGGAGGATATCGTGCCAGATTCCCAAATTCACGACTATATGCATCCATAGTCAGTCTTCCTTGGGTGAAATTGCAGAACTCTTCCCTCTTGCGATCTATGAGACCTTCCGGATGTGATGCTCACGGAAAGCCTCAATGAATTCATCCCAAGTAGTGATTTGGCCGACCGGGCGCATAGCCTCAAAGTTTTCCCACCAAAGACTAGCAGGGCCTTCGAGGTGATATGCAGCATAAGTAACCTTATCAGCTTCGGCTACGTTGGCAGAATGTAGCTTGTGGGTGATGCTGCGAAGCCAGTCATCCGCATCGAGGGGCTCGACGGAATGGTTAAACTTTGGTGGGTACAACTTGATGAAGTCATTGATTGACACCAAGTCATTTCGCTGATGGAGAGTGGTGTTCTGCTCAATCCGCTCTAGCAAGCGGTTAGTCTCACGCTTGTTTCTTTCCGCCTCCAGCATCACTTCGGCCAGAGAAGGCGGGTGAGGCATATTTTGACCCCTAACTGCACTGGCTTCCCCCTGCTTCGGGGCAGCAGGGTTGCTGCGGGTGTTGACCATCCTAGGAGAAAACAAAACAATAGTTTAGATAAAGGGTGGCACAAACTTAGCAAGGAAGTGCAGAATGTAATGGATAACATGGAATGCTAAGATGTTCGTTGCATGACATGGTAATATAGAAACTGCCATATATATACCATTGGTCATACACACCGTACATAGTTTAGTACAAGCCCAGGCTAGAGTACAACTACGGTGAAAGACATTACATCTCATCGGAGGCATTCCAAGCTCCTATACATTATTTGTCTACACCTCCGGAATTGATTACACACTAAGTCATATTCCACATGTCACGCAGGACAGTGGAGATACAACTATTACAATACTAGTGATACTACTACTAACTCAGACAGCTCCGTAGTAGTCCTCATAGAAGTCACCTCTGTAGCCTGGAAGTTCAACGTGATCATTCGGGAACAGACAGTCCTGAGGAGCTTGTGGACGAAAGGGGCTAGGATGAGGTCTTGGACCAACAAACGATGGCCTGCGGGGACCACGAGGTGGGTTGATGCCTCCCACATCACGCCAATCCACCATGTCTGGCAGAGCAGATCTCACAGGATACAGATCAATCGTATCCATACATCCAGCTTGCACAACAGGTGCAAACCGAGTCAAAGTCGCCCAATGATCAGCACGGGTGTTGAAAAGCTCCAGTCTCAAGGCCCGATTCTCTCGGTCCTTATCCTCGAGCATCTCGGCAGTGGTGCAAGTTAGTGAGTCCTCACGTGTGGAGTCAGCATAGATAGCCTGGAGATACCCTTGCGCTCCCGGGAGTGAAGCTGGCATATAACGGAAGTCGGTGTTCCGAAGCAGGCCAGTCCGGACTGGCATGATGGTCATCATGGAATAGGCAGCATCCTGCACAGCCATCTCAACAGTAACCCCGAGTCCATAGGAACAGTGGAGGGGCACGGTAGATCCAGGATAAGAAGGAAATATCCTGACGATGCAGAAATATTGACTTTGATTAAATTCTCGGCATTGCTCTTCGACAGTGTATTCGGGATACCAATGGTAACCCGTCTCAATCAATACCCGGACTATCATATCAGTATGAACGGGCACATCGAGGCACCGGGTGAGGCGAACCACTTGGTTTTGAGCACAAGTGGCCATCTGAAAGCACAACCACAATGCAAAGACATTAGAATTTCTAGGGAAAATTGGACAACATAATAGCTGTAAATGCTCAGAAAAAGATTTGAGACATCCACAACAGTTTGCAGCACCACTCAACAACATCATATAAAGGTTCTGATTCAACTAGCAACATACTAAAAGTGGTAGAAACTGAATTGAGGCTGGTAACCAACAATCGTATAAGTTAATACAGATTAGTAACACGTGAACCTGACAGAAGAAGAGAGCCTAGTCCTTAACCCACGTTGAATGAGAAGAGAATGACTCAGATCAGAGAGCATAAGGTAAAGGAGTAAAAAGAGCCTTACATTCCCTCCCACAATCAATTCCCCTACATATAACTAAAGCATTTCTAGACTCGACATCGACCAGTTTGGCTCAACGAACCTATAGGCAGTCCGGCTCTAATGCCAACGCTGTCAGGACCCCGATTCCAAGTCACATTGATCTAGCCGGTAACACCTCATATCACATTGCGGCCTCACGCATGGTATCCCCACGGGTGTCGCCTTACCATGGCCCGGTACCATTTGCGCCTTTTGGCTCACGTATATGATAGTGTCGCTAGCATCCATATGACAGAGAACCCGGGCCGACATGGCTAGTCGAGAACCCAAAGCGGCACAGACCTATGGAGACAGGCATACATGAATCACATCGAGCATGTCGGTCATCAGTGAGTGAATCCGGGCTATAGCACTGGGCTAACAGGACTCTGGATGTCACCGCGTGACATTTCCCTGAAGGGAAAGACATAGGAACGAAGTGAAACACATGCCGGCCAGTCAAGTGTCCTAAGCAGTAGTGCTGGGCTAGCAGGACTCCGGTGAACCGGGCTGTAGCGGACTACTATGGCTCGAGGAACACTAGACTACATTTCCCCATAAGAAAGGCTGCCAAGGATAAACAACTAGATTGTTGGATCCCACACATACCAAGCATTTCAATCATACACACAATATGCTCGATATGTGTCAATACAACAGGGCATCACAACAAAACTCTACAACTCAAGTACTTTATTTAAAGGCCCCAGAGAGCCATACATAACATGTTCATATAGGTAGGGGTCACATGACCCGACACTCAAGTCATACAAGCATACAAGCACATGCGGAAGCAAATAGTCTGAGTACAGACACTAGAAAGAAAGAAGGCTTCTCGAAGCCTGTCTATCTACATAGGGCCCTCCATGGCCAGGATCACCACCTGGGTGGCAAGTCACTCATCGACGTCGAGATCTACATAAAACCCATCGGAGGGGGCGGTGTTGTCGTCTGAAAACAGTAATTAAACAAACATGAGTACAAAGGTACTCAGCAAGTCTTACATCAGAACCTACTATACATGCTCATTCTCAAGAAGGTGGTGGAGTTATTGCAGCAAGCCAGCTTTGTCTCTTGGCTAAACTATCCTATGGGACACCACTTAGTAAAGTAGTTTTCGCACACGAGTCCACTAATCACCAACACAATACACCACCGGGGATCCTCCCTCGTCATCCTATGAGAGGGCCATCCTCGGTACTCACACTTATCTTGAGTCTTTTAGTAGTATCCATTAACTTGTCTATGAACTGTATAGGCAACCAAGTAGTCCTTTACCGCGGACGCGGCTATTCGAATAGATGATGTTAACCCTGCAGGGGTGTACTCCTTCATACATGCTCTCACCACTTACCGTCGTTTACACGACATGTACTCGGCAACCTTCAAGCGGAAACCCAACGAGGGTGTCAGCCACGGCCTACCTAAAAACTCAATCCTCTAGTCCAGGGTTATCGCCTATCCAGGTTCCATCCGCAGGGAGTCCGGCCGAGGTTTCCACATACGGCCCCGAATGATGTGAAAAGGGTTCCCGAGACACCAAACGGGTGACTCGATACACCGTGCCACAGTGTATCTACCGCAACATAGCCCACCCCTAGGGTCAGCGCTACGCACGGCCGCCAACACATAACCTACAAACACTAGAAACTAATTGCAACTCCTGGACAGAGTACTAGGGTGATTAAGAAGCCGAGAGGGTCAATTAAGGATCCCAATGCATGGTAGTAGATGATTCTTAAAATCACACATACAGATCTCAGTTCTTAGGGACGGCCTCAATGAAACAACCCACCATGTACTCCTACATGGCCTCTCATCGATACCTTTACCAAATCATGTTCAACACATCCCTCACATTACCGACATAATCATTTCACTCTAGCCCATCACCCAGATGAACCAGACCTGACACAACTCTAAGCATAGCATGCATAGCAAGGTAGGAAACACATACAAGGCTCAATCAACTCCTACACATGCTAGTGGGTTTCATCTAGTTACTGTGGCAATGACAGGTCATGCAGAGGATAAGGGTTCAACTACCGTAGCACACAACAGTTTGAAACATTGTTGTCTTAATGCAGTAAATGAGAGCAGAGGCGAGAACATGGGATTGTATCGATATGATCAATGGGGCTCCTTGCCTGATGTAGTGGTAGTAGGGTACTGCCCTTCAGACGGATATTCGGGGTTATCCTCGGAGGCAGAACCTACCACGAAAGACACACCGAACATAATCAACACATGACAATATGCAACAATATGATGCATGCTATGACATGGCAAGATGAATGTGTCTTGGCCTAATGCAAGCTAAAACAGAAAGGAATGAACCCATTTGAATCAAAGATTAAAATGTTAGTTCATTTAACATAGCCATATTAGTGCATTATTTTATTTTGCTTAAACAGCAAGGTTATCTTGTTCTGTCATACATGAAACCATTACCAATGAATAGATTGAATTTTTCTGATCAAAATTCATATATAAATCTTTTCATTTGGAGTTACAGATTAATTTCTATGATTTTTAGAAGTTTTGGCTATTTTCTGGAATTTCCTATATAAAAAATGAATCCAGAAAATGAATAATTGCGTCAGCACTGCGGCACTGTGACGTCAGTGAGTCAAAGGCGCCAGGGGCAGTCAAACCTGACTGGTGGGCCCTGTCTGTCAGTGTCTCAGCTAACTAACAAGATTAAGTTAATACTAACTAACTGTCAGTGGGGCCTGGGCCCACATGTCAATGACCTAAACTAATTATAATTAGTTAACACTAATCCTAAACTAATTAACAGGCATGCCCCACCTATCATAAGCTCAGGGGGAGTCAACCTGGGCCCACATGGGTCAGGCATGGTCAACTCATCGGTCAGCGGGTCAAAGCCTGCCGGCATTTTGCCACCGGCGAGGCTAGACGCGGCGGCGCGCTGCGGGATTTGCCCACAGGGCATCATTTGCTGCGCGGAGAGCAGCTATGGGAAGCTGGTGCTCGCCCGCATCCAGCCGTGGTGATGGCTTGGCCGGGGAGTGGCCGGAGCATCGCCGGCGACGAGCTTGGCGGAGGCCGAAGCTCGGGTCAGCTCGTGCACGTGGCTGCAGTGGCCTAGGCGGCATGGCGCTTGCACCTACAACATCTACGCGATGCAGTGAGTGTGACCTGCACAAGCCTGTGACCAAAAGGTCACTGGAGCATCGCCGGCAACATGGTCAGGCGGTGGTGCGTTCGGACGGAAAAGGCACGTCGGCTACAGTGCTCTAGCGACGAAGCGGAGAGAAGGGGGAGGAGCAGTAGCTCACTCGGAAGCCGCAGAGAAGGTCAGCGTGCTCGGGGAAGGCTCGGTGCGGTCGGAACAGTGATGAGGATCTCGGCGGCCCGAGGTTGAAGACGACGGCGGCGGGGACGATGCAGGGGCTCTGGCGTCGTGCGGCTTGGCTAGTCAACGTAGTTGACGACGGTGAACCGTCCGGACACGGTGAGAGGGCGCGGGGACGGTGTTGGACGTGGCTGCGGCGAGCGGCGGCGATGGTGACATCTCAGGCGACGTCGGGGAGGGCGAGAGAGAGAGGAACCAGAGGGAAGAGCGAATGTCTGTGAGGTCGGGGAGAGAGAGGGGGGTCGTCCCACGTCGACAGCTCGACGAGGGGAGTGGCGAGGCGGCGAGCAGCTGTGTGGCGCGCATGCTGTGCTCACCTTCGAGGAGCTGCTTGCCTTCCTGGCCAAGCCAAGCAGCTCGCTGGAGAGTTGGCTGGGCTGGGCCGGCAGGTGGGCCTGCTGGGGTGGGCGCCAGGTAAGCTTTCTCTTTCTCTCTTTTCCTATTTGTTTTCTTTTTCTATTTTTTTGTAACTTTAGGGCTTTATTAAAAATACTTTGGCACTTACTAAAATCCTGAAAATAATTGTGGGCTCTGTTGGGATTATTCCTAACAGCCCTCACTTAACTCCAGAATTATTTGGGCATTTAAAATATTTTATAGCATTTAAATGCCCAAATTCAAATACTTATGATTTAATTCAAAGAATCCAGAATGTCCTAGAAAAGAGTGCACCATTTTTGCCAGGGGTTTTAACCCAATCGAGAAATGATGAACATTTTGTGAAGGGCATTTTGGGTTCATTGAAAATAATTTTATTAAACCCTAGTTGTTTCCAGGGGGTTGCTGGGGGTTCTGTCATCCCCATTTCAAGTTTCTATAAAAGTAGACATGATGCAACACTCTAATGCATGAACTAGCTAGGGTGTGACAACTCACCCCCACTCAAAAGAATCTCGTCCCGAGATTTAGGATCCTCCAGGAAGAAAGTGGGGTACTCGAGTCGAAGACGATCCTCCCTTTCACAAGTGGCTTCTTTCTCGGAATGGTGTGACCATTGAACCTTGAGAAACTTGATATTATGTCGTTGAGTGGTACGCTCGGCTTGATCAAGGATACAAACGGGATATTCCCTATATGAGAGGTTATCTTGTAGATCAAGCGTTTCGTGGTCCACTCCACGGATAGGATCCGCGAAGCAACGCCTGAGTTGAGAAACGTGGAAGACATCGTGAACTCTGGAAAGATGCGAAGGTAGTTCCAATTGGTAGGCAACTTCTCCTCGTTTGGCAAGAATGCGAAAGGGTCCAATAAAACGAGGAGCCAATTTGCCTTTGATACCGAAACGATGGGTTCCCTTTAACGGAGTAACCCGAAGGTAAGCCTTCTCACCGACAACATAAGTCATGAGCTTATGTTTACGATCATATTGGCTCTTTTGACGAGATTGGGCTGTTTTCAATTTCTCACGAATAACGCGAACCTGCTCCTCTGCTTCCTGAATCATATCCAGGCCAAAGAGTTGTCTTTCCCCGGTTTTTGACCAGTTAAGAGGCGTTCGACATTTTCGTCCATAGAGAACTTCGAAAGGAGCTTTGCCCAAGCTAGCTTGATAACTATTATTATAAGCAAACTTCGCGAATGGAAGGCATTTCTCCCAACCCATTCCGAATGAGATGACAGAAGCTCGGAGCATTTCTTCCAAAATTTGATTGACTCGCTCTACTTGACCACTTGATTGAGGATGGAAGGGGGTTCTAAAAGAGAGACGAGTTCCCATAGCATTTTGGAAACTTTCCCAAAATCGAGAGGTGAAGAGACACCATGAAGCGACACTATGGTCTGAGTTAATTTCCAATGGGACACCATGAAGCGACACTATTCGGGAGATGTATAATTCAGCTAGCTGGCTAGCAGTGATACTCTCACGAACAGGTAGGAAATGGGCTACTTTGGAAAGATGGTCGATCACGACGAAGATGGCATTATTCCCTCTCTTGGTCCTGGGAAACCCATTAATGAAATCCATACTGATTTTATCCCATTTCCACTCAGGAATAGCCAAAGGTTGAAGGGTGCCAGCAGGCCGTTGGTGCTCTGCTTTAACACGACGACAGATGTCGCAACTAGCAATGTATTGAGCAATTTCTCTCTTCATCCTAGTCCACCAAAACCTCTGCCGTAGGTCTTGATACATTTTGGTACTACTGGGATGAATGGTGAGAGGGGATTCATGAGCATCCTTAAGAATCAATTGGCGTAAATGTTGTTTCTTGGGAACCACCAAACGGTTCTCGAAGAAGACAACACCTCGCTCATCCATGGAAAAACATTTAGCAACTCCGCTAGCGATGTTCTCCTTAATCCGGGATACGCCCTTATCATACCGCTGGGCGGTTATGATCTGATCCATAAGGTTAGGCTTCGCCACCAGGGTGGATAGGAAACCTTGAGGAATAATGTGAAGATTAAGCTTACAAAATTCCTCATGGAGAAGTGGTTGACTTTGTTGTAACATCAGGTTGTTACATTAAGATTTTCGACTTAGCGCATCAGCCATGACATTGGCTTTGCCCGGGGTGTAAGTTATTCCTAAGTCGTAATCCGAGATCAACTCGACCCAACATCGTTTTCTGAGATTCAAATCCGGTTGGGTGAAGATATATTTCAAACTTTGGTGATCGGTGAAGATCTCGCAATGATTACCGAGAAGGTAATGTCGCCAAGTTTTAAGTGCATGGACTACAGCTGCAAGCTCTAGATCATGTGTGGGATAATTTTCCTCATGTGGGTGTAATTGCGGTGAAGCATAGGCAATTACCTGACGATCTTGCATGAGTATGCAACCTAGTCCTTGTCGGGAGGCGTCGAAATAGATAATAAAGTCCTTGGAGAAATCAGGTGGTACAAGTACAGGAGTAGATGTCAGGCGTCTTTTCAGTTCGTGAAAGCTAAACTCGCACTGCCCACAGTGCGAGTTTTTATCTTTCTTGAGGAGTTCAGTTAGAGGTTTAGCAACCTTGGAGAAATTCTCGATGAAGCGGCGGCAATAGCTCGCTAAGCCAAGGAAGCTCCGAACTTGCTTGACCGTCTCAGGTGGAGTCCAATCAAGGACGACTTGCACTCGCTCGGGATTGATAGCAATACCCTTACCAGAGATTACATGGCCTAGATAGGTCACTTCTGGCAACCAAAATTCACAATTGGAGAATTTGGCATAAAGGCGATGCTCTCGAAGTTTCGTCAATACCAGCCTTAGATGTTCGGCATGTTCCTCTTCATTCTTGGAGTAGATGAGTATGTCATCGAGGTATACTACGACGAATTTATCCAAATACTCCATGAAGACCGAGTTCATTAACCGGGAGAAGGTGGCTGGGGCATTGGTTAAATCGAAGGGCATAACGGTGTACTCGTATTGGCCATAACGAGTAACGAAGGCCGTTTTGGGAATGTCCCCATTTCTGATTTTGATTTGATGGTAGCCCAACCTTAAATCCATCTTGGAAAAGACTGAGGATCTAGCGAGCTGGTCATACAGATCGTTGATCCTGGGAAGCGGATACTTATTCTTGATAGTGACCAAGTTGACAGGTCGGTAATTGAGGGAGTCCTGGATTAGGGGGTGTTCGGATAGCCGGACTATACCTTTAGTCGGACTCCTGGACTACGAAGATATAAGATTGTAGACTTCGTCCCGTGTCCGGATGGGACTTTCCTTGGCGTGGAAGGCAAGCTTGGCAATGCGATATTCAAGATCTCCTACCACTGTAACCGACTCTATGTAACCCTAACCCTATCCTGTGTCTACATAAACCGGAGGGTTGTAGTCCGTAGAGGATCAACTCCATACACAATCATACCATAGGCTAGCTTCTAGGGTTTAGCCTCCTTGATCTCGTGGTAGATCTACTCTTGTACTACCCATATCTTCAATATTAATCAAGCAGGAGTAGGGTTTTACCTCCATTGAGGGGGCCCGAACCTGGGTAAAACAAAGTGTCCCCAGTCTCATGTTACCATCCGGCCTAGATGCACAGTTCGGGACCCCGTACCCGAGATCCGCCGGTTTTGACACCGACATTGGTGCTTTCATTGAGAGTTCCTCTGTGTCTTTGCCTTTAGGCCCGATGGCTCCTTCGATCTTCAACAACGATGCGGTCCGGGGTGAGACTTTCCTCCCCGGATAGATCTTCGTCTTCGGCGGCTTCACACTACGGGCCAATTCGCTTGGCCACCTTGAGCAGATCGGAAGCTACGCCCCTGGCCATCAGGTCAGGGTTGGAAGCCTAAACTACACGGCTGACATCCGCGGAGACTTGATCTTCGACGGATTCAAGCCACAGCCAAGCGTGCCGCACTGTCTCAATGGGCACAATATAGCTCTGCTGCCGAACAGTGCCTTGGAGGCCGCACACGAATCGGTTTCGACCATTGATTCGAAACCTACTGCGCCGATCAAGGATCAGCGGTTGGACGCTGCCTCAGGGGCTGCGATCTCAGAGGCGATCGAGCCAAACTCCAGCCCCGCACTCCGCATGGCCCGTGACTCCGAGGAGCCGGATCCCTCTCCAAACTCCGAGCCCCCCGCGCCCCTGCCAATCGAATCCGAGTGGGCACCGGTAATGGAGTTCACCGCAGTGGACATCTTTCAGCATTCGCCTTTTGGTGACATCCTGAATTCTCTTAAGTCTCTCTCTTTATCAGGAGATCCCTGGCCGGACTACGGTCAGCAAGGGTGGGATACGGACGGTGAGGAAATTCAAAACCCACCCACCACCCACTTTGTAGCCACTGTCGATGACTTAACCGACATACTTGACTTCGGCTCCGAAGACATCGACGGCATGGACGACAATATAGGAGATGAACAGGAACCAGCACCTGTAGGGCGCTGGAAAGCCACCTCGTCATACGACATATACATGGTGGATACTCCAACAGATGGAGATGGCGATGGAACAATGGGGGATAACGCCCCCAAGAAACAGCCAAAGCGCCGGCGTCAGCGGCGCGGCTCTAAATCCCGCCAAAGCAAAAATGGTGATTCCGGCACGGGAGATAATACTACCCCAGACAACGCCGAAGAACACCCAGCTCAGCAAGATTCGGCACAGGAAGATGGAGAAGCCAGCCCTCACGAGAGAGCGGCAGACCAAGAGGTCGAGGATGATAACTATAGGCCTCCCTCCGAAGACGAGGCAAGCCTCGATGACGACGAATTCGCCATACCATCAGACCCCGCCGAACAAGAGCGTTTTAGACGCAGGCTTTTAGCCACGGCAAGCAGCCTCATGAAAAAGCAGCAATAGCTTAGAGCTGCCCAAGATTTGCTAACTGACAGATGGACTGAAGTCCTTGCGGCCGAAGAGTATGAACTCGAACGCCCCTCCAAGAGTTACCCGAAGCAAAGGCCGCTACCCCGATCAGAGGAGGAAGCACCTACATCACCAGCGCATGACATGGCAGACCGGCCACGCAGTGGCCGTGACAGAGAGGCCGCTCAGCCCTCCACCCAAGCCATGCCCCGACGCCGCACAACTAAGGCATGGGAAAATGCGCCCGACCTGCGAGACATACCGGAGGATAAAGCAAGACAAACAAGATCGATCTACGAATCGCGCAGGCGCCCTACGGCATGTGACAATGATCTTCACTCCGGATACAACAAATCCGGCCGGGCCGAACACAACAGACATAGCTCTTCCGAGCTGCGTCGTGATATAGCCCAGTACAGAGGCGCCGCACACCCGCTATGTTCACGAATGAAGTAATGGATCATAAAATCCCAGAGGGCTTCAAACCCATAAACATCGAATCATACGATGGCACCACAGACCTGGCGGTATGGATCGAGGACTATCTCCTTCACATCCACATGGCACACGGCGATGATCTACACGCCATCAAGTACCTCCCGCTCAAACTTAAAGGACCGGCCCGGCATTGGCTTAACAGCTTGCCAGCAGACTCAATCGGTTCTTGGCAGGACCTGGAAGCCGCATTCCTCGATAACTTCCAGGGCACTTACATACGACCGCCGGATGCCGACGACTTAAGCCACATAATTCAGCAGCCAGAAGAATCAGCCAGACAATTCTGGACATGGTTCCTAACAAAGAAAAACCAGATAGTCGACTGTCCGGACGCAGAGACCCTAGCAGCCTTCAAGCATAACATCCGCGACGAGTGGCTTGCCCGGCACCTGGGACAGGAAAAGCCGAAATCCATGGCAGTAGTCACGACACTCATGACCCGCTTTTGCGCGGGAGAAGACAGCTGGCTGGCTCGCAGTAACAACTTATCAAAGAACCCTGGTGATTCAGATACCAAGGACAAAAGTGGCAGGACACGTCAGAATAAGCAAAAACGCCGCGTTAACAAGCGACAGTAATGAAGAGATGGCAGTCAATGCCGGATTCAGAGGCTATAAATCTGGTCAGTGGAAAAAGTCTTTCAAAAAGAATACTCAGGGCCCGTCCAGTTTGGACCGAATACTCGATCTCTTGTGCCAGATGCACGGCACCCCCGAAAAGCCAGCCAATCACACTAACAGGTATTATTGGGTGTTCAAGCTGGCAGGCAAGTTAGGAGCCGAAAACAAAGACAAGGGGCTGCACAGCGACGACGAAGAGCCCAAGCCGCCGAACAACAATGAGAAGGGCTTTCCCCCACAAGCGCGGACGATGAACATGATATACGCAACCCACATTCCCAAGCGGGAGCGGAAGCGTGCGCTGCTAGACGTATACACGATGGAGCTAGTTGCCCCAAAGTTCAACCCATGGTCCTCCTGCCCGATCACCTTTGATCGAAGGGACCATCCCACTAGCATCCGTAATGGCAGCTTCGCTGCATTGGTTCTCAACCCAATCATCGACGGATTTCACCTCACAAGAGTCCTCATGGACGGCAGCAGTAGCCTGAACCTGCTTTATCAGGACACAGTGCGGAAAATGGGCATAGATCCCTCAAGGATCAAACCCACAACAGCGACCTTTAAAGGCGTTATACCAGGTGTAGAAGCCAACTGTACAGGCTCAGTAACACTTGACGTGGTCTTCGGATCCCCGTATAATTTCCGAAGTGAAGAGTTAATCTTCGATATAGTCCCGTTTCGCAGTGGCTATCACGCCCTGATCGGACGAACCGCATTCGCAAAATTCAATGCGGTACCGCATTACGCATATCTCAAACTCAAGATGCCAGGCCCTCGAGGAGTAATCACGGTCAACGGAAACACCGAACGCTCCCTCTGTACGGAGGAGCATACGGCGGCTCTAGCAGCGGAGATACAAAGTAGCCTTCTTAGGCAATTCCCCAGTCCGGCCATTAAAAAGCCAGACACCGCCAAGCGCGCCCGGAGTAACCTACAGCAGGACCGCCTGGCACACTCTGAGCAAGCGTAGCAATGCGGCCCCAACCCTAGCGTTCGCGACCTAGCGAAACCAGTACCTCGCGTACACAATTACGCCCTTGAAATACCATGGGCACAAGGGAAGGGGCACAATAAATGGCACGCCCAACATACGGCTTAAAACATACTGGGGGCTACCGGATTCTTTTTTAATTTTATCTTACTTTCAGGACTCCATACTTCGGACAACCTGTTCGGCAACTCGACTGCCGCACAAACGATGCAAGATCCAGGGAGGCAGACAAGCCATGCCCCATTATGGAACTCCCAGGTGGTCTCTGTTACGAGCGGTATACCTATTTTAAATACAATTCCACGGCCTGCCCCTGGTCAGGACATACTGAATAGTCCAATATCTTTTGCTTATCGCACTATTTGTATCGTTCGGCTTTGATAAATAGCCTCTCTATAAACAATGCTTAGCTTCTCTTCTATTTTTTGCATTACTCTATTTTATATATGTTCATTAATGACATGTTGCACCCGTACACTATGGTACGACAAGTACGCCAGGGCTTCAGTACCCTTTAATATGGTGTGAGAAGTCCGTACACTTTCACAATATGCATCGGCTCCGAATCATGATTTGGGTCAATAGTTGGGTTTGCCCGGCTCCTATGTTTTGGTGCCTTACGTTCCGCTATATCGGCTAAGGTAGCACTAGGAGAACCACTGCGATTGTGCCCGGTTGAGCTGGGCTAAGCACCTCAGTGGAGAAAGCTAAAACTGACTGTCATGATGAGGCGAGAGACCGGTCGCTGTTCGAGAGGTTTTTCGGGTCCCTAAAGGCCTATGCCGCTTCGAGAGAGGAGCTGGATAACCCCAGCCAAGGCGTCGATAGCGCCCCGAACTCGGTCTTCCGAACTAGGGGCTTCGCTGAAATTTAAAATTATAAAGTTCTATGGCTAAGTGAGAGTGTCCAAGCATTATAGTCCGATTGCCTGCTTCGCCGTGCTGAGCGCCTCCCTCGAAGGACCCAACTATGGGAAAAAGAGTGCTCAGGTTTATCCCTGAACACCCCAACACTAGTGGCATGGGGCAGAAGCCGACGACTGGCCATCTCTCAATTTTTTGATAAACGGCCACACAGAAAATAATATTTTAAATTCAACAAGCATTGCTTAAGCGCCTATGAACAAGTTTTTAGCGCACAGGATAAAAATGAGCGAGTTTATTCAAAAATTACATCCTTGGTACATTCATCTGCCACAAGGCAAGCACCCGCAAGAACATCCTTGTAATAGTTCTCGGGCATGCGATGCTCCTTCCCCGGCGGTGGCCCGTCCTTCACAAGCTTCTCACCGTCTAGCTTACCCCAGTGCACCTTTACATGGGCAAGGGCCCTACGGGCACCTTCGATGCAGACGGCGCGCTTGAGGACCTCGAGGCTTGGACAGGCCTCCACCAGCCGCCGCACCAGCCCGTAGTAGCTCCCAGGCAGGGCCTCTCCGGGCCATAGCCGAACTATGAAGCCCTTCATGGCCTGTTTGGCCGCCTTGTGGAGTTCGACCAGCTGTTTCAGCTGGTCGCTCAAGGGCACAGGGTGTCCGGCCTCAGCATACTGAGACCAGAACACCTTCTCCGACGAGCTGCCCTCTTCAGCTCGGTAGAATGCGGCGGCATCGGATACGCTGCGGGGAAGATCTGCGAATGCCCCTGGAGAACTCCGGATTCGGGTAAGTAACAAGTAGTTTACTTTTATATTTCTGCTTTGCATAAAGAATGCCTTACCCGCTGTTATCTTCTTCATATCCTCCAACTCTCGGAGGGCCTTTTGGGCTTCGGCCTTGGCAGACTTGGCAGTCTCAAGGGCCGCCGCGAGCTCGGACGCTCGGGTCTCTGACTCAAGCTCCAAACTCTCATGTTTTCTCATGAGAGCCTGAAGCTCTTGCTGCACCTCGCCGACCTGAGCCCCAAGTTTTTCTCGCTCGGTGCGCTCCGCGGCCGTTTTCTTTTCGGCCTCAGACAGCGCCTGCTTGAGGGTCGCCACCTCAGTCGTGGCCCCTACAATAAGCAGTACAATCCTGTTATTTTTTGCAATCACGCCTCTCTATAGGCACTTACTTCTGTAAGGTATTTCTTACCTTCTTTCTCCTCGAGTTGCCGCTTGGCAAGGCCGAGCTCTTACTCGGACCGCTCGAGTCCCTGCTTCAGGACACCCACCTCCGCAGTCAGTGCGGTGGTGGACAGCAGCGAAGCCTGCATACGCATATTGACTCTTTATTGTTAGACTCCTGCGAAATTTAATAGATCCTCTATTCGGCTTTTCTTTCCGAACGCCAAATAGAGCATCAGGGGCTATTGTCTATGCGGTAATATTTTTACATATTTTTACTTACCTCGAAGCCTGTTAGGAGGCTAGCGCAAGCTTCACTCAGCCCGCTCTTGGCGGACTGGACCTTCTGGATCACCGTACTCATAATAGTACGGTGCTCCTCGTCGATGGAGGCGCCTTCAAGCACCTCCAGCAGATTGTCCGGCACCTCTGGTTGGACGGAGGTTGCCGGCACAGAAGACTTGCTCCTCTTGGAAGGAGCTCGCCTACCGCAGTCCGGAATCGTTGAAGATTCCGGCACGGTGTCCGGCTTAAGGCCGGACTTGGAGCCCTGGGGGGTCTTGTCCCCTTTACTCCTGGAGTCCGGGAGGTTGCCTTGCGGCTCCTCCAGGACCACCTCCTCCTGCCCCAGAGCTTGTCGCGACGCCACTTCAGCGTCGTCCGCAGTGCGGGGGGAGACAGCAGGTGGAACGGAGTTCACGTCCGATGAATCCAGGGAGCCGCTCGACAATTCGTTGAGTTCGGCCCGGGGCGGGCTGCATAAGTATCATCGACATTAGGTAAAGCTGTGCGACAAAGGAACATCACAAGTTACTCTGATATCCGAACTTACGATTTAGCCGGACGCTTGGCCCTGTCCGGCCACTCCTCTTCGTCTTCTTCGGCGTCGGGGGAATAGTCTGGCGGAGGGGTCTTCCTCTTCCTGGACCCCTCGGCCTCCCCAGTTGGAGCGGCCTCCCTCTTCTTTCCTCCCCCCGCTGGAGGGGGAGAGGTTTCTTCTTCCTCCTCCTCGTTTTCATGGGAGGAGGGCATCTCAGACTCGCTGGATGACGAGTCCGACAACACCACATTACGGGTACTCTTTCGAGTCCCCGTGGTCTTCTTCTTCTTAGCCTTCTTCTCCGGCACCACATAAGGCACCGGAGTCAGCAGCTTCACCAGTAGAGCTGGGGCTGGGTCTTCGGGCAGCGGAGCCGGACAGTTAATCGGTTCGGCCATCGCCCACCAAGCCTGTCAAAGGTAAGGGAGTTTAGATCCCACATAGAGTCAAACTATGAAAAAAGCTTGAACATCCTGTAACAAGTGTAGATAGCATACCTTGCTAGCGTGACGCTGTGAGCTGTATCCGCGGTCCTCGGAAGCAGATGCGGGAGCCTCGGCGCCCTTGAATAGCATCTTCCAGGCATCTTCGTACGTTGTGTTGAAGAGCCTGCTGAGGGTTTGATGCTGCGCTGAGTCGAACTCCCACAGATTGAAATCCCGGTGTTGGCACGGGAGGATCCGGCGGACGAGCATAACCTGGATTATGTTGACAAGCCGGATTGGCTTGTTCACCAGGGACCGGATGCATGTTTGCAATCCGGTCACCTCTTTCTCGTCGCCCCATGATAGGCCCGTCTCTTTCCAGGACACAAGCCGCGTGGGGGGGTCCGGATCGGAACTCAGGGACCGCGGTCCATTCCAGATCACGTGGCTCGGTGATATAAAACCACCCGGCTTGCCATCCCTTTGGGGTCTCCACGAAGGAGCCCTCGAACCATAGGGCGTTGGCCATCTTGCCCGCCATGCCGCCTCCGCACTCCGCCTGGCTGCCGCTCACCACCTTGGGCTTGACGTTGAAAGTCTTGAGCCAGAGGCCGAAATGGGGGCGGACGCGGAGAAAGGCCTCGCACACGACGATAAACGCCGAGATGTTGAGGATGATGTTCAGGGCCAGATTGTGGAAATCCAGGCCGTAGTAGAACATGAGCCCCAGACAAATGGATGGAGTGGAAAACCCAGTCCGCGGAGGAAGTGGACGAGAAATACCACCCTCTCATGGGGCCTTGGGGTG
Source organism: Triticum urartu (assembly GCF_003073215.2). NCBI lineage: Eukaryota > Viridiplantae > Streptophyta > Magnoliopsida > Poales > Poaceae > Triticum > Triticum urartu. The sequence goes on from NC_053028.1 coordinate 62,028,301, forward strand.
GGGATAAGCTGTCCCTTCTCGGGAAGCCGGTGCGCGATGTCCTTGGACAAATACGCGGCCTTCCTTAGCTTCTTGATTTTGTCCTCCGTAACGGTGGAGACCATCCATTTGCCTCCCGCTCCGGACATTGCTGGAGAAGGTTGAGGTGGGAAGTGCGAGCTTGGGCGCTGGAGCTCGGGTGCGCGGGAGATGGGTAGGCAAGGGAGGAAGAAGCGTAGGTAAATAGGGTGGATCCTTATCCCCTTATATAGGCGGATGCGGTTATGCATCCCCACTTGCCTAATAAAACTCGCTTGCCTCCCGGGCGCCGTGATAAATGGCACGGTTGGGTTACCCACATCCGTATTGATGAGAATCCCGTAAAAAGGGTACACGATCTCTGCTTTGACAAGACGTGCCAAGGAAACCACCTCGCAAAACATGCTGAGGTGGGGAAGTAAAAACAATTCAAGTAGAGGACTTGGCTGTAGTGTGATGGCGCACTGCAGAATACGTCAGCAGATTTGATTTGTGTTAATATTATTCTCTCTATAGCAATATGTGGAAACTTATTTTACAGAGCTGGACACTACTCTTGGTGATTACAATCTTCTATGAAGGACTTGGAGGAGGAACCTGCCTTGCAATGTCGAAGACAATTTGCGCCCCGGACTCGTCGTCATTGAAGCCTGGTTCAGGGGCTACTGAGGGAGTCCTGGATTAGGGGGTGTTCGGATAGCCAGACTATACCTTTAGCCGGACTCCTGGACTATGAAGATATAAGATTGAAGACTTCGTCCCATGTCCGGATGGGACTTTCCTTGGCGTGGAAGGCAAGCTTGGCGATGCGATATTCAAGATCTCCTACCATTGTTACCGACTCTGTGTAACCCTAACCCTATCCGGTGTCTATATAAACCGGAGGGTTGTAGTCCGTAGAGGACCAACTCCATACACAATCATACCATAGGCTAGCTTCTAGGGTTTATCCTCCTTGATCTCGTGGTAGATCTACTCTTGTACTACCCATATCTTCAATATTAATCAAGGAGGAGTAGGGTTTTACCTCCATCGAGAGGGCCCGAACCTGGGTAAAACAAAGTGTCCCCAGTCTCCTGTTACCATCCGGCCTAGACGCATAGTTCGGGACCCCCTACCCGAGATCCGCCGGTTTTGACACCAACAGTAATCTACAACCATCCGATCCGTTCCATCCTTCTTCTTGACGAAGAGGACAGGGTAAGCCCAAGGAGAGGAACTAGGACGGATGAAACCCTTTTTCAAGGACTCATCGAGTTCGTACTTAAGCTCGGCTAGTTCTAAGGGTGCCATCCTATAGGGTCTTCTAGAAATTGGAACGGTTCCTGGAACAAGGTCTATCACAAACTCGACATCCCTGTCAGGTGGAACACCTGGCAGTTCTTCTGGAAAGACATCCGGAAGTCCCGGACTACCGGAACATCTTCAAGGTCTGGAAGGGGGTTGGCATTTAGGGAGTAAAGCTGGCGCTTGGCCACTCGAGTTAAGACATTGACTGTCTTGCCTGATGGGTGAGTAAGTTGAACGGTTCTAGTGGCACAATCAATCTAAGCGTAATGAGCTGACATCCAGTCCATACCCAAGATGATGTTTATGTCTGAGGACTTGAGAGCTATTAAGGATTCAAGGAAGACAAGTCTATCGACAAGAATTTCGTTCCCATGGCTTACTCTAGAAGTTTGCCATTTGGAACCCGGAGTTTGAATTACCATGGAAGTGTGCATGTCCCAGAATGTCGTGTTATGCAATCGAGCATAGTTCTCGGATATGAATGCATGAGATGCTCCAGTATCGAAAAGAACAGATGTCGGATGCAATTAACAAGGAGCGTACCAAGGACGACGTTAGGATCCTCATGAGCCTCCTCGGCTGAGACATAGTTGACATGGCCACGTGCAGTGGTGACCGGCTTGGCGTAGAATGTCTTTCCCGCTGGCTTACCACGGCCAACGGACTTTCCAGACTGATCTGGGTTGTTGTTCTCGGGACACTGTCGACTATCGTGACCCGGCTCTCCACACTTGAAACATGTCACAACATTGGGGCATGGAGCAGCATTAGCAGCGGGGCCACCATAGGGCTTGGACGGTGCAAACTGCTGGTTGGGACGAGGCGCCTCAAATGATGGCCTCGGAATGAACCTGGGTGGCAGTGTCGTGCTTGGAATCCACACCCGGCGCTTCTAAGATCCAGAGCCGGATGAAGAGCCAAAATCACGGGAGTGCTTGCGTGAATCTTCATAGTTAGACTGGCCTGTCTCAGCACTGATGGCTTTATTGACCAACTTCCTAAAGGAGGTGCACTCATGCAGACGAAGATCATGGCGAAGCTCAGGGCTAAGTCCCTTGCGGAACCTTGCCTGCTTCTTAGCGTCGGTAGATACTTCTTCAGGAGCATATCGTGCCAGATTCCCAAATTCACGACTATATGCATCCATAGTCAGTCTTCCTTGGGTGAAATTGCAGAACTCTTCCCTCTTGCGATCTATGAGACCTTCCGGGATGTGATGCTCACGGAAAGCCTCAATGAATTCAGCCCAAGTAGTGATTTGGCTGACCGGGCGCATAGCTTCAAAGTTTTCCCACCAAAGACTAGCAGGGCCTTCGAGGTGATAGGCAGCATAAGTAACCTTATCAGCTTCGGCTACGTTGGCAGAACGTAGCTTGTGGGTGATGTTGTGACGCCAGTCATCCGCATTGAGAGGCTCAACGGAATGGTTAAACTTTGGTGGGTACAACATGATGAAGTCATTGATTGACACCAAGTCATTTCGCTGATGGCGTGCAGTGTTCTGCTCAATCCGCTCCAGCAAGCGGTTAGTCTCACGCTTGTTTATTTCCGCCTCCAGCATCACTTCGGCCAGAGAAGGCGGGTGTAGCAGATTTTCACCCCTAACTGCACTGGCTTCCCCCTACTCCGGGGCAGCAGGGTTGCTGCGGGTGTTGACCATCCTAGGGGAAAACAAAACAACAGTTTAGATAAGGGTGGCACAAACTTAGCAAGGAAGTGCAGAATGTAATGGATAACATGGAATGCTAAGATGTTCGTTGCACGACATGGTAATATAGAAACCGCCATATATATACCATTGGTCATACACACCGTACATAGTTTAGTACAAGCCCAGGCTAGAGTACAACTACGGTGAAAGACATTACATCTCATCGGAGGCATTCCAAGCTCCTATACATTATTTTCTACACCTGCGGAATTGATTACACACTAAGTCATATTCCACATGTCACGCAGGACAGTGGAGATACAACTATTACAATACTAGTGATACTACTACTAACTCAGACAGCTCCGTAGTACTCCTCATAGAAGTCACCTCCATAGCCTGGAAATTCAACGTGATCATTCGGGAACAGACGGTCCTGAGGAGCTTGTGGATGAAAGGGGCTAGGATGAGGTCTTGGACCAACAAACGATGGCCTGCGGGGACCACGAGGTGGGTTGATGCCTCCCACATCACGCCAATCCACCATGTCTGGCAGAGCAGATCTCACAGGATACAGATCCCTCGTATCCATACATCCAGCTTGCACAGCAGGTGCAAACCGAGTCAAAGTCGCCCAATGATCAGCACGGGTGTTGAAAAGCTCCAGTCTCAAGGCCCGATTCTCTCGGTCCTTATCCTCGAGCATCTCGGCAGTGGTGCGAGTTAGTGAGTCCTCACGTGTGGAGTCAGCATAGATAGCCTTGAGATACCCTTGCGCTCCCGGGAGTGAAGCTGGCATATAACGGAAGTCGGTGTTCCGAAGCAGGCCAGTCCGGACTCGCATGATGGTCATCATGGAATAGGCAGCATCCTGCACAGCCATCTCAACAGTAACCCTGAGTCCATAGGAACAGTGGAGGGGCTCGGTAGATCCAGGGTAAGAAGGAAATATCCTGACGGTGCAGAAATATTGGCTTTGATTAAAGTCTCAGAATTGCTCTTCAACAGTGTATTCGGGATACCAACGATAACCCGTCTCGATCATTACCCGGACTAACATAGCAGTATGACCGGGCACATCGAGGCACCGGGTCAGGCGAACCACTTGGTTTTGAGCACGAGTGGCCATCTGAAAGCACAACCACAATGCAAAGACAATAGAATTTCTAGGGAAAATTGGACAGCATAACAGCTGTAAATGCTATGAAAAAGATTTGAGACATCCACAACAGTTTGCAACACCACTCAACAACATCATATAAAGGTTCTGATTCAACTGGCAACATACTCAAAGTGGTAGAAACTGAACTGAGGCTGGTAACCAACAATCCTATAAGTTATTACAGATTAGTAACACGTGAACCTGACAGAAGAAGAGAGCCTAGTCCTTAACCCACGTTGAATGAGAAGAGAATGACTCAGATCAGAGAGCATAAGGTAAAGGATTAAAAAGAGCCTTACGTTCCCTCCCACAATCAATTCCCCTACATATAACTAAAGCATTTCTAGACTCGACATCGACCAGTTTGGCTCAACGAACCTACAGGCAGTCCGGCTCTGACGCCAACGCTGTCAGGACCCTGATTCCAAGTCACATCGATCTAGTCGGTAACACCTCATATCACATTGCGGCCTCACGCACGGTATCCCCACGGGTGTCGCCTTACCATGGCCTGGGACCGTTTGCGCCTTTTGGCTCACGTATATGATAGTGTCTCTAGCATCCATATGACAAAGAACCCGGGCCGACATGGCTAGTCGAGAACCCAAAGCGGCACAGACCTATGGAGACAGGCATACACGAATCACATCGAGCATGTCGGTCATCAGCGAGTGAATCCGGGCTGTAGCACTAGGCTAACAGGAATCCGGATGTCACCGCGTGACATTTCCTCAAAGGGACAGACATAGGAACGAAGTGAAACACATGACGGCCAGTCAAGTGTCCTGAGCAGTAGTGTTGGGCTAGCAGGACTCGGGTGAACCGGGCTGTAGCGGACTACTATGGCTCGAGGAACACTAGACTACATTTCCCCATAAGAAAGGCTACCAAGGATAAACAACTAGATTGTCGGATCCCACACATACCAAGCATTTCAATCATACACACAATATGCTCGGTATGTGTAAATACAACATGGCATCACAACAAAACTCTACAACTCAAGTACTTTATTTAAATGCTCTAGAGAGCCATACATAACATGTTCATACAGGTAGGGGTCACATGACCCGACACTCAAGTCATACAAGCATACAAGCACATGCGGAAGCAAATAGTCTGAGTACAGACACTAGAAAGAAAGAAGGCTTCTCGAAGCCTTCTATCTACATAGGGCCCTCTATGGCCAGGATCACCACCTGGGTGGCAAGTCACTCATCGACATCGAGATCTACCTAAAACCCATCGGAGGGGGCGGTGTTGTCGTCTGAAAACAGTAATTAAACAAACATGAGTACAAAGGTACTCAGCAAGTCTTACATCAGAACCTACTATACATGCTCATTCTCAAGAAGGTGGTGGAGTTATTGCAGCAAACCAGCTTTGACTCTTGGCTAAGCTATCCTACGGGACACCACTTAGTAAAATAGTTTTCGCACACGAGTCCACTAATCACGAACACAATACACCACCGGGGATCCTCCCTCGTCATCCTATGAGAGGGCCATCCTCGGTACTCACACTTATCTTTTGTCTTTTAGTAGTATCCATTATCTTGTCTATGAACTGTATAGGCAACCAAGTAGTCCTTTAACGTGGACGTGGCTATTCGAATAGATGATGTTAACCCTGCAGGGGTGTACTCCTTCATACATGCTCTCACCACTTACCGTCGTTTACACGACATGTACTCGGCAACCTTCAAGCTTAAGCCCAACGAGGGTGTCGGCCACGGCCTACCTAAACACTCAAGCCTCTAGTCCAGGTTTATCGGCTATCTAGGTTCCATCCGCAGGGAGTCCGGCTGAGGTTTCCACATACGTCCTCGAACGATGTGAACAGGGTTCCCGAGACACCAAACGGGTGACTCGGTACACCGTGCAATAGTGTATCTACCGCAACATAGCCCACCCCTAGGGTCAGCGCTACGCACGGCCGCCAACACATAACCTACAAACACCAGAAACTAATTGCAACACCTGGACAGAGTACTAGTGTGATTAAGAAGCCGAGAGGGTCAATTAAGGATCCCAATGCATGGTAGTAGCTGATTCTTAAAATCACACATACAGATCTCAGTTCTTAGGGATGGCCTCAATGAAACAACCCACCATGTACTCCTACATGGCCTCTCATCGATACCTTTACCAAATCATGTTCAACACATCCCTCACATTACCGACATAATCATTTCACTCTAGCCCATCACCCAGATGAACCAGACCTGACACAACTCTAAGCATAGCAGGCATAGCAAGGTAGGAAACACATACAAGGCTCAATCAACTCCTACACATGCTAGTGGGTTTCATCTAATTACTGTGGCAATGACAGGTCATGCAGAGGACAAGGGTTCAACTACCGTAGCACACAGCAGTTTGAAACGTTGTTGTCTTAATGCAGTAAATGAGAGCAGAGGCGAGAACATGGGATTGTATCGATATGATCAATGGGGCTGCTTGCCTGATGTAGTGGTAGTAGGGTACTGCCCTTCAGACGGATATTCGGGGTTATCCTCGGAGGCAGAACCTACCACGAAAGACACATCAAACATAATCAACACATGACAATATGCAACAATATGATGCATGCTATGACATGGCAAGATGAATGTGTCTTGGCCTAATGCAAGCTAAAACAGAAAGGAATGAACCCATTTGAATAAAAGATTCAAATGTTAGTTCATTTAACATAGCCATATTAGTGCATTATCTTATTTTGCTTAAACAGCAAGGTTATCTTGTTTTTTCATGCATGAAACCACTACCAATGGATAGATTGAATTTTTCTGATCAAAATTCATACATAAATCTTTTCATTTGGAGTTAGAGATTAATTTCTATGATTTTTAGAAGTTTTGGCTATTTTCTGGAATTTCCTATATAAAAAATAAATCCAGAAAATGAATAATTGCGTTAGCACTGCGTCACTGTGACGTCAGCGAGTCAAAGGCGCCAGGGCCAGTCAAACCTGACTGGCGGGCCCTGTCTGTCAGTGTCTCAGCTAACTAACAGGATTAAGTTAATACTAACTAACTGTTAGTGGGGCCTGGGCCCACATGTCAATGACCTAAACTAATTATAATTAGTTAGCACTAATCCTAAACTAATTAATAGGCCGGCCCCACCTGTCATAGGCTCAGGGGGGAGTTAACCTGGGCCCACACGGGTCAGGCGTGGTCAACTCGCCGGTCAGCGGGTCAAAGCCTGCCGGCGTTTAGCCGCCGGCGAGGCCAGACGCGGCGGCGCGCTGCGGGATTTGCCCATAGGGCATCAGTTGCTGCGCGGAGATTAGCTACGGGCAGCTGGTGCTCAGACCGCATCTAGCCGTGGTGATGGCTTGGCCGGGGAGTGGCCGGAGCATCGCCGACGATGAGCTTGGCGGAGGCCGAAGCTCGGGTCAGCTCGTGCACGTGGCTGCAGTGGCCTAGGTGGCGTGGCGCTTGCACCTACAACATCTACGCGATGCAGTGAGTGTGACGGGCACAAGCCCGTGACCAAAAGGTCACCGGAGCATCGCCAACGACGTGGTCAGGCGGCGGTGCGTTCGGACGGAAAAGGCACGGTGGCTACAGAGCTCTAGCGGCGAAGCGGGGAGAAGGGGGAGGAGCAGTAGCTCACTGGGAAGCCGCAGGAGAAGGTCAGCATGCTCGGGGAAGGGTCGCTGCGGTCGGAACGGCGACGGGGATCTCGGCGGCCCGAGGTTGAAGACGACGGCGGTGGGGACGATGCAGGGGCTCCGGCGTCGTGCGGCTTGGCTCGTCGACGTAGTCGACGACGGCGAACCGTCCGGCCACGTTGAGAAGGCGCGGGGACGGCGTTGGACGTGGCTGCGGCGAGCGGTGGCGACGGTGATGCCTCGGGCGACGTCGGGGAGGGCGAGAGAGAGGAACCAGAGGGAAGAGCGAATGTCTGCGAGGTCGGGGAGATAGAGGGGGGTCGTCCCATGTTGACAGCTCGACGAGGGGAGCGGCGAGGCGGTGGGCAGCTGGGTGACGCGCATGCTGTGCTCGCCGTCGAGCAGCAGCTTGCCTGCCTGGCCAAGCCAAGCAGCTCGCTGGAGCGTTGGCTGGGCTGGGCCGGTAGGTGGGCCTGCTGGGGTGGGCGCCAGGTAAGCTTTCTCTTTCTCTCTTTTCCTGTTTGTTTTCTTTTCTATTTTTCTGTAATTTAGGGCTTTATTAAAAATACTTAGGCACTTACTAAAATCCTGAAAATAATTGTGGGCTCTGTCGGGATTATTCCTAACAGCCCCCACATAACTCCAGAATTATTTGGGCATTTAAAATATTTCATAGCATTTAAATGCCCAAATTCAAATACTTATGATTTAATTCAAAGAATCCAGAATGTCCTAGAAAAGAGTGCACCATTTTTGCCAGGGGTTTTAACCCAATCCAGAAATGATGAACATTTTGTGAAGGGCATTTTGGGTTCATTGAAAATAATTTTAGTAAACCCTACTACGCGTTTGGTTCGCCAATTTTGCACCGCCTCCCGATTACATCGCTTCCCGAAAACGTTACGGGTGTTTGGTTCGGCTGGGCTGGTTTCCGTTGCCGTGTAATCGGATACGTCGCTTCGGAAAACCGAAAACAGGGCACACCGAGTGAAAACAGAAAACGCTCATCTCCGTAATCAGATCCACTTTCCCTTCCTCCGCTCGTCCCGACCTCGCCTCCACCATGAGCTCTCCCCGTCGCCGCCACGACCTCCCCTCGCCGTCGGAGCAGGAACGCCGGCCTCTCACTCCTCCGCCGCAAGATCCAAAGCCGGACCTCTCCAAGCTCCGCCCCAAACAGCTGGTCCCCTTTATTTCCTCGACACGAACCTTCCCTGGATCGGCATCTTCTACAAGAACCACGGTGCGCCACCTCCCCTCTTCCCTCCCTCCTCTTCTTCTCGTGCTCTAGTGCCCGGATCTATCGTTTCCTTTCTCTGAACTGGAAGATCCAAGCGTTTTGGCTGAACTGTACTCTGGTTAGGGCTTCAGACTTACTAAACCAGTTGAGATTTGGGTACTGTTCATGAATGTGCGCATGACTGGAATATTTTGAGGGATTCTTTGGTGGAATTAGTAATTTTTGCTTCCTCGTCATACTGTGATTTGTTGTCCCCAACAAATGAGGTGGTCAGATCCTTTTCTCTATTGGATATAGATAAATAAAGTAGTTGTATTGGATCACACTGCATTGTTCTGTGCTTATATAGGCTGCTTGTTGTTCAATCAGAATTTGATGCTTGAGAATTGCATGGATTGCTCACATTGTACTGTACTGTACTACCTCACTGTAAATCTGATGCTTACTGCATTACCTAGATTTTCTTGTGCCCTTTTGTTTTGCGAGGGTGATACTATAAGAGAATAGCTATGGAGGAGATAATATGAATAATATGAGTCATGCATGCGCTTGATAGGGAAGAGGCTGCTTGTTATTTAAAGAATAATTTGATTCTACAGTTTCTTGTGGATCACATATGCTGTACTGCACCGCTGTTGTGGCCTCAGTGAGAGTGTGTGATGTATCCTGTTTTAGTTTGTTAGGTTGCAAAAGAAACATGTTTGGAGCTGTCTTTCCTTTTCATCTCTATAGCTTTGCACTTGCCCTGTGGTGAGGCTGGTTGTTAGAACTCTGGTACTCGTTTGGTTTGTTTCTTAATTGATTGGAGCCGGGGGTTTGACCCCTTATTATCGGAAAAATATATGATGTATTGTACTGTACTCATATAGGTTGCTTGCTATTTAAGCAGAATTTGACGCTTCAGAATTCTTGTGCCCTTTGTTTTGCTGAGAGTAATTTCATGAGCTAAGGAATATATTGTACTATTCTCATATATATATTTATATATACTCATATGACTTCAAGATACACAATATTTATAATTTTGTGCTGCATTTTTATTTTCAGCATTATGGCTCGTCTTCCTTTGGCCACCACGAGATCTCGACGAAGGAATATTTTGATTAGCATCGTGCTTATGTACTATTATATATGGTTATTATTTGCACTAGTCTATAAAAGGAGGTTGTGGAAGATAGAAAATAGGATTAGAAATAGAGAACTTAGAGCCGCACATTCGTACCAACTCATTGGCGAGAGTGATGTAGCTTGCATACAGGAGCTTCGCATGGATAGGAGGACATTCCACAAATTGTGTGAGATGGTTAGAGTTACTGGTGGTCTAGAGGGCACAAGGAATACATCGCTGGAAGAGATAGTGGCTACATTTCTCTACATAATATCACACCATCTAAAAAATAGAACAATCAAGAAGTTCTTTTATTGAAGTGGTGAGACGATAAGCAGAAATTTCAATAAATGTTTGCTGGCTGTTTTGAAGCTGCACAACCTACTACTTAAGAAACCAGAGCCTATACCCGAAGATTGCACAGATAATAATTGGAACTATTTCAAGGTAAATTATCTCTGCATGAAAATTTTAGTGTCGGTCAGATGATATAATCTGATTAGTAGTATAACACACTAATATCACTCATGATGTTCATGTTGTAGAATTGTTTGGGCGCATTAGATGGTACACACGTCAAGGTTACCGTCCCAGCTAATCTAAGAGGGAGGTATAGGTCAAGGCTGGCTGATATTGATACAAATGTTTTGGGTGTATGTGCACCCGACATGCAGTTTATTTATATATTACCTGGCTGGGAGGGTTCGGCACATGATGGTCGTGTTCTTAGAGATGCTATTTCGAGGTTGGATGGGTTTCGAGTCCCTCAAGGACAATACTACCTTGTTGATGCTGGCTACACAAATGCAAATGGATTTTTAGCTCCTTATCGAGGTCAAAGGTACCACTTAGGTGGTTGGACTGCACAAAACCCACCACGCAGCGCAGAGGAATATTATAATATGCTGCACGCTAGAGCTAGAAATATTATTGAGAGATGCTTTGGAAGACGCAAGGGCCAGTGGGCGATTTTGAGGTCTCCATCATATTTTCCTATCAAAACTCATTGCCAGATTATAATGGCATGCGCTCTATTACACAATCTGATTTTACAAAATATGGCTGAGGATCCACTCGCTGGTGAGGATGGGATGATCAAGATAACATGGAAATCTTGGAGGGAGAGAACGATGAACCTGAATTTATCACTCATATATCAACATCTAATGAGTGGACTAATTTCCGGAATACTCTTTCTCAAGGGATGTATAATAGCTATAGAGCTAGAGGCCACTAAGGTTTGTGTTTCGGTGGATGATTGCAGATGTACATATATGCTTGTTTTAATTATAGAAATCTGAATATCTCATGAACTAATTTAACTTGTGCATTTTGTAGGTATGGACAACATGGATAGCTCAAGTGTTGCACGTGGCAGGGGGAAAAACAAAAGAAAGTGGACAACAATGGAGGACGATGAGCTTGTCAATGCTCTCTATGATCTGTCATTGGATCCACGGTGGAAAGGTGATAATGGTTTCAAGAATGGGTATTCCTCAGTGCTGGAAAGTAGGTTGGCTGAAAAGGTACCTGGTTGTGGTCTTAGTGCTGCCCCACACATTGAGTCAAGGGTGAGATACTTTAGGACCAAGTATGGAGCAATTGAAGTTATGCTTAAAAGAAGTGGGTTTTCTTGGGATGAGAATAGGAAAATGATCCAGTGTGAAAAGCAATCATACGAGGAACATTGTAAGGTATATAACTCCAGATGCCTATTACTTTTGCATTACATTTTCTACTTGTGGCCATATGGATTATCCAGTTGACATCTCTTGTATTACTACTTCTACTAGAAGTGAGGTCCTATTGGATACCTCCTTTCCCTTCCAGTCACATTATTTCATAGATATAGATTGGAGAAAGTGCTTTTTCTGGTTCACTGCCTGATTTTTCTTTACCTTGTAAGTTGTCGCACAGCATGACCTAGAAAACTGAGAGCGTATGGAACTTCTTGAACAATATTTTATCTATTGATTATGGTTGTAGTAGAGTTAACCAAAAATATGATTTCCGTGCTTATTGTATTTTGCAGCTTCACAATGAGGCCAAGGGCTTGTATGGTGTGCCGTACCCTTATTTTGATAAGTTGGCTGCAATTTATAGCAAAGATATAGCTACTGGGGAGGGTGCGGAAGGTTTTGGCGAAGCTATAACAAATTTCCAGAATGAGATTGTCATCGAGGATGAGATGAATGATGAAGAGGAAGATGACAGAACGTCAAGAGAGACACCTAGACGGTCTGTTGACAGCCATGTCACCGCTGATTCTACAAACTCTAAGAAGAGAAAGAAAGGTAACGGGTCTCGTAGGTCAGAATCAACGGATCCTTTTCTCACCATGTTTGGAGATGTAAACAGCCAGCTGAAGAGTGTCACTCAGAATGTTGGCCAAATGGCAGCAACAATGGAACGCGAAGCTATTGCCCAAGAGAAAGCAATGGAGGAAGATCCTAGACAGAAGTTTAAAGAGAAAGCTATCAATGAATTATCAAGGCTTGGATTCACTGGGACTAAAATCATGAATGCTGCCAGCATATTTGCCAAAGCTCTAGAAGAAATGCATATGATGCTTGCACTCCCGCAGAATCTGAGGAGGGAGTATGTTAAGAAAACGCTTGGTAAGTTAAATTCATGCACCATTATCTTGTTCTGATGTTAAGTGATAGTTATGTGCTGTTATCTTGTTCTTTCTCTCTTAAAAAGAATAGTCTGAGAAATACTAAACTGTTATATGTCATACCTTTGTTGAACAAATCCCATGTGATGCGACTGAACTTTCTTGTATATATTCCAATAACTAGGCCATGCACATTGATTTATGTCAGAAATGTCTAACACTGCCATTTCAGTTTTTATTGTTTATTGTTAGGCAGATTTCATGTGTGTTGTCATGAACAGATGAAATCCAACTTGCTATTACAATATCCTTCTTAGATCTGGGGCATTCAAGATTTGTTTTTCATGGCAAATCATATATGCAAAGCTTCTACATTTGCAATTCTTCAGAATTACAACATGTCTTGTTTAGAGAAATGACAAAATTTTGTTGGTCCAATGATGTGCTAGATGATGCAATTAGAAGATAAGGATCTGCTACTACTGGTGGTGATGAGGAGCTGATGATGTGGATAATGCAATTAGAAGATGAGGGACTGCTGGTACTTGTGGTGATGATGAGCTGATGTGGTACCAGATGGATATCACATGAAAAATGTTATTGCTACTTTTCAACAATGAGAAAATGATCTGTTTTGTTGGCTATTAATTATGCATGTGTTAATACATTTTTTGCTGATGACCCCATTTATGGAGTTAGCTTGAATTTGTTCAAATATTTATCTATTAAGATCCATCAGAAAAAATCTGTTACCTATGATATATGACATGGACATGTCAGCCATGTACTAATGCTATATTGTGTAATCCCAATACATGGGTCAACCAAACGCTGCACTGTATTCAGAATGCATACCTTTGTTCAACCAAACAGAAGACGTGTTCACTCAATACACCATCTAATACAGTGCAGTCTGAATACAAAGCTAAATACGTTACCATAGGCGAACCAAACGCGTCGCTAGTAGTTTCCAGGGGTGTTGCTGGGTGTTCTGTCATCCCCATTTCAAGTTTCTGTAAAAGTAGACATGATGCAACACTCTAATGCATGAACTAGCTAGGGTGTGACAGATGCTTGTTCAAGTAAGAACAGCACCCAAGCACCGGTCCACCCACATATCAAATTATGAAAGTACCGGACGCGAATCATATGAACGTGATGAAAACTAGCTTGACGATATTCCCATGTGTCCTCGGGAGCGCTTTTCCTTATATAAGAGTTTGTCCAGGCTTGTCCTTTGCTACAAAAAGGATTGGGCCACCTTGCTGCACTTTATTTACTTTTGTTACTTGTCGCTCGTTACAAATTATCTCATTACAAAACTATCTGTTACCACTTATTTCAGTACTCGCAAAGAATACCTTGCTGAAAACCGTTCATCATTTCCTTTTGCTCCTCGTTGGGTTCGACACTCTTACTTATCGAAAGTACTACGATAGATCCCCTATACTTGTGGGTCATCAAGGCTCTTTTCTGGCGCCGTTGCCAGGGAGTGAAGCGCCTTTGGTAGGTGGAATTTGGTAAGGAAAAATTTATATAGTGTGCTGAAATTTACTGTCACTTGTTACTATGGAAAGTAATCCTCTGAGGGGCTTGTTCGGGGTATCTTCACCCCGACCAGTAGAGCAAAGAGTTGCTCCTCAACCTACTGAACCTATTGAAAATGAAATTCCTTATGAGTATCCTTCGAGTATAACAGAAAAACTGCTAGCTAATCCTTTTACAGGAGATGGAACAAAGCATCCTGATGAACACCTAATATATGTGGATGAAGTTTGTGGATTATTTAAGCTTGTGGGTATTTCCGATGATGTTGCTAAGAAGAAGGTCTTCCCTTTATCTTTGAAGGGATACACATTGACATGGTATAGGCTATGTGATGATATGGGATCGTGGAACTATAGAAGATTGAAATTGGAATTCATCAAAATATTACCCTATGCATCTTGTTCATCATGATCAAAATTATATATATTATTTTTGGCCTCGCGAAGGAGTAAGCATCGCTCAAGCTTGGGGGAGGCTTAAATCAATTTTATATTCATGCCCCAATCATGAGCTTCCAAGAGAAACAATTCTTCAAAATCTTTGTGCTCGGCTTTCTGATAACAATCGCACCGTGCTTGATACTTCTTGTGCTGGCTCTTTTATGATTAAGACTATTGAATTCAAATGGGATTTATTGGATAGAATTAAACTCAACTCTGAAGATTGGGACCTCGACAATGGTAAGGAGTCAGGTATGACACCTAAGTTTGATTGTGTTAAATCTTTCATGGATACCGATGTTTTCCGTAAGTTTAGCACTAAATATGGACTTGATTCTGAGATAGTTGCTTCTTTCTGTGAATCTTTTTCTACTTACGTTGATCTCCCTAAGGAGAAGTGGTTTAAATATCATCCTCACATAGAAGTAAAAGTAGCTGCACCTATTAAAGTTGAGGAAAAGACTGTCACTTATAATGATCCTATTGTTCCTACTTCTTATGTTGAGAAACCACCTTTCCCTATTAGGATAAAGGATCATGCTAAAGCTTCAACTGTAGTTTGTAAAAGCAATATTAAAACATATACACCTCCTGAGCAAATTAAAGTTGAACCTAATATTGCTATTGTTAAAGAGCTCTTGTCTGATAATATTAATGGGCATGTTATTCAGTTCTACGGTGAAACTGCTAGAATTGCTAAACCTTGTGCTAAAGATAAACATAGACATGTGGCAGGCGTGCCTGTTATTTCTGTTAAAATAGGAGATCATTGTTATCATGGCTTATGTGATATGGGTGCTAGTGCTAGTGTTATACCTTATGACTTGTATAAAGAAATCAAGCATGAAATTGTACCTGCTGAGTTAGAAGATATTGATGTCACAATTAAACTTGCTAATAGAGATACTATTTCAGCAATGGGAATTTTTAGAGATGTTGAAGTCTTGTGCGGGAAAACTAAATATCCTGCTGATTTTCTTGTTCTTAGTTCTCCACAAGATAGCTTTTGTCCCATTATATTTGGTAGACCCTTCTTGAATACAGTTAATGCTAGGATAGACTACGAAAAGAATGTTGTTACTATTGGCTTGGATGATATGACTCATGAGTTTAATTTCTCTAAATTTAGTAAACAATACCGTGAAGAAGAATTTCCTAGTAAGGATGAAATTATTGGTCTTGCTTCTATTGCCGTACCTCCTAACAATCCTTTAGAACAATATTTGCTAGACCATGAGAATGATATGTTTATGAATGAAAGAAGGGAAAGAGATGAATTATTCTTTAAACAAGAACCTATGCTAAAACACAATTTGCATGTTGAAATCCTAGGGGATCCTCCTCCACCTAAGGGTGATCCCGTGTTTGAGCTTAAACCGTTGCCTGATAATCTTAAATATGCTTATCTTGATGAAAAGAGGATATATCCTGTTATTATTAGTGCTAACCTTTCAGAGCATGAAGAAGAAAGATTATTGAAAACTCTGAAGAAGCACCGTGCCGCTATTGGATATACTGTTGATGATCTCAAGGGCATTAGTCCCACTCTATGTCAACATAGAATAAATTTGGAAGCAGATGCCAAACCAGTTCGTGATCCTCAACGACGTATGAATCCTAAAATGAAAGAAGTGGTAAGAAAAGAAATACTAAAGCTTCTGGAGGCAGGTATAATTTATCCTGTTGCTGATAGTTAGTGGGTAAGTCCTGTTCATTGTGTCCCTAAGAAGGGAGGTATTACTGTTGATCCTAATGATAAAGATGAATTGATTCCACAAAGAATTATTACCGGTTATAGGATGGTAATTGATTTCCGCAAATTAAATAAGGCTGCTAAGAAAGATCATTACCCCTTACCTTTTATCGATCAACTGCTAGAAAGATTATGCAAACATACACATTACTGCTTTCTAGATGGTTATTCTGGTTTCTCTCAAATACCTATGTCGGCTAAAGATCAATCAAAGACTACTTTTACATGCCCTTTTGGTACTTTTGCTTATAGACGTATGCCTTTTGGTTTATGTAATGCACCTGCTACTTTTCATAGATGCATGATGGCTATATTCTCTGACTTTTGTGAAAATATTTGTGAGGTTTTCATGGACGACTTTTCCGTCTATGGATCTTCTTTTGATGATTGCTTGAGCAATCTTGATCGAGTTGTGCAGAGATGTGAAGAAACTAATCTTGTCTTGAATTAGGAAAAGTGCCACTTTATGGTTAATGAAGGCATTGTCTTGGGGCGTAAAGTTTCTGAAAGAGGTATTGATGTTGATAAAGCCAAGGTTGATGCTATTGAAAAGATGCCATGTCCCAAGCACATCAAAGGTATTAGAAGTTTCCTTGGTTGTAGCGACCAGACCTCAAACAGTCTGATCTCTGTGCTCCGGTGTCATCCCTGGATTAGTAATGCTGACACCACACAGTACTCGGAGGATTTATAGCAGAGTAGCAATCACACACTTATTACATCGAGTGTCTCATAAGAGAACTTATTACAATAAATATGGCTTAAGGCCATCTAATAACGATAACAGCGGAAGGCTTGGAAGATAAGTTAGTCCATCAACTCCAACGGCATCACTAAGTATAGAACCACGACCTAAAACTCCTTAATCATCGTCTGAAAAGTCTGCAACATTAACGTTGCAGCCCGAAACGGGTCAGCACATGGAATATGCTGGCAAGGTAACACATAGAGAGTAATGGAATGAAACAGCTATACTATATGCATATTCGGCTGGTGGAAAGCTCTATGGTTACAGTTTTGCGTGAAGCCAATTTTTCCCTACTTCAAAGGAATAAATTTAATTACTATCATGGTGGTTGTTAAACATTGAGAATGGTTGACAGCATTCTCAATCCCAATTAAACATCATCATTAAACATAACCCAACAAAATTAGTTTAGAGTAACATGTTGAGATTCACATGATAATCCAGGTACTAGATACTCAAGATGTCCATAACCGGGGACACGGCTAACCATGATTAGTTTATTACACTCTGTAGAGGTTTGCGCACTTTTCCCCAAAAGACTCGATCGCCTCCGTTTGGTTTCTCGCACTACATGGTGTTTGAGAAGACGGATGACCGATACATAGTCTTTCAGAAGCACTAGCACCTTACGATCGGGTAGACCGTACCACCTACATCCCCTACATCTGCTAGTCTAGCACTATAAGAGTTCGCACAACTTAGTCAACTATGCTAGAGCCCATAATAGCTTGTGGCTGCACACGGAAGTTTCTAGTATGAATAGTCTCATGATCCCTTTGAGCCTGGGTGGCGGTCCAAAAGAAAACAGGCAAGTCCTGGAATACCCAGGTGCCTCAATCCACCCAGATGTGTGTTTAAGTTTCCACCTTAGATAAACCATTAATTAAGAATCTCACATCTGTCATGGATATCACTCACCCAATCCACGTCTACTAGCATAGCATGGCATAATAAGCAAACGTAGAAGTAACTCCCAAAGGTTTGATAATAAACAGGTATTATGTACTACCTCATCTACTTCCCATCCCACAATTTAATTAGATCCTAATCATGCAATGTGTGAGGATTGATCTAATGCAATAAAACTGGGTAGTAGAAAAGGTATGATCAAAGTGTTACTTGCCTTGCTGATGATCCGGGAAACCTAGCGATTCGAAGTAACAAGCGGCGCACTCCGGGTACTCTATCGCAGACAAACAAACAAGCATACAATAAGTACTCATCTAATGCACAGGTAAAACTCAAATAAGAGATCTAAACAGAAGGTTCAACTTAAGAACTCCGGTTGGCAAAAAGAATCAAATCAAACGAAGCAACGAAAGTCAAACGGCAAAAGAAAACAACTTCATTCTAGTAATCTGGATCTAAGGCAAATTTTACAGTAGCAAAATCTTGTTTAAGTTGGTCAAACGGGTAGAGGGTTTCGAGACGAAACTCTAGGCGCTTGAATCGCCTGATTCTGATAAACGAGCGAAAAGTTATACTAAAACGAAAATCGGATCAGGAATCGCGATCAGAAAAATCGCGGATTTAATCCGAGAAAAAGAAAAACGACGAACGCTCGCTAGAACGAATGAACGGACGAACGCTTGCTATTTAAATAAACAGGAAAAACCGATCTATTTAAAAAAGCCAAAACTAAAAAAAACCGACGAAAACCAATTTTTTTAAACGATGGCACGGAAGTCAAGGCGGCGGCGAACCTCGGCGGGCGGCGGCGGCGGGCGGCGGCGGCGCGGGTAGCGGCTGGGGCGGGGTCGGGTGGCTGGGCTAGGATTTCCCCCGGGTGGGCTACCCCGGCTTACATACCCTAGTCGGGCCGGAGTCCTTGTCGGACACGACCCATTAGGTCGGTTCGTTTTTTTAAATAATTCCACTCGGAAGAAAAATAAAAATAAGTACTAAACAAACTCCAAAAATTCCGAAATAAATTTACACGGGCTTCTAAAATCAAGCCGCACAAGGTGAACATTTATTTGGGACCTAAGTGCAATTTTGAAAAATGCACATTTTTCCTAAATTCAAATAAAACACCGAAAAACTCCGAAATAAAATCTTATTTGATTTTATTATTAAATCCTCAATATTTCTTTATTTTGGGAAAGTCATTTTATTCCCTCATATTTTTGTAATAGAAATTATTGATGGTAAAATAAATAAAATCAAATGATCCTATTCTCAAAATTTGAGAAAACTCAAATATGAAAATAACGAAATCCCCAACTCTCTCTGTGGGTCATTGAGTTGCGTAGAATTTCTAGGATCAACCAAAATGCAAAATAAAATATGATATGCATTGATGGTCTAATGTATAACATTCCAAATTGAAAATTTGGGATGTTACAAACATGCCGGATTTTATAGGAGGTTCATCAAGGACTTCTCAAAAATTTCTTGGCCTTTGACTAATTTATTACAAAAAGATATACCATTTGTCTTTTATGATGATTGTGTAGAAGCATTTGAAATACTTAAGAAAGCATTAGTCTCTGCACCTATTGTTCAGCCACCTGATTGGAATTTACCCTTTGAAATTATGTGTGATGCTAGTGATTATGATGTAGGTGCTGTTCTAGGGCAAAGAGTTGATAAGAAACTAAATGTTATCCATTATGCTAGTAAGACTCTAGACAATGCTCAAAGAAATTATGCTACTACTAAAAAAGAACTTTTAGCAGTTGTATTTGATTGTGATAAGTTTAGACCTTATATTGTTGATTCTAAAGTAACTATCCACACTGATCATGCTGCTATTAAATATCTTATGGAAAAGAAAGACGCTAAACCTAGACTTATTAGATGGGTTCTCTTGCTACAAGAATTTGATTTGCATATTGTTGATAGAAAAGGAGCTGAAACCCCATTGCAGACAACTTATCTAGGTTAGAGAATGTTCTTGATAGCCCACTACCTATTGATGATAGTTTTCCTGATTAACAATTAAATATCATAAGTACTTCTCGTAGTACCCTTTGGTATGTTGATTATGCTAATTACATAGTTGCTAAATTTATACCACCTAGCTTCACATACCAACAAAAGAAAAAGTTCTTCTATGATTTGAGACATTACTTTTGGGATTACCCACATCTTTATAAAGAAGGAGTAGATGGTGTTATTATACGTTGTGTACTTGAGCATGAACAGGAATAGATCCTACGCAAGTGCCACTCCAAAACTTATGGAGGACACCACGCGGGAGATAGAACTGCACACATAAGGTATTGCAATCTGGTTTTTATTGTCCTACTCTCTTCAAAGATGCCCGTAAGTTTGTCCTATCTTGTGATGAATGTCAAAGAATTGGTAATATTAGTAGACGTCAAGAAATGCCTATGAATTATTCACTTGTTATTGAACCGTTTGATGTTTGGGGCTTTGATTATATGGGACCTTTTCCTGCCTCTAATGGATATACAAATATTTTAGTTGCTGTTGATTATGTTACTAAGTGGGTAGAAGCTATTCCAACTAGTAGTGCTGATCATAATACTTCTATTAAAATACTTAAAGAAGTTATTTTTCCGAGGTTTGGAGTCCCTAGATATTTAATGACTGATGGTGGTTCACATTTTATTCATGGTGCTTTTCGTAAAATGCTTGCTAAATATGACGTCAATCATAGAATTGCATCTCCGTATCACCCACAGTCTAGTGGTCAAGTAGAATTGAGTAATAGAGAACTCAAATTAATTTTGCAAAAGAATGTCAATAGGTCTAGAAAGAAATGGTCCAAGAGACTTGATGATGCATTATGGGCCTATAGAACTCCATATAAAAATCCTATGGGTATGTCTCCGTATAAAATGGTATATGGAAAAGCATGTCACTTACCTCTCGAACTAGAACATAAGGAATATTTGGCTATTAAACAGCTCAACTATGATTTCAAACTTGCCATTGAAAAGAGGTTATTTGATATTAGCTCTCGTGATGAATGGAGAACCCAAGCTTATGAAAATGCCAACTTGTTTAAAGAAAAATGTTAAAAGATGGCATGACAAAAGGGTACAAAAGCGTGAGTTTAATGTAAGTGATTATGTATTGCTATACAACTCTCGTATAATATTTTTTGCAGGGAAACTTCTCTCTAAATGGGAAGGCCCCTATGTTATCGAGGAGGCCAATCGTTCCGGTGCCATAAAAATCAACAACTTCGAAGGCACAAATCCGAAGGTGGTACACGGTCAAAGAATCAAACATCATATCTCAGGTAATCCCATAAATGTTGAAACCAATATTATTGAAACCGTAACCCCGAAGGAATACATAAGGGACACTTCCAGAACGTTTCAGACTCCGAAAATTAGTAGGTATGTGGTACGGTAAGTACACCGACTCCAAAACAATTTTTGAGGCAATATTTCTCCATTTTGGAATATTTAGAAAAATAGAAAATTAAGTAGCAGTCCGAGAAGGACACGAGGGCCTCACGAGGGTGGAGGGTGCCCCCCCCAGGGCGCGCCCCCCTACCTCGTGAGCTCCTCGTGTGCCTTCCGGACTCCGTTTTCTTGCACGATACGTATTTTGGTCGGTAAAAATTCATTATATATTCTCCCGAAGGTTTTGACTCCCGTATCACGCAAAAATCCCTTGTCTTTGTTTTGAGCAGTTCTGCTGCAGACAGAGAAACATGCCGTTCCATGATTCGGAAGGAGAAAGCTATGTGGCTGATTACCTTGCAGATCCTAAGGTTTATGGGGATGTGTAGCCTTGTGGTTGGACTAGGGAAGAAGAAGACTATGAACCCAAGAGAAAGGAGGAGACGAGATCAGATGAAGATGAAGTCCCACTACCTCAACCTGGGGACATGCATGTGGAGTTCAAAAAGTCAAGCCTCCCGGATAGGGTAAAGAAACCTAAGATCGAGTTTATCCCTTTTCGCCTCTTGCAGGAGAACAAGCAGGAACTATGAAAAAAGATACTGAGCTTGGAGCAGGAGATCGAGGACCTAAGGGACCAAAATTCTTTCCTCAAACGCAAATTAAGGAAGAAGCATATGCCATCAACAAAATCACCACCGTCTCCTCCAACAAAGAAGAATTGAGTATCCGGGTATGAGCACTCCACTTGGCAACTGCCAAGCTTGGGGGAGTGCCCCGGTATCGTATCACCATCACTCCTATCTTTACCGTTTTCCATAGTTTGATCTTATTAGTAGTATTTTGATCTAGTAGAATAAAGTTTATGGCATGATCTAGTTGTGAGTTTTGCTTTATTATCCTTCTATGTAATCGAGTACGTGAGCTATATAATAAAGATTAGTGTTGAGTCAAGGGCTTGATTGTTTTGTCATCATCCTAAGTGAATAAAAGAAAAGGGAAAGAAATAAAAAGAAACAAAGAGATCATATGGATCTCATGGAGAGTAATGAGCTCACATAGAAAAAGTATGATGAATAAAAGTTGTTGAGAGTTGACAAGCATAGTTTTGGTCATCATTGCATTTAATAGGAAGTGATAAAGAAAGATAGGTCTTCACATATAGATATACTATCTTGGACATCTTTTATGATTGTGGGCACTCATTAAAATATGACATGATAAAGAGTTGACATTGGACAAGGAAGACAACGTAATGGGTGATGTTTTCTTACATCTGAGATAAATTATATTGTCTTGGATCTTCCAACATGTTTAGCTTTCCTTTCCCCCTCATGCTAGCCAAATTCATTGCACCAAGTAGTGATACTACTTGTGCTTCCAAATACCCTTAAACCAGTTTTTGCCATGAGAGTCCACCATATCTACCTATGGATTGAATAAGATCCTTCAAGTAAGTTGTCATCGGTGCAAAGCAATAAAAATTTCTCTCTAAATATGTATGATTGATTGGTGTGGGAGAAATAAGCTTTATACGATCTTGTGATGTGAAAGTAATAAAAGCGATGGACTGCATAATAAAGGTCCATATCACAAGGGGCAATATAAAGTGACGTTCTTTGGCATTAAGATTTTGTGCATCCAACCATAAAAGCGCATGGCGACCTCTGCTTCCCTCTGCGAAGGGCCTATCTTTTATCATTATCTTCTACCTTATGCAAGAGTCATGGTGATTTTCACCTTTCCTTTTTACACTTTATCCTTTGGCAAGCACAGTATGTTGGAAAGATCCTGGTATATATGGCTAATTGGATGTGAGTTTTCATGAACTATTACTGTTGACATTACCCTTGAGGTAAAACGTTGGGAGGCAAAACTATAAGCCCCTATCTTTCTCTGTGTCCGATTAAAACTCCATACCCATAAGTATTGCGTGAGTGTCAGCAATTGTGAACGATTATATGATAGTTGAGTTTGTGGACTTGCTGAAAAGCTCTTATATATTGACTCTTTCCTATGTTATGATAAATTGCAATTGCTTCAATGACCGAGATTGTAGTTTGTTAGTTTTCAATGAAGGTTACGATTCATACTTGATATTGTGATTGAATTATTAGTCTAGCATTCGAGATCATATGACAAGAATTATATAAGTTGTTGTTCTAAGACTGATCATGCACTGGTAGAAAAAGGGCCTATAGTCCCGGTTCGTAAGGGCCTTTAGTCCCGGTTCCTGAACTGGGACTAAAGTGTCGGTACTAATGCCCCGACCCTTTAGTCCCGGTTCAATCCAGAACCGGGACAGATGGGCCTCCACGTGGGCAGTGCGCAGAGCCCAGTCAGGAGACCCTTTGGTCCCGGTTGGTGGCACCAACCGGGACCAATAGGCATCCACGCGTCAGCATTTTTGGGGGGGGGGTTTTTTTTTTTTTTTGAAAGGGGGGGGGGGTTGGGGGTTTTGGGGGGTTAATTTAAGTGTTTCATATATTGTGTTAGCTAGCTATAATTAATAGAGAGAAGTGTCCTCTCTTATGTCCGTGCTTGGTCGACGCTACGTACTATACATACGTATAGAGAGGACTAGACACGCTGGCTAGCTAGTAAGCAAACGAAGGAAACATAAGATCGTCATGAACATATATGCATACAGAGAGAAGTGATATCGACCACCTCTCCTTCTCCGAGAGATTGGTCGAACAACAAGTTCTCGTATATCTATCTGACACTACCGGCTACATATATACAATAATTATCTCTTACAAATATAATCATACGGACTCAGGGTCCACATAGAATTCTCCGTCTTCAGGGATGACGTGGTCAAGAAAGAATGCCGCCAATTCCTCTTGAATTGCTCGCATGCGAGCTGGTGCTAGGAGTTCATCCCGCTTCCGAAACATCTAATTTGAAGAAGGGGGTCAATACATATATATATGAATGAATGAAACTCAACACAAATGATGGTAATAATATCAAATTGTGAATGTTGTTATTTACGTACTTCATATTGTTCCTTAGAGTACCCGCCCCGCTCACAGGTCGTGTGGCGGATGGACTCGCAGATGTAGTATCCACAGAAATCATTCCCTTGTTCCTGCCACAACCACTTAACGACCCTCGACCCCTTAACGACCCCTTAACGACCCTCGACCCTCTACCCTAGTTCCCGACCCTCGACCCCTCGAAGAGGAGAAATAAATAAGAAGAAGAAAAAAGAAGAAAAAGAAAAGGAGAAGGAAGAAAGGAATAGTATATTCTATTTTCTTATTTTTTCTTCTTTTTCTATTTTTTCTATTTTTTTCTATTTCTTATTCTTCTCCACTATTCCTTTCTTCCTTCTCCTCTTCCTTTTCTTCCTCTCCTCGTCTTCTCCTTCTTCTTCTCCTTCTTTCTCTACTTATTTTCCTTTTCCTTATTTTACTTTTTCCTCTGCACTAACCTAAAATGCAACAAACATAAAATGCACTAAAGAGGCTCAACTAACCTAAAATCAGTGATAAAATGCACTAACCTAAAATCGATATCTACTAAAAACTTAAAAAAATTAATACATATATGAAAAAATGCATATATGAAAAAAACATCATCATATCATCAACAGAAAAAAAACATCATCATATCATCAATAGAAAAAAAAACATCATCATATCATCAACAGAAAAAAAACATCATCATATCATCAACCTAAAGGGCGCCGGCGCGGGGCGACGACGGGCTCGGGGAGGTGACGGGCTCGGGGCGGCGACGGGGCGGGGCGACGGCGGCGGGCTCGGGGCGGCGACGGGGCGGAGCGACGGCGGCCGTCGCGGGGCGACGACGGGCTCGGGGCGACGGCGCGGGGCGACGACGTACGGGCTCGGGGCGGCGACGGGGCGGGGCGGGGCGACCGGCGGCGGGCGCGGGGCGACGACGCGGGGCGATGACGGGCTCGCGGCGGCGACGACGACGACGAACGGCCTGGGGGCGCCGGGGCGAATGGGAGCGGTTGGCCAAAATTTCACAAGTGGTGGCTTATATAGCCAGAGCAATGGTCCCGGTTCGTGCTACGACCCGGGACTAATGCTCCCTTTAGTCCCGGTTGGTGCGACGAACCGGGACCAAAGGCCAATTTTCGGCAGCCGAAAGGGCGGGAAGCGAAGGCCATTGGTCCCTGTTGGTGGCACCAACCGGGACTAAAGGGGGGCAATGGTCACGGTTGGTGCCACGAACCGTGACCAATGCCCCCTTTAGTCCCGGTTGGTGCCACCAACCGGGACCAATGGCCTTGTGCTGCATCGCTAGCTGAAGTTTAGTCCCACATCGCTAGCTGAAGGGCGCCGGCACTTGTTTATAAGCGCTGCTGTGCCTCCCCATTCGAGCTCCTCTCTAATGTAGGCTTTCGGGCCTAAACTTGTTACTGCCTGTGGGCCTATTGGGCCTCTGCGGGCCTGAATCCTGGCCCATGTAGGGTTTCTAGTCGTATTCAGGCCGTGGAGGCCCAGTAGGTGGCATTTTTTTGGTTTTTTCTTTTTTATTTCTACATTTTTTTGGTTTTTTATTTTTTTATTTCTACTTAAAACTAAATACTTACAGTTTTTAGTGATTTCTTTCTGCTTTTAGGTCACAAAAATTATAAACTTTCTGTTAGTGCCATTAGTTTTAAATTTTGAATAGTTTAAATTTGAATTTTTAAAAATTTGTGTGAATAACTAGTTTATGAATAACTTTACTATAAAAATAGAATTTTTTCTATTTATTTTTTATTTATACTTACAACTAAATACTTATAGTTTTTTAGTGATTTCTTTTTGATTTTAGGTCACACAAATTATAAACTTTCTGTTAGTGCCATTAGTTTTAAAATTTTGAATAGTTTAAATTTGAATTTTATAAAATTTGTGTGAATCACTAGTTTATGAATAACTTTACTTTAAAAATAGAAATTTTTTTCTTCTTTGCTATTTATTTTTATTTATACTTACAATTAAATACTTATAGTTTGATTTTAGGTCACAAAAATTATATTCTTTTTGCTATTGAAGAATATTATAGTTTTATTTTAGTTGATCATAAAATAATATTTTAATTGATTGTTTTTATTTTCATAAAAGTTTTGTAGTTCATTCTGTTTGCTATTAATTCATTATTTGAGCTAAATGACTCTGAAATTGGAAAGCATTTCAAAATGAACTCTGAAAGGTTGAAAGTTGGCATGGTATCATAATTTCACCCACATAGCATGTGCATGTATAAAACGGACAATGGTAGCATGTTCGTCTGTTACAAATTTGGCATGGTATCATCATAATAGTTGCGGGAGAAATCTTCACTTTTTCTTCGCTTGTGTCATTTGCTTATTGCGCCGTAACCATGGATAATCTTCATTGTTTATCAGGATGCTTGAGTCAGCCTTGACATTGCGTCGTAACAAAGATAATATACATACCAAATCCGAATCATAGACAGGACGAGGGCCGACGAGGGCCGATACCAAAACCATCGCACTATATAAGATGCAATAATAAATGTAAGAAAATGATACAAGTATCTATCTAAACATACAAGTAAGAATATTTTTCCTTTCAGAAAGAAGATAAGAACAAGAGGCTCACCACGGTGGTGTCGGTGATGAGATCGGCGCGGGTGATCGACGGCGATGAAGACGGGGACGGGGCGTGACGGACCGCTAAATCTAGACAAATATCGAGGAAAATGGAGCTTGGAGGTCGAGCTTCGAGAGGAGAAAGCTTAAGTAGTGTGGCTCGGGCATTTCATCGAACACCTCATGTGCATAGGAGGTGAGCTAGAGCACCACAAAGCCCTCTCCCCCTCGGCCAGAAAAAACAGAGCACTGTGCTCTGCTCTTGCACGAGGGGGTATATATAGGCACCTCATTGGTCCCGGTTGATGACATGAACCGGGACTAAAGGGAAGCCTTTGGTCCCGGTTCAAGCCACCAACCAGGACCAATGGTGGTGGGCCAGGAGCGAGGCCCATTGGTCCCGGTTCGTCCCACCAACCGGGACCAAAAGGTCCAGACGAACCGGGACCAATGGCCCACGTGGCCCGGCCGGCCCCCTGGGCTCACGAACCGGGACCAATGCCCACATTGGTCCCGGTTCTAGACTGAACCGGGACTAATGGGCTGAGCCGGCCTGGACCATAGCCCTGTTTTCTACTAGTGATGATGCCCTCATGTTCGTATTTTATTTTTATCGACACCTTCATCTCTAAACATGTGGACATATTTTTCGATTTTGGCTTTTCGCTTGAGGACTAGCGAGGTCTAAGCTTGGGGGAGTTGATACGTACATTTTGCATCATGCTTTTATATCAATATTTATTCCATTATGGGCTGTTATTTCACATTATGTCACAATACTTATGGCTATTCTCTCTTATTTTACAAGGTTTACATAAGGAGGGAGAATGCCAGCAGCTGGAATTCTGGGCTGGAAAATGAGCAAATATTAGAGACCTATTCTGCACAACTCCAAAAGTCCTGAAACTCCACGGAACACCTTATAATAAATAATGAAAAATCCTCACCAAAGATGAAGACCAGGGGGCCCACACCCTTCTCACGAGGGTGGGGGCGCCCCCCCCTAGGGCGCGCCCCCTGCCTCGTGGGCCCCCTGGTGGCTCTCCGATGACCATCTTCTCATATATGAAGTCTTTCGTCGAGAGAAAAAAATAAGAAGCAACCTTTCCGGACGAAACTACGCCGCCACGAGGCAGAACCTTGGCGGATGCAATCTAGAGCTCCGGCAGAGCTGTTCTGCTGGGGAAACTTCCCTCCCAGAGGGGGAAATCATCGCCATCGTCATCACCAACGCTCCTCTCATCGGGAGAGGGCAATCTCCATCAACATCTTCATCAGCACCATCTCATCTCAAAACCCTAGTTCATCTCTTGTATCCAATTCTTGTCTTCAAGTCCGGGATTGGTGCTAGTAGGTTGCTAGTAGTGTTAATTACTCCTTGTAGTTGATGCTAGTTGGTTTAATTGGTGGAAGATCATATGTTCAGATCCTTTATGCATATTAATACCCCTCAGATTATGAACATGTTTATGCTTTGTGAGTAGTTATGTTTGTTCCTGAGGACAAGGGAGAAGTCTTGCTATTGGTAGTCATGTGAATTTGGTATTCGTTCGATATTTTGATGAGATGTATGTTGTCTAGCCTCTAGTGGTGTTATGGGAACGTCGACTACATAACACTTCACCATTATTTGGGCCTAGAGGAAGGCATTGGGAAGTAATAAGTAGATGATGGGTTGCTAGAGTGACAGAAGCTTAAACCCTAGTTTATGCGTTGCTTCGTAAGGGGCTGATTTGGATCCATATGTTTCATGCTATGGTTAGGTTTACCTTAATACTTTTTTTGTAGTTGCGGATGCTTGCAATGGAGGTTAATCATAAGTGGGATGCTTGTTCAAGTAAGAACAGCACCCAAGCACCGGTCCACCCACATATCAAATTATCAAAGTACCGAATGCGAATCATATGAACATGATGAAAACTAGCTTGACGATATTCCCATCTGTCCTCGGGAGCGCTTTTCCTTATATAAAAGTTTGTCCAGGCTTGTCCTTTGCTACAAAAAGGATTGGGCCACCTTGCTGTACTTTATTTACTTTTGTTACTTGTCGCTCGTTACAAATTATCTCATTACAAAACTATCTGTTACCACTTATTTCAGTACTTGCAGAGAATACCTTGCTGAAAACTGTTTATCATTTCCTTCTGCTCCTCGTTGGGTTCGACACTCTTACTTATCGAAAGGACTATGATAGATCCCCTATACTTGTGGGTCATCAGTCAGCGGCGTCGTCCCTGACGCACACTACAGAGCCGGGGCGGCGGCCTGTGCGGGCCTCGCCGATGCCCACGATCAAGAGAGGAAGACGTTGCCGTCCTCCTCCGAGACTAGTAGGCAGCGGTGATCCTCTAGCGACTCTGGCATGGTGAATGGGTAGCACGTCTGTTACTTGATGTTCTCCGCCAAGGGCCAGTAGTGACTGCTGCACGCATCCGTGAGGTGATGCACAATGTCCGCCGGTGAGCCCCAAAACGGCATCGGGCACTCATAGCAGTAGAGGAAGGGCTCCTTGGAGGCATTGACCAGGCCTCCATGCAACATGAATGGCTGTAGGGGACGTTGCGCCAGTTGAGTATATGAGCAAGTTACGACGAGATTTAATCCGAATAAGCACAAAATAAATCATGATGGCTATAACAGAGATTAAACTAATCATGTGGACTAGCATAGTAGATGAACAAATAGAATCTAGTAGGATACAGAGTAGAAACATGAAGTCTATCACGATTTCGAACAGGAAGGACAGAAACACATACGGTGCAATGGGAGCAGCACTGTTGGCGCTGAGGTTGTCGCCCATGTCGTTGAGGAAGAGGTTGCCGAAGTCGGGGAAGAAGTTGTCGTTGGTGAAGTTGTGGCCGCCAGCACTCGTGAGAGTGCGCTCCCAAAATTTCAACAGCGCCCGGTGAATGGAGCGCGGGAGGGAGTGGCTGTAGGAGACGTTGCGGCCGCCGAATGGAGCGCAGGAGTAGCACACGAAGCAGTAGATGGTGCTCCGGTGCCCAGAAATTTTTGTTTGTCATCGCTTGGGCAATGTAGGGCATCGGTGCCAAATACCCAAAAAGCAAATTTAGCACCGCTTTTGGCCTACATAGTGGAAGGCCTAAGTTTCTAGCTCTGCTCTTATCTCTATCTCTACTACTCTTCTTTGTTTTTTTAACAAATCGAGTAGTACTACGCCGTCCGCTGCACGCCCGGCTGAACACGCCTCCTCGCCGCCATCATCACCAACTGAGTCTTTTATAGGAGTAGGAGTAGAGAAAAAACCGAGTTGGTGATGATGGCATGCCGTGCAATGCACGGGCATCTTGCTATTTTTTCATATAATTCCAAACACCACGTAGACACGGTCTTTGACCATTTTACAACTATGTTAGTATCATTGTTAGTTGTCAGCCGGTGCAAGTTATAGCCTTGGGTGTTTTAACCTTTTTTAGTAATGATATCTCGCGATTTTTCGGCACGAGCTCAATCCTGGCGAATCCCACATAACCGTCAGATTTCCATCCGACAGTGGCCTGTTTTTAAGCCATAGTATTTGACAAAACCGCCACCCTTACACACGTACTGTGACTGCGTCGCGGGCATTTGCAACTGCCATGTCTCTAAGCGAACGTTTGCTAGGGATTGGAGTTAGAACCGATGGCGGTTCGTAGTCGTTCCACGCTCGGGCATTGAAGTTTCTAACTATTTTAGATTAGAATATATTACTCCTCTAGTGCTAGTAGTAGAGAGAGACCTACTCCACTACTACTCTACTCAAGCAAGTTAGGGCATGGTAGTAGGTACTTTGGGAGTACCAGTACTGTGATCACTCAAGCAAGTTGTCTGACTTTGATATGACCCTACGCTGCTGGTATGTGACTCGTAAGTCAAGCGGCGTGCTGTAGTCATCATCACCTGTCCACTTCCCAAGGCACATATTCGCTTCTCCATCTTTGTCCGCTCTTACATCCCCGCTAAGGTGCCTCCCCCCTCGTCCAATCTTCCATCCCCGCTAAGGCGCCTCCCCCCCTCATTCGAAACCCAATCACTAACAATGGCAGAACCGAGCAGCGTCTGCCGAAAGAGTGGCTGGAATTCGCTCCCCATAGAGGTCATCAAGCTCATTGTTTCGCGTGTGCACAATATCAGTACCATGCCGCTCGCTGCGTACTCATCGGGGCTGTACCGTTTACTCAAATCCCTCAGGCTGAAGCTTTTTAAGCCAGCTCCTTGCTTGCTGATGTCGCCTGATCTTCAGAAACGGTGTGTCACGCAGCATAACGATCATAGGGTGGCAAGCATCAACCCCCTTGATTGTGATCTGATCCCCGTCACCCTCAACTACATTAACGGTATGTACTAGGTCGACATGAACACGTCTTGGATGGTGCTCTTCGACGATCGCGATAGCTGGATGCTCGTGGAGGTCTACACCCGATGATTGATCCCCCTTCCTTCGATTAACACTGCACTGCTTTGGAACCGCGGCCCAGAATACTCGGAATCTTACAGTAGCCAACATGATACCATGTTTGATTTCCTCAAGGCTGTAATCTTCCAAGTGCCCACAAGATCTGCGAATTATAAAGACTTCGGGCTAATTGCATTCTTCAACCACGGTCTTGCCTATCTGACAGGTCACTGTGGTAAGTGGATAAATCTGCACGTCCATCGTAGGATCATACATCCTCCATGGTTCTCTGATGCCATTGAACACAAGGGCTTCATTTACGCTGTCGACTCCTTCTATGGCTGGACGTATTGCTGGCCTACTCCAGTCATCGCTACAAATGGTTGTTACAGCAGTATGTTACTTTCCTATGATATCATGATGGCTTGCTTATATTACTGTCAACATTTACTGAAAAAAAATTCATGCTCATAACATGTTGTTCTTAAGATTGACAACATCAAGAGACCTTTTTTATTTGACTCCAACATTTTTTTGAGGGTTATATGACTCCAACTTGATATGATGTTGTAAGC
The DNA here is from genome assembly GCF_003073215.2 of Triticum urartu. Taxonomy (NCBI): domain Eukaryota; kingdom Viridiplantae; phylum Streptophyta; class Magnoliopsida; order Poales; family Poaceae; genus Triticum; species Triticum urartu. Next base: position 62,060,368 of record NC_053028.1, read on the forward strand.
CGCCTGGTGTCCCTACCCTTCCTAATCCCAGAACCTTTCAAAGAAAAGCGGCATGGCAGTTGCAGGTGGTTCCTGGCTCGATCAAACAACGGCGAACGACTGATGATCGTTCGCACATACCGGACGTGTTGTTTCGCGGGATACAATCACAGTCACTACAAGGTCTTTGAGGAGGATCCCGGCTTCTCTGGGCCTTCAGGAATTTTTGACTGGAGGTTGGTAAGTAGCCTTGGTACACGCTCTCTGTTTGTCGGAGTGAATTATCTGATTAACCAGGAGATAACCGACGGTAAGGATCATGATGGCAGCGCAGTTTCGTTTATCAGGCAAAACTGTATGTACACAACGTACCATGCGTCTCTGCATGCACCATACCCTGATATGTGCCGCCACGCTCTGCAGCCCAAAGTAGGAGAGAGGGTCGCAAGTATCAAACTTCGACCTGCTGGCTGGAGTTCCCCCGTCAGGCATCCATCTCATTCAAGCCGTCAGCCAATCTCCACATCTTAATAAATAGTAACGTCTAACTGAGCCAGTTAGTTAGATGTGTACAATTGGTGTAGTAGGATCTTTATTTAGTTTGATGCATATATTTGTTTTTTTTGGTTGCCCTTTTGTAATGATGGTTGATGTTTGGTTTGGAAAAGAGAGCTGCGTCTTCACTCTGCTGGCCGGCTTACTGCTTCTGTTGCACCCCCAGCCCTGGTTGCTGCTGCTGCTATTTTCAATGTACAATCAGTAGTATATGTCGTCTATTGATTGAATAAATGCGTTGCTAGAACGACAAACACAATGTTTTGAAAGTCGTTGCACCGTTCGATCCTTTAGTGCCCCGTATCGTACGTAGCGCATACTATTTTTCGTATAGAACACATTTTCCACTTATTGATAACATGCAGCCCACTGATGAAGGCCCAATAAAGAAGCCCATAATTAACTGGAAGGGAGGCTCTCACATGAATCCGGCCCAGATACATGCTCATGGTGCCCTAAACATAAATAAGTAAATAAATAAATAAACCTAAATGCTCATGCACCAGTTCCTTAAATTCACGATTTAACAGGAGGATATTATTTCATATGATAATGTCGTTACATTCAGTCGATATTATTCTTAGGCAAAGATAGCGACCGGTCTTCTTTGTCCCAACATTATATTCCTGCAACCAGCGGACCCATGCAAATCGTAGTCAACGTCGTAAATAGTTCCGGTCCATTTTTATTTTTCAATAAGAATGTCCAACCCAGCCCAGCATATTGGTGACAACACTTTATCCTCCGCCTTGGTGCGCTCGTCGCGGCGCCGCCATCTGGCCCTGTCAACATAGTTTTTTTCGAAACGGTCCCTGTCAACATAGTGAATCGGGAGAAGACTGTAGTTGTGAGTATGATAGTACGGACCCACCAGGTCCACTCCCGAACACAAGCAAGCGCCTCTTTTACTACTTAGATGAACCCCTCGTTTTTACTCTAATCCACCCTGCTGATATCTGGAACCCGCATCATTTTTAACGTATAGTCAATTAACGACAGAATTGCATAACTTTTTTTTGAGTAGTAATTCGGAGGAGCAGGCTATAAACTAGGTTGTGCGGTCTCTGTGGCCCGTCTAACAACATGACCAGCCCAGCAGTTTTTTCTTTGGGAAAATAGGTAGCCCGGTATTTCTTTCTGAAGAATACCCAAGCTAGGCCTATTTGTTTTCTCCAACTTACTGGCTGTAAATCTTTCAAGACGAGGAGGGATACATTCCGGCCTTGCCAAAGAGTATGGTCAGTGTATGTTAAAAATAATATCAAAAGGGGTTGAAAATTCCAAAAACATATAGCAAATGGGATATTTGTTTCTTTTTTGTTTTTGTTCTTCAATGATATCTTATACTCCCTCCGTCCCAAAATTCTTGTCTTAGATTAGTCTAGATACGGATGTATCTAATACCAAAACGTGACTTGATACATCCGTATTTAGACAAATCTAAGACAAAAATTTTGGATGGAGGGAGTATTTCATTGAATTTAACATGACATAGTACTAATTTATTTTTAAATTTGTTTTAGTATGGCAACTAATTTTTGGATTAAGAATATTTTGTTCCCGAGCAAAAATTTGCGAATTTTCAAAATTTTCCACATATTTAGTTAAATTTTTTAACCCTGGTACCGACCAGAAAATGGGCAGCAATTCTAAAAATGGAAAACGGGCTGCAATAAATTCCATATGAATTAGAAAATGAGTAAAAGCTAGCGGGGTGACCCACGCATTTGCGCGGCTAGAATTCCTATATTTTTGGGATAGTTATCTCTACCTATCTCTGTTCACTTGATCTATTACTAATCAAAATTTATATAAAAGCATGTCTACAACGCATGTCTGCAGAAAACATAATTAAGCCTTGTTACATTTCTGTAGTTTTACACAATTGTTCGCAAAGATTTGGTTGTGTGACAACGGAAGATAAAAATAACCATGACATGTGTCTCGCCATGCCTAACCATAGGGTTTGGTACAAATCTCTAGCTTTCACTATGTCACCTTTCTTCATTTCATCAATCTTCACACCAATATGCCTTTAGGATTTTTTGTCGAGAAAATTTAAAAAATTGATGACTTGCAGTGATACGGTGTTATCTTTTCCGTTATCCACCTCATCGCCTCACTACCAGTCATATTGTGATTGTGTTTGTTTATTAGTACAATGTCATAATCAACAATACAAAATACATTTTGTAGGAAAGATATATAGCAAGAATATAGAGCATGCTAAAGTTGATTATGCACATTTTGTTACGTCTGGATACAAAATCGCTTCAGATTTTGTTTGCAAATGATGTGAAGCTAATAGAGACAACATTGCTAAAAAATAATAATTTAGAATCATTTTACACCACTTGAAATGAAACTACATATGCGAAGCACATACCTAGGCTTGAAATCATATGGTTGTGATGAAGACAATAGAAGGAAATTAGAAAATAACAGAAAGTAACTCTTGTATGATGAAGGCACTGGTTCAAGATATATTCACAATCTCATTGTGTGTGTATAGATAGTAATTTTCATTATGTGTGGAAGAAAGGGCCCATCAAATTTCCCATCGACTATACCACCCATCCCGGCTATTGGGCAAACAATATGCACCGAAGGTATAATTCATGATCTGGTAGTTCTAATTTGCACTTGGATACCCTTTTTCTACCTGGAAAAATTGATGGGAATAAGGTTACAACTGCTAAAGATAGCGAGCCAAGGTACATCTTTTCATACGAACCTAACCGCATGACTTCAGAACGGTCGGACATTCCGAGTAACAATAAACACAATAAGTTGTTTGCATAAAGAATAAAATGACAGTATGATACTAGTTAACTATTTTGATATTGTGATTGAGCTTCGTATCATACCATTGGATGTGTCATGGAGTAGTTATGTTACTGTCAAACCTGCCTGCTATTTCCAGTTAGGTCTCCACTCTGGAAGTGAAACATCTTCCATCAGCTATGTTATTGCATAAATTTTACTAATCTGACTATTTATTATCATCATAGTTACTTCTCAAATAGGGAACATATAATCCCATCATGCCATGTATATATATAACTGGATATTGTACAGATTATGGGGTAGTCACCAAAAATTAGTGGTACCAAAATATGAATGGGTCTAACATTTCTAACTCACGTGAAAAAGGAACCCAGTAGAGTAGCCGTACGTGAAAATATTAAGATGCCCCTTGCTTTTAAAAATTTCTAGGAGATAACTAAATTTATTAATATAGATAAAATTTCAGTTCATTTAAAAAATGTGATATAAGTTGATTAAGCAATACATTGTCAAATAAATCTAGAAATTCCAATTATTAGGAAAAATAACATCTTTATGTAATCCGGAGTCTTTCAATGGGACGGACCGCGTTTCACCGAAAGTATACACAACTGTAGCAGAACAATTTTGCTGCAGCACGTATACGCAGGCACTCCGTGCAGTGGCGTGTGGTTAACATTTACAAAAATATATGATTCGGTAGTGAAGAAAATATCACTACATAGTGTGCTAGATAATTCAGTTCACTGGCATCAACTATAAATCCTTTCTTTTCTAAGAGACAACATGAACGGTCGATCTTAAAATAACTTCATATGTATTAGGAATAAGATGCTCTCAATATTCTTGATTTGCGAGTATCTGGAAACTTCCTTCTGCACTTTATGGCTCAAATGTCAATCTTAATAGCCATCTAAAATTCAAATGTGTACATATATCTTGCAAAACGAAATTCTTGTAGTACAATTTTTCATAAATCTATTTCAAAAGTTACTTGGTAGTGTAATTATTTGGTGCTAATCAATAAGATATATGAATCTATGATTAAATTAAAACTGTTTTTTCTAATATATGGACATCAACTATAAAGAAAATAGGCATGGCAGAAAACACACACATCCAATCTTCGGATGTTGAATTGGCACCGACTCCTCTAGCAAAAAAACTATTCCAATGGACGTGTCAACTACTCACAACAGCAAGTCCAGTCTATAAATTATAATGCAAACAGATTTCCTTATAGGGGAAGTCCAGTCACACGCGCTGTAGTTATTCTCGTGGGTGGATTCTGTATATTATAGTTATTGTTGCATACAAATCTAGTTCATTCATAAATAAGATTCCAACACACCATCAGTACAGAAAAATCATACATAGTTCTAAGGTCTGCCTCACCTCGTCCTGAATTTGACCCATAAATAGCTTCAGAGAGACAGCTATAAATATATTGGGTAAGAGGAATTAACCAAGGTGACTGCTGATGTTGTTACTGTTTCCGGCAAAAGGGCATGAGCGCCAACAGCAGCCACTGGCTAATTATTCCTTCTCCAGCAGTACATAACTGTGAGGCACGCTTGTAATACGTAATCCCCAGTTTCAGCCGTAAAATGCTACAAAGATAAAAACTACACATTCAGTGAGAGGATGAGCGAGTACCTGCTGTAAGTATCAATCACATCAACAGACCTGGATAATGTCAATGCAGGTGACAGAAAAACTATTTCTTGTCCCGGCAGCAAAATGTGCTTTCCGCCATCTTCTGGGTGCGGATAAATGGGACTTTGCTCATGTTTGCAGCACGAAACTGCCTGAAGGAAGCAGGAAGGGAGTCAGCAAGACAGACATAAATGAAGGAGGAAGTGGTTGTACTGGACTACGACGTTGGCTTGAAAACGGTGAAAGATGTGCGAGGCCGAAAATTGCACATAAAGGATTTGTATATAGAATCTTCTAGAAATAATCTGCATACAACACAACAATGCTACAGTTACTTAATCTATAGGAATTACTTGCATATAACATCTTATTCTATTGGGAAAAAACTGCACAAAACAGCAGCTAATGGTACTGAGAGTGTATAACATGTAATATATTGTTTACTAAATTCACCACCTTCCGCATTGCTCGGAACAATAAGCTGATATCCTCTATATGTAAATTAATCGGTTTTCAGCTATAAATCCCACGATGATATGAAAAGATGTAGCCATTGCATAATTATTTTTTTAAATATTATCTCAAACCATGGCGACAATGTCCAGGTTCTAGCAGTTAGATGGAGGAGGCATGATTGGGTAGAGGAAAGGGCCATGTTGCAAATGCTTATTCTGTTGAGCTAGAAGGATTAAAGAATGCACCTGAAAGTTGATTTGGGCTTTGTCAACTTGTTGACAACAAAGTCAAGTTGCTGCCGACAAATGCATGCTGGCCATCTTGTCGTTGTAGGTCATACTGATGTTTCCCCTTGCAGCACTGTGCTATGCCATGATGAATCTGTATAACATATCTCCAAGATAGAACCCTTCCTCTTGCTTCTTTTGTGATCTGAGCCGTATCAGATTTGCAAGGCAACTGGTGACTGCCACTGCGATGTAACGCCTGAAGGAATCAGCAATGGCGGGTTCACCTAGGAGACGAACATGGAGAGAGACGAACGCATCACAGATACAGATGAGGATATCAAGGTTGTTTGTTGCGTTGGTGTTAGAGGCAGCGGAAGGCAGCCGCGCAGAAGGAATAACACGGCCTTGGGATCAAAAACCCTAGGCTGCTCGTTCTTTTTTTTTATACCGTACGCAGCTAGAAGACCTTCTGTTTTTTTTAGCGTGGGGAAGGAGGAAAGACTAACCGTAACGTGGGTGGCCTATGTTTTCTTTTCTATTAGGATTCTAACTGGAACTCAGTACATGCCTTTTTTATGAATCACAAAAAGCCAGTACTTTTCCTTCTCCGCCACATAACCGTGATTGCACTATTCCATCCTAGACATGACAGATTTATCATGTGTAAAACAATATATACATAGTTTTTGTATGTAACGTAATATCTTTAAATCTTAACCGTTTATATCAAATAATTAAGGGTCTAGATAATTTAATCTGTGTGGACTAACATGGTGTCTTGTTTGACTCTTGTCTTAATAATATAATAGATAGATTATAAAAATAATAGCAAATGGGTTGTACACGTCACAGATTTCAAGGCTAACTTGTTTACGCAAGGTTTTGTCACTCAAACACACGATTCTAGCAGCAGTGACTGTTGGATGTCCATCCAACGGCCAACGTGCTTCTTCAATCTCTGATGTTCCTACTCCAGCCGCTTAAACTAGCGCCGGCGGGACTGCCTGCTCCCTCCTCTTGTGGAGCGTTGTGATGCCGCGCAGGCTTTTCCAGCCCACCCTACTCGCTCCGCTGGCCTGGCCGCACGCAATGAACTGCCTCCTTATTACGCGAAAAAAATGATTTCTCCCGCTTACATCTGGGGCGCACCGGTTGGGAGGTTGGCCTGTGGGCCTACTAATTTGATGCGTACGCAGGACTTGTCAACTTACTCAACAAACGATTCTAGCAGCAGTAACCGTTGGATTTGAATCGAACGGTTATGCTGCTTCTTCAATCGCTGCACTTCTTGCACCAGCCGCCCAAACCAGCGCCATCGAGACCGCCTGCTCTTGCCTCCAGTGACCGGCTGTGCTGCCGTTGAGGCCTCACCGCCCCCTACTACTCCCACAGCTAGCCAGGCCCTGCGGCAATGGTAGCCTCACACCGCAGCCGAACCAGTGAACCCTCATACTCCTCTCCGCGTGGGCATCCACTGCCGCATTTTCCGCGGCTCCGCTTCGTCCCCTTGCTAGGCCTCGCCATCGTCCACCACCTTGGATGCGCTCGGTATGGAGTGTTCAACATGGTTAACGAACCACACCATCGGAAGTAAACTGTGCGTGGAGTGGGTGGCAGCTGGGTCCATGGCCGCACGCAAGGAAATGCCTCCTTATTATGTGCAAAATAATGATTCCTCCACCTGACAGCTGGGACCCACTGGAAGGGCCTCCGTATTTTGCAAAAAAAATGTTCCCACCACTGACAGGTCGGACCCACCAACTATATCTTCGCATGCAAGGAAGTGCCTCCTTATTACGCAAAATGAATACCCCCTGCTAGCTGGGACCCACAATAGTGGGAGGCTGACTTGTGGGCCAACTAAGTTGACAGGGACGGAGGGCTTTGTGAACTTAGTTAATGTGAACGATTCTAGATCCAGTGACCATACGATGTCCATCCAACGGCCGTAGTGCTTCTTCAAACTCTGGTCTTGTTGCTCCAGCCGCCCAAACCAGTGCCGGTCTTGCCTCGTGCTCCTGCCTCTCGTGGCCGGCTGCGATGCCGCGAAAGCCTCACCGCCCCCTACTACTCCCACTGCTGGCCAGGCCATCCCTCTACTCACCCACACCCCATGTTATTCTGTGGCGACGACAGCCTCACACCGCAGCCGAACCAGTGAACCCTCGTACTCCTCTCCGCATGGGCATCCACCGCCGCGTCTTCCCCGGCTCTGCGTCGTCCCCTTCCTAGGCCTCGCCGTCGTCCACAGCCTTGGTGCTCTCGACGCGGTGTGGTCAATGTGGTCCACGACCGACTTCCATCGAAAGAGTACTGTACGTGGAGAGGCTGACAGCTGGGTCCACGGCCACAGCCCAGTTTTTTTATGAATTTTCAAGTAAGTCGCTTTGCCAGGCATGTTGGGCTACAAATCTTTCAAGACGAGGAGAGCTTCATTCGGCTGGCCGAGAAAATGGCCTATCAGTAATGAGAAATGGGTTGTACATTTTTAAAACACATCAAACCGGCAATTAGTTTCAAATTTCTTTTTTTCGTTTCGAGGTTTTAAATTGCATTAATTTTTATGCGTGGACAATTTGTTGGATTTTATATTGATATACATTTATTTTTAAAATCAGTTTGAATGCATTTGACTCGAAATTTTGGGATAAAAAACAGTTCGGACCGCACCGAAATATGAAAAATTTCGTATAATTTTTTAGTCGTGGCCACAATATGGGCTGTAATGCTAACAAAAAGAATATGGGCTCCAAAAAAACATGAAGAGTTAGCAAATGGGCTGTAGATTATTAAAAATAATGGCAGATGGGTTGTATGCTGTTTTCCACATATTTGAGGCTTTCCTAAAAAAAGTTGACGCACAAGCAGTGACTGTTGGATGTCCAGACAACGACTGTCGTGTTTCTTTAATCAATGCTCTTCCTGCTCCAGCCGCTCAAACAAGCACCGGCAGGACTGCCTGCTCCCTCCTCCCCGTGGCTGGCTGTGCTGTCGCGCAGGCCTCACTGCCCCACCGAACTCCCATCGCTGGCCTAGCCATCCCTCTACTCACCCACACCTGTTGTTATTCTCCAGCGATGGCAGACGAACCAGTAAACCCTCGTACAGTCGTACTCCCCTCCGCGTGGGAAACAACTGCCGAGTCTTCCCTGGCTCCATGTCGTTCCCTTCCTAGGCCTCGCCATCGTCCACCGCCCTGGTGCTCTCGGCGCGGCCTGGTCAACATGGTCAACGACCGACATGCATCTGAAGTGGACTGTACGTGGAGAGGCAGACAGCTGGGTCCACGGTCGCACGCAAGGAAATGCCTCATTATTACGCGCAAAATAATGATTCCTCCACCTGACATCTGGGACCCACCGAAAGGGCCTCCGTATTTAATGAAAAAAATGTTACCGCCACTGACAGCTCAGACCCACCAGCTATATCTTCGCACGCAAGGAAGTGCCTCCTTATTACGCACACAAAAATTAATACTCCCACTGCTAGCTGGGACCCAGTATAGTGGGAGGCTGACTTGTGGGCCTACTAAGTTGACGGGGACGGAGGACTTTGTCAACTTAGTCAATATGCACGATTCTAGCTCCAGGGACCGTATGATGTCCATCCAACGCCCGTAGTGCTTCTTCAACCTTTGGTCTTCTTGCTCCAGCCGCCCAAACCAGCGCCGGTCATGCCTTGTGCTCCTGCCTCCCATGGCCGGCTACGATGCCGCGGAGGCCTCACCACCCCCTACTACTCCCACCGCTGGCCAGGCCATCCCTCTACTCATCCACACCCCCTGTTATTCTGCGGCGATGGCAGCCTCACATCGCAGCCGAACTAGTGAACCCTCGTACTCCTCTCTGTGTGGACATCCACTGTCGCGTCTTCCCTGGCTTTGCGTCGTCCCCTTCCTAGGCCTCGCCGTTCTCCAACGCCTTGGTGCTCTCGGCGTGGCGTGGTCATTGTTGAAGGAAATATGCCCTAGAGGCAATAATAAAGTTATTATTTATTTCTTTATATCATGATAAATGTTTATTATTCATGCTAGAATTGTATTAACCGGAAACATAAATACATGTGTGAATACATAGACAAACAGAGTGTCACTAGTATGCCTCTACTTGACTAGCTCATTTATCAAAGATGGTTATGTTTCCTAACCATAGACATGAGTTGTCATTTGATTAACGGGATCACGTCATTAGGAGAATGATGTGATTGACTTGACCCATTCCGTTAGCATAGCACTTGATCGTTTAGTTTGTTGCTATTGCTTTCTTCATGACTTATACATGTTCCTATGACTATGAGATTATGCAATTCCCGTTTACCGGAGGAACACTTTGTGTGCCACCAAACGTCACAACGTAACTGGGTGATTATAAAGGTGCTCTATAGGTGTCTCCAAAGGTACTTGTTTTTTTTGAAATGGTCACCGGGGGGGAAAGGCTCCCCACCTGAATATATTTCAAAGTGGCCTTAATGCCATGAGATTGATCCGGTTTATAAGGAAAATCGGATCGAAAACCTAGACAATTAGACCCAGTTTATGAGGAAAACCGGGCCGAAAACCGTACAAGAGAGGGTAAAAGAAGAGAAACCAAAACAAAAGACGCCCAAGACAAGGCACGCCTAGCTAGCAACCCGAAGAACATCACCACGAGAGGCACAAGTAGATGAGGGGAGTCGTCGAGGGGTCACAATACCAAGAATTGACAAGCGGCCTAACACACCACACCGGCGTGCGTACCGAGCACCACGGCGCAACAGAGGAGCATCCACATCAACGAGTGACTAGCACAAACCTTGACGGGGGACTCCTCCATGAAGAGTCGGAAACGATTAGCATGTTGGGGAGGAAACTTGCGGCATCATTGAGCAAAGATGAACCGGGACAACGCCAAGAGCACGAAGCTCGCCGCACCACCGCGGCAGCCATGGAGGTCTTGAGCATGCACAGCAAACGGGGCGACACCGACGAACAGCACCACAGACGATCACATACCACCGTCGACCCAACCGGTCGCACCACCTACCACCAACATCCCTGCAGCAACACCCACACGTCAACCAAGCAGACCCCGAGATGATGCCTTCAACAAGGGTCGCGACGTCGGATGCACCGCCATCATCCGCACCAGGAGGACCTGGGCTAGGGGATTCCCCCGAGGTCTCAACTTCCATCTTCATCTGACCAATCAAGGAGAGCCTTGAACGTTGGCCGTCTGGTTGCCACCCAACAACACCTCGTAGAGGGGAGAGGTGTCGTACAGGAACGAGGTGGTCCAGAGAGGATCCCACCCCGCTAACCCGGCTTCTGATGGAAGAATCGAACCACTCCAACGAATGGTCAAGCCAAGAAGTCGTAGGCAAAGCAGCACCTCCTCACCGACACCGACCGCACCACCGTCGACCCCACCCAGTCGCACCACCACCACCATCCGACCCGCAGAGAGCAGCGACCACACAAATCCACCAAATTGATGCCTTCAAGAAGTATTGCCACGCAAAAATGCGCCGCCATCGACCGTTCCGGAAGCACCAGGAACAAGGGTTTCCCTGGAGCTTCGAAGGGAAAGTCACCTTGACAGCGACGCCTCCAAGGAGGTAAGTGACACCCGCGGGCGTCGCCATCGCCGGCTCCGGTCAGAGTAGAGGCTTTCGCCCAAGTGAGCAGACCACCTTCGAGAAGCACCGGTAGACCGCGATACACTACTTCCTGCACCACCGCAGAGCAAGGTCCACTGCAGCCCACCGCCACACATGACCAGATCCGGTCCACCGCAGGCCAGATGCAGCCTGCCCACACCGCCCCCACTAGGAACGCGCCGGCAGGCACGCCGATCTGCCTGCAGATCACGCAGAGAGGGGGAGGGTGAGCACCACCACACGCGCCTCACAGAGAACACCTCCGCCGGTTCGCATCTCGTCGACCCACAGCAGCACCCCTACGCCCACGGAGCGCAGCAGGGGGACGCCGCCGATTCGGAGCAGGCCACCGGGAGGGAGCAGCGAGCGCCTCCACACCACCGTCCCCAGCCTCCACCGGATGAACCGCCGCGCGTCGGAGTCACGCCATGCCGGTCGCCGCCACACGGGGCTCCCCCAGCCCATGAGCGCGCCACACGAGGAACGGCAGCCCGCCGCCGCCAGATCCGCGCGGGCTTCGCCCGGCGGGGGCTATTGGCGGTGGGGGGGGGGGGGGGGAGGGGGGGGGGGGGGGTTGGGGGGGGAGGGGGCGCCGCCGCCCGAGCCGCCCTGGGGAGAGACGGCGCGGGGGGGCAAAGGAACTTGTTGGGTTGGCGTATTTCGAGATTAGGATTTGTCACTCCGATTGTCGGATAGGTATCTCTGGGCCCACTCGGTAATGCACATCACTATAAGCCTTGCAAGCATTGCAACTAATGAGTTAGTTGCGGGATGATGTATTACGGCAGGAGTAAAGAGACTTGCCGGTAACGAGATTGAACTAGGTATTGAGATACCGACGATCGAATCTCGGGTAAGTAACATACCGATGAGAAAGGGAACAACGTATGTTGTTATGCGGTATGACCGATAAAGATCTTCGTAGAATATGTAGGAGCCAATATGGGCATCCCGGTCCGGCTATTGGTTATTGACCAGAGAGGTGTCTCGGTCATTCCTACATAGTTCTCGAACCCGTAGGGCCCGCACGCTTAACATTCGTTAACGATATAGTACTATATGAGTTATGTATGTTGATGACCGAATGTTGTTCGGAGTCCGGGATGAGATCACGGACATGACGAGGAACTCCGGAATGGTCCGGAGATAAAGTTTGATATATGGGATAATAGTGTTTGGTCACCGGAAGGGTTCCGGAAATCACCGGAAAGGGGTTCCGGATGTTTCCCGAAATGTTTGGGTACGAGAACACTTTATTTGGGCCAAAGGGGAAAGCCCACAAGGTTTTTGGAAAGCGCAAAAGGAAGTTTTGCGGAGTCCAGGGGCCAGACACCAGGGTCCCTGGCGTCTGGGTCCAGATGCCGGGAACCCGAGCGTCTGGCCCTGGAGTCCGAGAAGGACTCTTGCCTTTCGGGTGAAACCGACTTTGTGGAGGCTTTTACTCCAAGTTTCGACCCCAAGGCTCAGCATATAAATAGAGGGGTAGGGCTAGCACCCAAAACACATCAAGAAACACCAAGCCGTGTGCCGGCAACCCCGTCCCATCTAGTTTATCCTCCGTCATAGTTTTTGTAGTGCTTAGGCGAAGCCCTGCGGAAATTGTTCTTCACCAACACCGTCACCACACCGTCGTGCTGCCGGAACTCATCTACTACTTCGCCCCTCTTGCTGGATCGAGAAGGCGAGGACGTCACCGAGCTGAACGTGTGCAGAACTCGGAGGTGCCGTGCTTTCAGTACTTGGATCGGTCGGACGTGAAGACGTACGACTACATCAACCGCGTTGATATAACGCTTCCACGAATGGTCTACGAGGGTACGTAGACAACACTCTCCCCACTCGTTGCTATGCATCACCATGATCTTGCGTGTGCGTAGGAATTTTTTTGAAATTACTACATTCCCCAACAGTGGCATCCGAGCCTAGGTTTTATGCGTTGATGTTGTGCACGAGTAGAACACAAGTGAGTTGTGGGCGATATAAGTCATACTACTTACCAGCATGTCATACTTTGGTTCGGCAGAATTGTTGGATGAAGCGGCCTGGACCGACATTACGCGTACGCTTACGCGAGACTGGTTCTACCGACGTGCTTTGCACACAGGTGGCTGGCGGGTGTCAGTTTCTCCAACTTTAGTTGAACCAAGTGTGGCTACGCCCGGTCCTTGCGAAGGTTAAAACAACACCAACTTGACAAACTATCGTTGTGGTTTTGATGCGTAGGTAAGAACGGTTCTTGCTTAAGCCCGTAGCAGCCACGTAAAAACTTGCAACAACAAAGTAGAGGACGTCTAAGTTGTTTTTGCAGGGCATGTTGTGATGTGATATGGTCAAGACATGATGCTAAATTTTATTGTATGAGATGATCATGTTTTGTAACCAAGTTATCGGCAACTGGCAGGAGCCATATGGTTGTCGCTTTATTGTATGCAATGCAATTGCGCTGTAATGCTTTACTTTATCACTAAGCGGTAGCGATAGTTGTGGAAGCATAAGATTGGCGAGACAACAACGATGCTTCGATGGAGATCAATGTGTCGTGCCGGTGACGATGGTGATCATGACCGCGCTTCAGAGATGAAAATCACAAGCACAAGATGATGATGGCCATATCATATCACTTATTTTGATTGCATGTGATGTTTATCTTTTATGCATCTTATCTTGCTTTGATTGACGGTAGCATTATAAGATGATCTCTCACTAAATTTCAAGATAAAAGTGTTCTCCCTGAGTATGCACCGTTGCCAAAGTTCGTCGTGCCCAGACACCACGTGATGATCGGGTGTGATAAGCTCTACGTCCATCTACAACGGGTGGAAGCCAGTTTTTGCACACGCAGAATACTTAGGTTAAACTTGACGAGCCTAGCATATGCAGATATGGCCTCGGAACACTAAGACCGAAAGGTCGAGCGTGAATCATATAGTAGATATGATCAACATATTGATGTTCACCATTGAAAGCTACTCCATTTCACGTGATGATCGGTTATGGTTTAGTTGATTTGGATCACGTGATCATTTAGAAGATTATAGGGATGTCTTTCTAAGTGGGAGTTCTTAAGTAATATGATTAATTGAACTTAAATTTATCATGAACTTAGTACCTGATAGTATTTTGCTTGTCTATGTTGATTGTAGATAGATGTCCCGTGATGTTGTTCCGTTGAATTTTAATGCGTTCCTTGAGAAAGCAAAGTTGAAAGATGATGGTAGCAATTACACGGACTGGGTCCGTAACTTGAGGAAGCACCGCTAAGTGCCAAGCCTACTGTAGGAGCAACACCATATGTTATGAACGTCTGGCAGAGCAAAGCTGATGACTACTCGATAGTTCAGTGTGCCATGCTTTACGGCTTAGAACCGGGTCTTCAACGACGTTTTGAACGTCATGGAGCATATGAGATGTTTCAGGAGTTGAAGTTAATATTTCAAGCAAATGCCCAGATTGAGAGATATGAAGTCTCCAATAAGTTCTATAGCTGCAAGATGGAGGAGAATAGTTCTGTCAGTGAACATATACTCAAAATGTCTGGGTATCATAATCACTTGACTCAACTGGGAGTTAATCTTCCTGTTGATAGTGTCATTAATAGAGTTCTTCGATCACTGCCACCAAGCTACAAGAGCTTCATGATGAACTATAATATGCAAGGGATGGATAAGACGATTCCCGAGCTCTTCGCAATGCTAAAGGCTGTGGAGGTAGAAATCAAGAAGGAGCATCAAGTGTTGATGGTCAATAAGACCGCCAGTTTCAAGAAAAAGGGCAAAGGGAAGAAGAAAGGGAACTTCAAAAAGAACAGTAAACAAGTTGCTGCTTAGGAGAAGAAACCCAAATCTGGACCTAATCCTGAAACTGAGTGCTTCTACTACAAGCAGACTGGACACTAGAAGAGGAAATGTCCCAAGTATTTGGCGGATAAGAAGGATGGCAAGGTGAACAAAGGTATATGTGATATACACGTTATTGATGTGTACCTTACTAGAGCTCGCAGTAGCACCTGGGTATTTGATACTAGTTATGTTGCTAATATTTGCAACTCGAAACAGGGACTACGGATTAAGCGAACACTAGCAAAGGACGAGGTGACGATGCGCGTGGGAAATGGTTCCAAAGTCGATGTGATCACGGTCGGCACGCTACCTCTACATCTACCTTCGTGATTAGTTTTAGACCTAAATAATTGTTATTTGGTGCCAGCATTGAGCATGAACATTATATCTGGATCTTGTTTAATGCGAGATGGTTATTCATTTAAATCAGAGAATAATGGTTGTTCTATTTATATGAATAATATCTTTTATGGTCATGCACCCTTGAAGAGTGGTCTATTTTTGATGAATCTCGATAGTAGTGATACACATGTTCATAATGTTGAAGCCAAAAGATGCAGAGTTGATAATGATAGTGCAACTTATTTGTGGCACCGCCGTTTAGGTCATATCTGTGTAAAGCGCATGAAGAAACTCCATACTGATGGACTTTTGGAATCACTTGATTATGAATCACTTGGTACTTGCGAACCGTGCCTCATGGGCAAGATGACCAAAACGCCATTCTCTGGTACTATGGAGAGAGCAACGGATTTGTTGGAAATCATACATACAGATGTATGTGGTCCGATGAATGTTGAGGCTCGTGGCGGATATCGTTATTTTCTCACCTTCACAGATGATTTAAGCAGATATGGGTATATCTACTTAATGAAATATAAATCTGAAACATTTGAAAAGTTCAAAGAATTTCAGAGTGAAGTTGAAAATCATCGTAACAAGAAAATATAATTTCTACGATCGGATCGTGGAGGAGAATATTTGAGTTACGAGTTTGGTCTACATTTGAAACAAAGCGGAATAGTTTCGCAACTCACGCCACCAGGAACACCACAGCGTAATGGTGTGTCCGAACGTCGTAATCGTACCTTACTAGATATGGTGCGATCTATGATGTCTCTTACTGATTTACCGCTATCGTTTTGGGGTTATGCTTTAGAGACAGCCGCATTCACATTAAATAGGGGACCATCGAAATCCGTTGAGACAACGCCTTATGAACTGTGGTTTGGCAAGAAACCAAAGTTGTCGTTTCTTAAAGTTTGGGGCTGCGATGCTTATGTGAAAAAGCTTCAACCTGATAAGCTCGAACCCAAATCGGAGAAATGTGTCTTCATAGGATACCCAAAGGAGACTGTTGGGTACACCTTCTATCACAGATCCGAAGGCAAGACATTCATTGCCAAGAATGGATCCTTTCTAGAGAAGGAGTTCCTCTCGAAAGAAGTGAGTGGGAGGAAAGTAGAACTTGATGAGGTAACTATACCTGCTCCCTTATTGGAAAGTAGTTCATCATAGAAACCAGTTTTTGTGACACCTACACCAATTAGTGAGGAAGTTAATGTTGATGATCATGGAACTTCAGATCAAGTTATTACTGAACCTTGTAGATCAACCAGAGTAAGATCCGCACCAGAGTGGTACGGTAATCCTGTTCTGGAAGTCATGCTACTAGATCGTGATGAACCTACGAACTATGAAGAAGCGATGGTGAGCCCAGATTCCGCAAAATGGCTAGAAGCCATGAAATCTGAGATGGGATCCATGTATGAGAACAAAGTGTGGACTTTGGTTGACTTGCCCGTTGATCGGCAAGCAATTGAGAATAAATGGATCTTCAAGAAGAAGACCGACGCTGACAGTAATGTTACTGTCTACAAAGCTCGACTTGTTGCAAAAGGTTTTCGACAAGTTCAAGGGATTGACTACGATGAGACCTTCTCACCCGTAGCGATGCTTAAGTCTGTCCGAATCATGTTAGCGATTGCCGCATTTCATGATTATGAAATTTGGCAGATGGATGTCAAAACTGCATTCCTGAATGTATTTCTGGAAGAAGAGTTGTATATGATGCAACCGGAAGGTTTTGTCGATACAAAGGGAGCTAACAAAGTGTGCAAGCTCCAGTGATCCATTTATGGACTGGTGCAAGCCTCTCGGAGTTGGAATAAACACTTTGATAGTGTGATCAAAGCATTTGGTTTTGTACAGACTTTTGGAGAAGCCTGTATTTACAAGAAAGTGAGTGGGAGCTCTGTAGCATTTCTGATATTATATGTGGATGACATATTACTAATTGGAAATGATATAGAATTTCTGGATAGCATAAAGGGATACTTGAATAAAAGTTTTTCTATGAAAGACCTCGATGAAGCTGCTTACATATTGGGCATCAAGATCTATAGAGATAGATCAAGACGCTTAATTGGACTTTCACAAAGCACATACCTTGACAAAGTGTTGAAAAAGTTCAAAATGGATCAAGCAAAGAAAGGGTTCTTGCCTGTGTTACAAGGTGTGAAGTTGAGTAAGTCTCAATGCCCGACCACTGCAAAAGATAGAGAGAAGATGAAAGATGTTCCCTATGCTTCAGCCATAGGCTCTATCATGTATGCAATGCTGTGTACCAGACCTGATGTGTGCCTTGCTATAAGTCTAGCAGGGAGGTACCAAAGTAATCTAGGAGTGGATCACTGGACAGCGGTCAAGAACATCCTGAAATACCTGAAAAGGACTAAGGATATGTTTCTCGTTTATGGAGGTGAAAAAGAGCTCATCGTAAATGGTTACGTTGACGCAAGCTTTGACACTGATCCGGACGATTCTAAATCACAAACCGGATACACGTTTATATTAAACGGTGGAGCTGTCAGTTGGTGTAGTTCTAAACAAAGCGTCATGGCAGGATCTACGTGTGAAGCGGAGTACATAGCTGCTTCGGAAGCAGCAAATGAAGGAGTCTGGATGAAGGAGTTCATATCCGATCTAGGTGTCATACCTAGTGCATCGGATCCAATGAAAATCTTTTGTGACAATACTGGTGCAATTGCCTTGGCAAAGGAATCCAGGTTTCACAAGAGAACCAAGCACATCAAGAGATGCTTCAATTCCATCCGGGATTTAGTCTAGGTGGGAGACATAGAAATTTGCAAGATACATACAGACCTGAATGTTGCAGACCCGTTAACAAAGGCTCTTCCACGAGCAAAACATGATCATCACCAAGGCTCCATGGGTGTTAGAATCATTACTGTGTAATCTAGATTATTGACTCTAGTGCAAGTGGGAGATTGAAGGAAATATGCCCTAGAGGCAATAATAAAGTTATTACTTATTTCCATATATCATGATAAATGTTTATTATTCATGCTAGAATTGTATTAACCGGAAACATAATACATGTGTGAATACATAGACAAACAGAGTGTCACTAGTATGCCTCTACTTGACTAACTCGTTGATCAAAGATGGTTGTGTTTCCTAACCATAGACATGATTTGTCATTTGATTAACAGGATCACATCATTAGGAGAATGATGTGATTGACTTGACCCATTCCGTTAGCATAGCACTTGATCGTTTAGTTTGTTGCTATTGCTTTCTTCATGACTTATACATGTTCCTATGACTATGAGATTATGCAACTACCGTTTACCGAAGAAACACTTTGTGTGCCACCAAATGTCACAACGTAACTGGGTGATTATAAAGGTGCTCTATAGGTGTCTGCAAAGGTACTTGTTGGGTTGGCGTATTTCGAGATTAGGATTTGTCACTCCGATTGTCGGATAGGTATCTCTGGGCCCACTCGGTAATGCACATCACTATAAGCCTTGCAACAATTGCAACTAATGAGTTAGTTGCGGGATGATGTATTACGGAACGAGTAAAGAGACTTGCCGGTAACGAGATTGAACTAGGTATTGAGATACCGATGATCGAATCTCGAGCAAGTAACATACCGATGACAAAGGGAACAACCTATGTTGTTATGCGGTCTGATCGATAAAGATCTTCGTAGAATATGTAGGAGCCAATATGGGCATCCAGGTCCGGCTATTGGTTATTGACCAGAGAGGTGTCTCGGTCATGTCTACATAGTTCTCGAACCCGTAGGGTCCGCACGCTTAACGTTCATTGACGATATAGTACTTTATGAGTTATGTATGTTGATGACTGAATGTTGTTCGGAGTTCGGGATGAGATCACAGACATGACGAGGAACTCCGGAATGGTCCAGAGATAAAGTTTGATATATGGGATAATAGTGTTTGGTCACCGGAAGGGTTCCGGAAATCACTGTAAGGGGTTCCGGATGTTTCCCGAAATGTTTGGGTATGAGAACACTTTATTTGGGCCAAAGGGGAAAGCCCACAAGGTTTTTGGAAAGCGCAAAAGGAAGTTTTGCAGAGTCCAGGTGCCAGACGCCAGGGTCCCTGGCGTCTGGGTCCAGACGCCGGGAACCCTGGCGTCTGGCCCTGGAGTCCGAGAATGACTCTTGCCTTTCGGGTGAAACCGACTTTGTGGAGGCTTTTACTCCAAGTTTCGACCCCAAGGCTCAACATATAAATAGAAGGGTAGGGCTAGCACCCAAAACACATCAAGAAACACCAAGCCCTGTGCCGGCAACCCCGTCCCCTCTAGTCCGTCCCCTCTAGTTTATCCTCCGTCATAGTTTTCGTAGTGCTTAGGCGAAGCCCTGCGGAAATTGTTCTTCACCAACACCGTCACCACACCGTCGTGCTGCCAGAACTCATCTACTACTTCGCCCCTCTTGCTGGATCAAGAAGGCGAGGACGTCACCGAGCTGAACGTGTGCAGAACTCGGAGGTGCCGTGCTTTCGGTACTTGGATCGGTCGGACGTGAAGACGTACGACTACATCAACCGCGTTGATATAACGCTTCCGCGAACGGTCTACAAGGGTACATAGACAACACTCTCCCCTCTCGTTGCTATGCATCACCATGATCTTGCGTGTGCGTAGGAAATTTTTTAAAATTACTACGTTCCCCAACAATTGTGGTCAATGACCGACTTCCATCGGAAGAGTACTGTACGTGGAGAGGCTGACAGCTGGGTCCACGGCAGCCGCAAGGAAGTGCCTCCTTATTACGCGCAAAATAATTATTCCTGCACCTGACAGCAGGGACCCACCGGACGGGCCGCTGTATTTCGTGAAAAAAACATTTTCCCCCTGACTGCTGGGACCCATCAGCTACATCTTCGCACGCAAGGAAGTGCGTCCGGGCAAAAAAAATGACCCACCAGCTATATGTTCGCACGCAAGGAAGTGCCTGACAGTCGGGACCCACCTGGTCGAAGCATAGGTAGTGTTGTCTTTCTGGTCGCGAACGTGTACGGACATACTGATCGATGTAGAGCGCGCACATGTCGTAGTAGAGGCGCACATGTAGCATGTACACGTACGTATAGTGGTCAGTGTGCAAAAACAAATACGGCCACGTACGTACATACGGGCGGGGTCTCGAACGCCTACTCGCGCATACGTACGGCCAGGGCTCCTGTACATGGCTGGGTCGAAACGGAGAAACTGCGTCGTCGTCGTGTTCATGGGGAGGCAACGGAATGCATCATGTTCATCGGGAGGAAATGGAATGCGTGGGAGCCTACCGGCTTGGATGGAACAACTGATGGAAACGAGGCCTGGTGTACCGCAGAACGGAGTAAACAGCCTTGTGTTCGACCGGCCACGGTCGAAACGGGATCCTGTTCATTGGGAGGGGTCTGGCGTACCGCAAAATGGAGGGAACGGACTTGTGTTGGACCTCCTACGATCGAAACGGGGTCCTGTAGATCGGGAGGGGTGTGTCGTACCGCAAAATGGAGGAAACGGACATGTGTTGGAGCCCTACGGTCGAAACGCTGGTCCTATTCATTGGGAGGGGTGTGGCGTACCACAAAACGGGACTCCACGGGATACTGTTCATCTTCACCGTCGACACCCGCAGCCTCCACGGGCTACTGTTCATCCACCATCGACCTCCTCCAGCCTCCACCTGCAACTGTTCATCCACGGGCTCCTCTTCATCCAGCCTCCACCGCGCGCTACTCCACCAGCTACTGTTCAACCAGCCCTCTCCACGGGCTCCTGTTCAACCACCCCTCCACGGGCTACTGTTCATCCAGCAATCCACCGTCTACTGTTCATCCAGCCCTCCACGGGGTCGTCCTGTTCATCCAGTCCTCCATGGGGTCTTGTTCATCCAGCCCCTGTTGGGGAACGTAGTAATTTCAAAATTTTCCTACGCACATGCCAGATCATGGTGATGCAAAGCAACAAGAGGGGAGAGTGTTGTCCACGTACCCTCGTAGACCGAAAGCGGAAGCGTTAGCACAATGTGGTTGATGTAGTCGTACGTCTTCACGATCTGGCCGATCAAGTACCGAACGCACGACACCTCCGAGTTATGCACACATTCAACTCGATGACGTCCCTCGAACTCCGATCCAGTCGAGTGTTGAGGGAGAGTTTCATCATCACGACGGCGTGATGACAATGATGCTGTTCTACCGACGGAGGGCTTCGCCTAAGCACCGCTATGATATGATCGAGGTGGATTATGGTGGATGGGGGCACCGCAGACGGCTAAGAGATCAAGAGATCAATTGTTATGTCTATGGGGTGCCCCCTGCCCCCGTATATAAAGGAGCAAGGGGGGCTGCGGCCGGCCAGGGAGAGGGCGTGCCAGGAGGAGTCATACTCCCACCGGGAGTAGGACTCCCCCGCTTTCCGAGTTGGAATAGGATTCGGGAGAAGGAAAGAAAGAGGGGAAGAAGGAAAGAGTGGGTCGGCCCCCTTGCCTTAAACCAATTCGGTTTGGGCCTTGGGGGGCGTGCCCCACACTTCCCTTGCTGCCCTCTATTTCCACTAAGGCCCATGTAGGCCCATTAAGCCCACGGGGGGTTCCGGTAACCTCCCGGTACTCCGGTAAAATCCCGATTTCACCCGGAACACTTCCGACATCCAAATATAGGCTTCCAATATATCAATCTTTATGTCTCGACCATTTCGAGACTCCTCTTCATGTCCTTGATCACATCTGGGACTCCGAACTACCTTCGGTACATCAAAACACATAAACTCATAATATAACTGTCATCGAACTTTAAGCGTGCGGACCCTACGGGTTCGAGAACTATGTAGACATGACCGAGACACGTCTCCTGTCAATAACCAATAGCGGAACCTAGATGCTCATATTGGCTTCTACATATTCTATGAAGATCTTTATCGGTCAAACCGCATAACAACATACGTTGTTCCCTTTGTCATCCGTATGTTACTTGCCCGAGATTCGATCGTCGGTATCTCAATACCTAGTTCAATCTCGTTACCGGCAAGTCTCTTTACTCGTTCCGTAACACATCATCCCGCAACTAACTCATTAGTTGCAATGCTTGCAATGCTTATACTGATGTGCATTACCGAGTGGGCCCAGAGATACCTCTCCGACAATCGGAGTGACAAATCCTAATCTCGAAATACGCCAACCCAACAAGTACCTTCGGAGACACCTGTAGAGCACCTTTATAATCACCCAGTTACGTTGTGACGTTTGGTGGCACACAAAGTGTTCCTCCGGTAAACAGGAGTTGCATAATCTCATAGTCATAGGAACATGAATAAGTCATGAAGAAAGCAATAGCAACAAACTAAACGATCAAGTGCTAAGCTAACGCAATGAGTCAAGTCAATCACATCATTCTCCTAATGATGTGATCCCGTTAATCAAATGACAACTCTTTGTCTATGGCTAGGAAACATAACCATCTTTGATCAATGAGCTAGTCAAGTAGAGGCATACTAGTGACACTCTATTTGTCTATGTATTCACACATGTATCATGTTTCCGGTTAATACAATTCTAGCATGAATAATAAACATTTATCATGATATAAGGAAATAAATAATAACTTTATTATTGCCTCTAGGGCATATTTCCTTCAGTCTCCCACTTGCACTAGAGTCAATAATCTAGTTCACATCGCCATGTGATTTAACACCACTAGTTCACATCACCATGTGATTAACACCCATAGTTCACATCGTCATATGACCAACACCCAAAGGGTTTACTAGAGACAATAATCTAGTTCACATCGCTATGTGATTAATACCCAAAGAGTACTAAGGTATGATCATGTTTTGCTTGTGAGGGAAGTTTAGTCAACGGGTCTGCCACATTCAGATCCGTATGTATTTTGCAAATTCCTATGTCAACAATGCTCTGCACGGAGCTACTCTAGTTAATTGCTCCCACTTTCAATATGTACCCAGATTGAGACTTAGAGTCATCTTGATCAGTGTCAAAACTTGCATCGACGTAACCCTTTATGATGAACCTTTTTGTCACCTGCATAATCGAGAAAAATATCCTTATCCCACTAAGGATAATTTTGACCGTTGTCAAGTGATCTACTCCTAGATCACTATTGTACTCCCTTGCCAAAATTAGTGTAGGGTATACAATAGATCTGGTACATAGCATGGCATACTTTATAGAACCTATGGCTGAGGCATAGGGAATGACTTTCATTCTCTTTATATCTTCTGCCGTGGTCGGGCTTTTAGTCTTACTCAATTTCACACCTTGTAACACAGGCAAGAACTCTTTCTTTGACTGTTCCATTTTGAACTACTTCAAAATCTTGTCAAGGTATGTACTCATTGAAAAAACATATCAAGCGTTTTGATCTATCTCTGTAGATCTTGACGCTCAATATGTAAGCAGCTTCACCGAGGTCTTTCTTTGAAAAACTCCTTTCAAACACTCCTTTATGCTTTGCAGAATAATTCTACATTATCTCCGATCAACAATATGTCATTCACATATACTTATCAGAAATGTTGTAGTGCTCCCACTCACTTTCTTGTAAATACAAGCTTCACCGCAAGTCTGTATAAAACTATATGCTTTGATCAACTCATCAAAGCATATATTCCAACTCCGAGATGCTTGCACCAGTCCATAGATGGATCACTGGAGCTTGCACATTTTGTCAACAACTTTAGGATCGACAAAACCTTCTGGTTGCATCATATACAACTCTTCTTTAATAAATCCATTAAGGAATGCAGTTTTGTTTATTCATTTGCCAGATTTCATAAAATGTGGCAATTGCTAACATGATTCGAACAAACTTAAGCATAGATACGAGTGAAAAACTCTCATCATAGTGAACACCTTGAACTTGTTGAAAACCTTTTGCGACAATTCTAGCTTTGTAGATAGTAACACTACTATCAGCGTCCGTCTTCCTCTTGAAGATCCATTTATTCTCAATGGCTCGCCGATCTTTGGGCAAGTCAATCAAAGTCCATACTTTGTTCTTATACATGGATCTCATCTCAGATTTCATGGCCTCAAGCCATTTCGCGGAATCTGGGCTCATCATCGCTTCTGCATAGTCCGTAGGTTCGTCATGGTCAAGTAACATGACCTCCAGAAGAGGATTACCGTACCACTCTGGTGCGGATGTCACTCTGGTTTACCTACGAGGTTCGGTAGTAACTTGATCTGAAGTTACATGATCATCATCATTAGCTTCCTCACTAATTGGTGTAGTAGTCACAGGAACAGATTTCTATGATGAACTACTTTCCAATAAGGGACCAGGTACAGTTACCTCATCAAGTTCTACTTTCCTCCCACTCACTTCTTTCGAGAGAAACTCCTTATCTAGAAAGGATCCATTCTCAGCAATGAATATCTTGCCTTTGGATTTGTGATAGAAGGTGTACCCAACATTTTCTTTTGGGTATCCTATGAAGACGCACTTCTTCGATTTGGGTTTGAGCTTATCAGGTTCAAACTTTTTCACATAAGCATTGCAACCTCAAACTTTAAGAAACAACAGCTTAGGTTTCTTGCCAAACCATAGTTCATACGGTGTGGTCTCAACGGATTTAGATGGTGCCCTATTTAACGTGAATATAGCTGTCTCTAATGCATAACCCCAAAATGATAGTGGTAAATCGGTAAGAGACATCATAGATCGCACCATCTATACCTACTAATAAAGCAAGGTGAGTTTCGCTAATTTTTTTATCCGTTCACCGTCAAAATTTATTTTTCTATCCGGGGTGGTACTAAATTTTTGTGCGTCCATCTGTATTTTCAGCAATCTCGAATTTCGTACTCGGCCCGCACATAATGTGGCCCAGTAAAGCCAGCCCACTTATTTGCCTGCCCATGTAGCTTCAAAAAGCCTATTTCTCGCCCTGGGCAGTAGATAGTTTGAGTTCGCACCGGGCGCCCAAGACTGGGCCGGCCCGTTTTGTTTTTCCGTCCAAATTTATTTTTATTTTTACCTTATTTCATAATTCAAAATTATTAAAAAAAAGTTCAGAATCTTAATTTTTGTAAAAGTTTCAAAAAATATTTGAATTAGAATATTGTGTTCACGGTTTCAAAAATATTTGGAACATTAATTCATTTTCTCGTTCAGATTTTTTTCAAACTAAGAAATTTTCCAAAACAGTGTGTGATCTAAAAAAGTATTCTAAAAATGAAATATATTCTTCTTTTAGTAAATTGTTCACAAATTCAAAATAATGTCTGAGTTTAAGAACACATTTTGTTCTGAATGTTGAAAACATGTTCCGTTTTCAGAAGCCGACCACATATAAAAAATGTTTGAGTTTTGATAGAAGGTTTTTGTGTTCAAAAAATGACGTTATTTCAAAAAAGCATGCCTTTTTAAAAAATGGACAGAATACTAAAAACATTGTTCGTAATTTCAAAAAATGCGCATGTTTCAAAGAATATTCAGCAATTCATATTTAAAAAAAATCAAAAAGTATTTTATATCCGACGTTGCAATATGTTCTTAAATATTCACGCTGGCCATTGGTTAGTTGTAGGCGTTTGTTGCCGTGGCTAGCGGCACGTGGTCCGGTCTTTACAGTCATGTGTTTCAGTGTCCCACACGTCGTTTTTTGGATTATAGCTCGTGCCTTGCAAATACATGTTATTTCGGTGCCGGCCAATGGGCTGGCCTAGACGCGAACTATTGTATGTCCCACACGCTATTTGACGCAACTAGCGTCATATAGTAGCTCCCACACGACTGCCCTAAGAAAAGAAAAAAATATGTGTATAGATTTTGTTTCGTCCATTCCACACGTAGCTCCTCAATTTTTTCGATTGTCCCCCAGGTGGGCCAAACTGGACCTACCACACATTTCTTTTTCTGTCGGACGGACGGGCAAAAACTCAGCTAGCTTGAAGCTACGATAGGAACAATCTCATCTTGAAATTTCATACTAAATAACACCCGTTTTTATTTCTCCATGAGTTATTTGGAAATAAGAAAGTTATGTGAGAATAAGGAGGTTGTTTCGAGAATTATGAGCAGAACGAGGGAACTTGCCAATAAAAGACAATATGCTGGAGATAACTTGCACGTGCCATGCTGGTTGGCTATAATGGGAAAAAATGTGGACACGTGCTAATAGAAGAGAATATGCTGGTTTTGCTTTAATTAATAAAATTTATGGGCACGTGAGCGCAAAAATAGTTGAAGAGAATAAACCCTGAGAATGATGGGACATTCATGCCTGATTATGCTCTACTTATGCTAATGAAACATAATTTATGCGATGCAATTAGTAATCCATCCAGTTATGTCATCTTAGGAGAATGTGGTCGAAGTAACCGTGCCTCGAAGGTCGCCCACCGCCCAGCAACCAAATGAAGATGGAACCTCAACTCCGAGACAGAGGCTGACCCGGAGGAAAAAAAGGTACAAGATGGGTGGTCGCCACCGCGTTGACTAGCCCCACCACTATTAAGATCTCATAGGCCAAACATGACCCGTGGGAAGACCGCAGCTTCTCGCTCTGTCACCCACCGTCGTGGAGATCTTTTTTTATGAACACATAAATTATATTTTTCGCCGCTTGTTGCAAAAACAATTATTTCCCTGTTGCAACACACGAGCATATGTGCTAGTATCTAATAAAGTACGGTTACGACGTTCGGACACACCATTACGCTGTGGTGTTCCGGGTGGCTTGAGTTTTGTGAAACTATTCCACATTGTTTTAATTGAAGGTCAAACTCGTAACTCAAATATTCGCCTCTATGATCACATCGTAGAAACTTTATTTTCTTGTTACGATGATTTTCCACTTCACTTTGAAATTCTTTGAACTTTTCAAATGTTTCAGACTTACGTTTCTTCAAGTAGATATACCCATATCTGCTCAAATCATTTGTGAAGGTCAGAAAAATAACGATACCCGCCACGAGCATCAACACTCATCGGACCTCATACATCAGTATGTATTATATAAAATAAGTCAGTAGCTCGCTCCATTGTTCTAGAGAACGGAGTCTTAGTCATCTTTGCCCATGAGGCATGGTTCGCAAGCATCAACTGATTCATAATCAAGTGATTCCAAAAGCCCATCAGCATGGATTTTCTTCATGTGCTTTACACCAATATGACCTAAACGGCAGTGCCACTAATAAGTTGCACCATCATTATTATGAATATGTGTATCACTACGATCGAGATTCAACAAACCATTTTCATTGGGTGCATAACCATAGAAGGTTTTATTCATGTAAACAGAATAACAATTACTCTCTAACTTAAATGAATAACCGTATTGCAATAAACATGATCAAATCATATTCATGCTCAACGCAAACACAAAATAACACTTATTTAGGTTCAACACTAATCCCGAAAGTGTAGGGAGTGTACGATGATGATCATATCAATCGTGGAACCACTTCCAACACACATCGTCACTTCACCCTTAACTAGTCTATGTTAATTCTGCAACTCCCGTTTCGAGTTACTATTCTTAGCAACTGAACCAGTATCAAATGTCGAGGGGTTGCTATAATCACTAGTAAAGTACACATCAATATCATGTATATCAAATATACCTTTGTTCACTTTGCCATCCTTCTTATCAGCCAAATACTTGGGGTAGTTCCGCTTCGAGTGACCAGTCCCTTTGCAGTAGAAGCACTTAGTCTCAGGCTTAGGTCCAGAGTTGGGCTTCTTCACTTGAGCAACAACTTGCTTCCCGTTCTTCTTGAAGTTCCCTTTCTTCCTTTTGCCCTTTCTCTTGAAACTAGTGGTCTTGTCAACCATCAACACTTGATGTTTTTCTTGATTTCTACCTTCGACGATTTTAGCATCGCGAAGTGCTTGGGAATTGTTTTCGTCATCCCTTGCATATTATAGTTCATCACGAAGTTCTACTAACTTGCTGATGGTGACTAGAGAATTCTGTCAATCACTATTTTATCTGGAATATTAACTCCCACTTGATTCAAGCGATTGTAGTACCCAGACAATCTGAGCACATGCTCACTACTTGAGCTATTCTCCTCCATCTTTTAGCTATAGAACTTGTTGGAGACTTCATATCTCTCAAGTCGGGTATTTGCTTGAAATATTAACTTCAACTCCTGGAACATCTCATATGGTCCATGACGTTCAAAACGTCTTTGAAGTCCCAATTCTAAGCTGTTAAGCATGGTGCACTAAACTATCAAATAGTCATCATATTGAGCTAGCCAGACGTTCATAACGTCTGCATATGCTCCTGCAATTGGTCTGTCACCTAGAAGTGCATCAAGGACATATTTCTTCTGTGCGGCAATGAGGATAATCCTCAGATCATTGCTACTATCATCTTTCAACTCAATTTACTCTAGGAACATATCAAAATAAAATAGGGGAGCTAAACGCGAGCTATTGATCTACAACATAGATATGCTAATACTACCAGGACTAAGTTCATGATAAATTAAAGTTCAATTAATCATATTACTTAAGAACTCCCACTTAGATAGACATCCCTCTAATCCTCTAAGTGATCACGTGATCCAAATCAACTAAACCATGTCCGATCATCACGTGAGATGGAGTAGTTTCAATGGTGAACATCACTATGTTGATCATATCTACTATATGATTCATGCTCGACCTTTCGGTCACAGTGTTCCGAGGCCATATCTGTTATATGCTAGGCTCGTCAACTTTAACCTGAGTATTCCGCGTGTGCAATTGTTTTGCACCCGTTGTATTTGAACGTAGAGCCTATCACACCCGATCATCACGTGGTGTCTCAGCACGAAGAACTTTCGCAACGGTGCATACTCAGGGAGAACACTTGTACCTTGATAATTAGTGAGAGATCATCTTATAAAGATACCATCGAACTAAGCAAAATAAGATGTATAAAAGATAAACATCACATGCAATCAAAAAATATGTGACATGATATGGCCATCATCATCTTGTCATCTCCAAAGCATAGTCATGATTTCCATCGTCACCGGCATGACACCATGATCTCCATCATCTTGATCTATATCAATGTGCCGTCACATGGTCGTCTCACCAACTATTGCTCTTGCAACTATTGCTATCGCATAGCAATAAAGTAAAGCAATTATTTGGCGCTTGCATCTTATGTGATAAAGAGACAACCATAAGGCTTCTGCCAGTTGCCGATAACTTCAACAAAACATGATCATCTTATACAACAACTTATATCTCATCACGTCTTGACCATATCACATCACAACATGCCCTGCAAAAACAAGTTAGACGTCCTCTACTTTGTTGTTGCAAGTTTTACGTGGCTGCTACGGGCTGAGCAAGTACCGTTCCTATCTACGCATCAAAACCACAACAATAGTTTGTCAAGTTAGTGCTGTTTTAACCTTCTCAAGGACCGGGCGTAGCCACACTTGGTTCAACTAAAGTTGGAGAAACTGACACTGGCTAGTCACCTGTGTGCATAGCACGGCGGTAAAACCAGTCTCGCGTAAGCGTACGCGTAATCTCGGTCCGGGCCGCTTCATCCAACAATACCACCGAACCAAAGTGTGACATGCCGGTAAGCAGTATGACTTATATCACACACAACTCACTTGTGTTCTACTCGTGCATATTGCATCAACGCATAAGACCTGGCTCGGATGCCACTGTTGGGGAATGTAGTAATTTAAAAATTTTCCTACACACACGCAAGATCATGGTGATGCATAGCAACGAGAGGGGAGAGTGTTGTCCACGTACCCTCGTAGACCGAAAGCGGAAGCGTTAGCACAACGCGGTTGATGTAGTCGTACGTCTTCACGATCCGACCGATCAAGTACCGAACGCACGGCACCTCCGAGTTCTGCACACGTCCAACTCGATGACGTCCCTCGAACTCCTATCCAGCCGAGTGTCGAGGGAGAGTTTCACCAGCACGACGGCATGGTGATGATGATGATGATGTTCTACCGACGTAGGGCTTCGCGTAAGCACCGCTACGACATGATCGAGGTGGATTATGGTGGAGGGGGCACCGCACATGGCTAAGAGATCAAGAGATCAATTGTTGTGTCTATGGGGTGCCCCCTGCCCCCGTATATAAAGGAGCAAGGGGGGTGCGGCCGGCCAGGGAGAGGGCGCGCCAGGAGGAGTCCTACTCCCACCGGGAGTAGGACTCCCCCCCTTCCTAGTTGGAATAGGATTCGGGAGAAGGAAAGAGGGGGCTGGCCCCCTTGCCCTAAACCAATTCGGGTTGGGCCTTGGGGGGGGGCGCCCCGCACTTCCCTTGCTGCCGTCTTGTCGGTGTCAAAACCGGCGGATCTCGGGTAGGGGGTCCCGAACTGTGCGTCTAGGCCGGATGGTAACAGGAGGCAGGGAACACGATGTTTTACCCAGGTTCGGGCCCTCTTGATGGAGTTAAAACCCTACGTCCTGCTTGATTAATATTGATGATATGGGTAGTACAAGAGTAGATCTACAACGAGATCAAGGAGGCTAAACCCTAGAAGCTAGCCTATGGTATGATTGTTGTATATGGAGTTGATTGCCTACGGACTACAACCCTCCGGTTTATATAGACACCGGATAGGGTTAGGTTTACATAGAGTCGGTTACAATGGTAGGAGATCTTGAATATCCGCATCGCCAACCTTGCCTTCCACGCCAAGGAAAGTCCCATCCGGACACGGGACGAAGTCTGCAATGTTGTATCTTCATAGTCCAGGAGTCCGGCTGAAGGTATAGTCCGGCTACCTGCACACCCCCTAATCCTGGACTCCCTCACCTCTATTTCCACTAAGGCCCATGTAGGCCCATTAAGCCCCCGGGGGGTTCCGGTAACCTCCCGATACTCCGGTAAAATCCCGATTTCACCCGGAACACTTCCGACATCCAAATATAGGCTTCCAATATATCAATCTTTATGTCTCGACCATTTCGAGACTCCTCGTCATGACCTTGATCACATACGGGACTCCGAACAACCTTTGGTATATCAAAACACATAAACTCATAATATAATCATCATCGAACTTTAAACGTGCGGACCCTACGGGTTCGAGAACTATGTAGACATGACCGAGACACGTCTCCTGTCAATAACCAATAGCGGAACCTGGATGCTCATATTGGCTCCTACATATTCTACGAAGATCTTTATTGGTCAAACCGCATAACAACATACGTTGTTCCCTTTGCCATCGGTATGTTACTTGCCCAAGATTCGATCGTTGGTATCTCAATACCTAGTTCAATCTTGTTACCGGCAAGTCCCTTTACTCGTTCCGTAACACATCATCCCGCAACTAACTCATTAGTTGCAATGTTTGCAAGGTTTATAGTGATGTGCATTACCGAGTGGGCCCAGAGATACCTCTCCGACAATCGGAGTGACAAATCCTAATCTCGAAATACGCCAACCCAATAAGTACCTTCGGAGACACCTGTAGAGCACCTTTATAATCACCCAGTTACGTTTTGACGTTTGGTGGCACACAAAGTGTTCCTCTGGTAAATGGGAGTTGCATAATCTCATAGTCATAGGAACATGTATAAGTCATGAAGAAAGCAATAGGAACAAAATAAACGATCAAGTCCTAAGCTAACGGAATGGGTCAAGTCAATCACATCATTCTCCTAATGATGTGATCCCGTTAATCAAATGACAACTATTAGTCTATGGCTAGGAAACATAACCATCTTTGATCAACGAGCTAGTCAAGTAGAGGCGTACTAGTGACACTCTGTCTGTCTATGTATTCACACATGTATCATGTTTCCGGTTAATACAATTCTAGCATGAATAATAGACATTTATCATGATATAAGGAAATAAATAATAACTTTATTATTGCCTCTAGGGCATATTTCCTTCAGGCCCAACCGGCTCGATTTATCGGGGTCCTGTTCATCCAGAGGCAACACCACGGGGTCCTGTTCATCCACCCCCACTGGGAACTGTTCATCCAACCCCCCCAGCAATGCTCACTGTTCATCCAGAGGCAGCATCGATCGGCTTCAGTTACCAACAGTAGCGAAGGAATCACTTGGGTTCAGTAACGTAGCTAGTGTGCAAGAGCTCAGGTTTAGTTAGAGCCCAACGCCTCGCACACATGCGCGTACGTGTACGAGAGAAACGTGCATCGCTCGGTGATACGTCTCCAACGTATCTATAATTTTTGATTGCTCCATGCTATATTATCTACTATTTTGGACATTATTGGGAATTATTATCCACTTTTATATTATTTTTGGGACTAACCTACTAACCGGAGGCCTAGCCCAGAATTGATGTTTTTTGCCTATTTTAGGGTTTCAAAGAAAAGGAATATCAAACGGAGTCCAAATGGAATGAAATCTTCGGGAACGTGATTTTCTCACCGAACATGATCTAGAGGACTTGGACCCTACGTCAAGAAACAAAAGAGGAGGCCATGAGGTAGGGGGCATGCCTACCCCCCCTAGGCATGCCCTCCACCCTCATGGGCCCCCTGTTGCTCCACCGACGTACTCCTTCCTCCTATATATACCTACGTACCCCCAAACGATCAGATACGGAGCCAAAACCCTAATTCCACCGCCGTGACTTTCTGTATCCACGAGATCCCATCTTGGGGCCTGTTCCGGAGCTCCGCCGGAGGGGGCATCGATCACGCAGGGCTTGTACATCATCACCATAGCCCCTCCGATGAAGTGTGAGTAGTTCACCTCAGACCTACAGGTCCATAGTTATTAGCTAGATGGCTTCTTCTCTCTTTTTGGATCCCAGTACAATGTTCTCCCCCTCTCTTGTGGAGAACTACTCGATGTAATCTTCTTTTTGCGGTGTATTTGTTGAGACCGATGAATTGTGGGTTTATGATCAAGTCTATCTATGAAAAATATTTGAATCTTCTCTGAATTCTTTTATGTATGATTGGTTATCTTTGCAAGTCTCTTCGAATTATCAGTTTGGTTTGGCCTACTATATTGATCTTTCTTGCAATGGGAGAAGTGCTTAGCTTTGGGTTCAATCTTGCGGTGTCCTTTCCCAGTGACAGTAGGGGCAGCAATGCACGTATTGCATTGCTGCCATCGAGGATAACAAGATGGGGTTTTCATCATATTGCATGATTTTATCCCTCTATATCATGTCATCTTGCTTAAGGCGTTACTCTGTTTTCATTAACTTAATACTCTAGATGCATGCTGGATAGTGGTTGATGAGTGGAGTAATAGTAGTAGATGCAGGCAGGAGTCGGTCTACTTGTCTCGGACGTGATGCCTATGTACATGATCATACCTAGATATTCTCATAACTATGCTCAGTTCTGTCAATTGCTCAACAGTAATTCGTTCACCCACCGTATAATACCTATGCTCTTGAGAGAAGCCACTAGTGAAACCTATGGCCCCCGGGTGTATCTTCATCATATTAATCTTCCAATACTTAGTTATTTCCTTTGCTTTTATTTTACTTTGCATCTTTATCATAAAAATACCAAAAATATTATCTTATCATATCTATCAGATCTCACTCTCGTAAGTGGCCGTGTAGGGATTGACAACCCCTTATCACGTTGGATGCGAGGATTTATTTGTTTTGTGCAGGTACGAGGGACTCGCGCGTAGCCTCCTACTGGATTGATACCTTGGTTCTCAAAACTGAGGGAAATACGTACGCTACTCTGCTGCATCATCCCTTCCTCTTCGGGGAAAAACCAACGCAGTGCTCAAGAGGTAGCAAGAAGGATTTCTGGCGCCGTTGCCGGGGAGGTTCACGCAAGTCAAGATTTGACTCCCGACAACGAGCCATTTCTGGCGCCGTTGTCGGGGAGTCTACGCAAAAGTCAACATACCAAGTACCCATCACAATCCCTATCTCCCGCATTACATTATTTGCCATTTGCCTCTCGTTTTCCTCTCCCCCACTTCACCCTTGTCGTTTTATTCGCCCTCTCTTTCTCTATCCTCCCTCTCTTTCCCGTTTGCCTCTTTTTGCCCGCTTGCTTTTTTTTTGCTTGTGTGTTGGATTGCTTGCTTGTCTGTCTTGATGGCTCTTCCTCGATTTGGTGATCTTCACCTTAAAATGTTAGAAGAAATCGAAAATAACATTGGGACTTTTATGGTCTTGCAATTTGAGCATAATAGTTTCTTTAGAAATGAGCTTAAGTTACAAAAAAGTTTTATGAGTTTTATGAATAAGGAGCTCGATGATAATACTAAAGAATTTGATGCTTTAAGATCCCAAATTGCTCATCTTGAGAAATTAACCGCTGAAATTTCTGATAAGCAAGCCACCTTAGTTAATAGGATGGCCGCTAAACCGGATTTACTTGAAAATAAAGATGAATATCTAAAAGTTATTGATGTGTCCTGTATTAAATCTTTGTTTTGCAATATGAATCTTAATAATGATGGGACTGAATATGATCCACCTTTACCTAGAAGGCGTTCCAAGAATTCAGAGTTTTTAGATCTTGATGCTAAAATTGATGAAAGTGGCATCGAAGAAATTAAAACCCTAGATGTTGCTAAACCCACTATTTTGGATTTCAAGGAATTTAATTATGAAAATTGCTCTTTGATTGATTGTATTTCCTTGTTACAATCCTTTCTAAATTCTCCTCACGCTTATAGTCAAAATAAAGCTTTCACTAAACATATCGTTGATGCCTTGATGCAATCTTATGAAGAAAAACTTGAATTGGAAGTTTCTATCCCTAGAAAACTTTATGATGAGTGGGAACCAACTATTAAAATTAAAATTAAAGATCATGAGTTCTATGCTTTATGTGATTTGGGTGCTAGTGTTTCCACGATTCAAAATACTTTGTGCGATTTGTTAGGTTTCCGTGATTTTCATGATTGCTCTCTAAACATGCATCTTGCGGATTCCACTATTAACAAACCTATGGGAAGAATTAATGATGTTCTTATTGTTGCAAATCGGAATTATGTGCCCGTAGATTTTATTGTTCTTGACATAGATTGCAATCCTTCATGTCCTATTATTCTTGGTAGACCTTTCCTTAGAACGATTGGTGCAATTATTGATATGAAGGAAGGAAATATTAGATTCCAATTTCCGTTAAGGAAAGGCATGGAACACTTTCCTACAAAGAAAATTAAATTACCTTATGAATCTATTATGAGAGCCACTTATCGGTCGCATGCCAAAGATGGAAATACCTAGATCTATCCTTGCTTTTTATGCCTAGCTAGGGGCGTTAAACAATAGCGCTTGTTGGGAGGCAACCCAATTTTATTTTTATTCCTTGCTTTTTGATCCTGTTTAGTAATAAATAATTTATCTAGCTTATGTTTAGGTTGTGTTTTTTGTGCTTAATTAGTGTTTGTGCCAAGTAGAACCGTTGGGAAGACTTGGGGAAAGTCTTGATATCTTGCTGTAAAAAACAGAAACTTTAGCGCTCACGAGAACTGATGCTATTTTTATTTGGAAAGTGATATTTAGTTAATTCTTTTTGCAGACGATTAATAGATAAATTCCTCACGTCCAGAAATTTATTTTAGAATTTTTGGGGCTCCAGATCTTGCGCTAGCTAGATATTACTACAGACTGTTCTGTTTTTGACAGATTCTGTTTTTCTTGTGTTGTTTGCTTATTTTGATGAATCTATGGCTAGTAAAATAGTTTATAAACCATAGAGAAATTGGAATACAGTAGGTTTAACACCAATATAAATAAATAATGAGTTAATTACAGTACCTTGAAGTGGTCTTTTGTTTTCTTTCACTAACGGAGCTCACGAGATTTTCTACTTTAAGTTTTGTGTTGTGAAGTTTTCAAGTTTTGGGTAAAGATTTGATGGATTATTGAAAAAGAAGTGGCAAGAGCCTAAGCTTGGGTATGCCCATGGAACCGCCAACATAATCTAAGGACACCAAAAAGCCAAAGCTTGGGGATGCCCCGGAAGGCATCCCCTCTTTTCGTCTACTTCTATCGGTAACTTTACTTGGAGCTATATTTTTATTCACCACATGATATGTGTTTTGCTTGGAGCGTCTTTTATGATTTCTGTATTTGATTTTTAGTTTACCACAATCATCCTTGCTGTACACACCTTTCGAGAGAGCCTTACATGATTTGGAATTTGTTAAGAATACTCTATGCGTGCTTCACTTAAATCATTTGAGTTGTATAGTTATGCTCTAGTACTTCACTAATATATTTTAGAGCGCAGTGGTGGATTTGTTTTATAGAAACCATTGATCTCTCATGTTTCACTAAAATTATTTTGAGAGTCTTAAATAGCATGTTAATTTTCTTAAATAATCCTAATATTCTTGGTATTCAATAATAGTAAAAACTTTCTTATCAGTGTGTTGAATGCTATGGGAAGTTTGATGCTTCATAATTGTTTTGAGATATGAAGATGGTGATATTAAAGTTGTGCTAGTTGATTAGTTGTGAATTTGAGAAATACTTGTGTTAAAGTTTGTGATTCACGTAGCATGCACGTATGGTGAACCGTTATGTGATGAAGTCAGAACATGATTTATTTTTTGATTGTCTTCCTTATGAGTGGCGGTCGGGGACGAGCGATGATCTTGTCCTACCAATCTATCCCCCTAGGAGCATGCGCGTAATACTTTGCTTTGATAACTTGTAGATTTTTGCAATAAGTATATGAGTTCTTTATGACTAACATTGAGTCCATGGATTATACGCACTTTTCTCACCCTTCCACCATTGCTAGCCTCTCTAATACCGCGCACCTTTCGCCGGTATCATACACCCACCATATACCTTCCTCAAAACAGCCACCATACCTACCTATTATGGCATTTCCATAGCCATTCCGATATATATTGCCATGCAACTTTCCACCGTTCCATTTATTATGACACACTCCATCATTGTCATATTGCTTAGCATGATCATGTAGTTGACATAGTATTTGTGGCAAAGCCACCGTTCATAATTCTTTCATACTTGTCACTCATCCATCATTGCATATCCCGGTACACCGCCGGAGGCATTCACATAGAGTCATATTTTGTTCTAAGTATCAAATTGTAATTGTTGAGTTGTAAGAAAAATAGAAGTGTGATGATCATCATTATTAGAGCATTGTCCCAGTGAGGAAAGGATGATGGAGACTATGATTCCCCCACAAGTCGGGATGAGACTCCGGAAGAAAAAAAAAGAGAAAAAAGAAAAGAGGCCATAAAAAAAGAGAAAAGGCCCAAATAAAAAAATGAGAGAAAAAGAGAGAAGGGACAATGTTACTATCCTTTTACCACACTTGTGCTTCAAAGTAGCACCATGATCTTCATGATAGAGAGTCTCCTATGTTATCACTTCCATATACTAGTGGGAAATTTTCATTATAGAACTTGGCTTGTATATTCCAATGATGGGGTTCCTCAAAATGCCCTAGGTCTTCATGAGCAAGCTAGTTGGACGCACACCCACTTAGTTTCTTTTATTGAGCTTTCGTTTACTTATAGCTCTAGTGCATCCGTTCCATGGCAATCCCTACTCACTCACATTGAGATCTATTGATGGGCATCTCCATAGCCCGTTGATACGCCTAGTTGATATGAGACTATCTTCTCCTTTTTTTCTTCTCCACAACCACCATTCTATTCCACCTATAGTGCTATATCCATGGCTCACGCTCATGTATTGCGTGAAGATTGAAAAAGTTTGAGAATGTCAAAAGTATGAAACAATTGTTTGGCTTGTCATCGGGGTTGTGCATGATTTAAATATTTTGTGTGGTGAAGATAGAGCATAGCCAGACTATATGATTTTGTAGCGATA
The DNA here is from genome assembly GCF_003073215.2 of Triticum urartu. Classification (NCBI taxonomy): domain Eukaryota; kingdom Viridiplantae; phylum Streptophyta; class Magnoliopsida; order Poales; family Poaceae; genus Triticum; species Triticum urartu. Next base: position 62,098,589 of record NC_053028.1, read on the forward strand.
ACTTTCTTTTGCCATGTTATTTCGAGAAGACATGATTGCTTTGTTAATATGCTTGAAGTATTATTATTTTTATGTCAATATTAAACTTTTATATTGAATCTTTCGGATCTGAATATTCATACCATAATTAAGAAGAATTACATTAAAATTATGCCAAGTAACACTCCGCATCAAAAATTCTGTTTTTATCATTTACCTACACGAGGACGAGCAGGAATTAAGCTTGGGAATGCTTGATACATCTCCAACGTATCTATAATTTTTGATTGCTCCATCCTATATTATCTACTGTTTTGGACATTATTGGGCTTTATTATCCACTTTATATTATTTTCGGGACTAACCTACTAACCGGAGGCCCAGCCCAGAATTGCTGTTTTTTGCCTATTTTAGGGTTTCGAAGAAAAGGAATATCAAACGGAGTCCAAACGGAATGAAACCTTCGGGAACATGATTTTCTCACCGAACATGATCTAGAGGACTTGGAACCTACTTCAAGAAACAAAAGGGGAGGCCACAAGGTAGGGGGCGCGCCTACCCGCCCCCCCTAGGCGCGCCCTCCACCCTCGTGGGCCCCATGTTGCTCCATCGACGTACTCCTTCCTCCTATATATACCTACATACCCCCAAACGATCGGATACGGAGCCAAAACCCTAATTCCACCGCCGCAACTTTTTGTATCCATGAGATACCATCTTGGGGCCTGTTCTGGAGCTCCACCGGAGGGGGCATCGATGACAGAGGGCTTCTACATCACCACCATAGCCCGTCCGATGAAGTGTGAGTAGTTTACCTCAGACCTACGGGTCCATAGTTATTAGCTAGATGGCTTCTTCTCTCTTTTTAGATCTCAATACAATGTTCTCCCCCTCTCTTATGGAGAACTATTCGATGTAATCTTCTTTTTGCAGTGTGTTTGTTGAGAACGATGAATTGTGGGTTGATGATCAAGTCTATCTATGAACAATATTTGAATCTTCTCTGAATTCTTTTATGTATGATTAGTTATCTTTGCAAGTCCCTTTGAATTATCATTTTGATTTGGCCTACTAGATTGATCTTTCTTGCAATGGGAGAAGTGCTTTGCTTTGGGTTCAATCTCGTCGTGTCCTTTCCCGGTGACAGTAGGGGCAGCAAGGCATGTATTGTATTGTTGCCATTGAGGATAACAAGATGGCGTCTTCATCATATTGCATGAGTTTATCCCTCTACATCATGTCATCTTGCTTAAGGCGTTACTCTGTTTTTACTTAATACTCTAGATGCATGCAGTATAGCGGTCGATGAGTGGAGTAATAGTAGTAGATGTAGGCAGGAGTCGGTCTAATTCTCTCGGACGTGATGCCTATATACATGATCATACCTAGATATTCTCATTACTATGTGATACGTCTCCAACGTATCTATAATTTTTGATTGCTCCATGCTATATTATCTACTGTTTTGGACATTATTGGGCTTTATTATCCACTATTATATTATTTTTGGGAATAACCTATTAACCGGAGGCCCAGCCCAGAATTGTTGTTTTTTGCCTGTTTTAGGGTTTCGAAGAAAAGGAATATCAAACGAAGTCCAAATGGAATGACACCTTCAGGAACGTGATTTTCTCACCGAATACAACTCAGGAAACTTGGAGCGTTAGTCCAGGCACGTAATAGGAGGCCACGAGGTAGGGGGCGCGCCCTACCCTACCAGGCGCGCCCCCACCCTCGTGGGCCCCCTGTTGCTCCACCGACGTACTTCTTCCTCCTATATATAACCACGTACCCCCAAACGATCAGATACGGAGCCAAAACCCTAATTCCACGTCGTAACTTTCTGTATCCACGAGATCCCATCTCGGGGCCTGTTCCGGAGCTCCGCCGGAGGGGGCATCGATCACGGAGGGCTTCTACATCAACACCATAGGCTCTCCGATGGAGTGTGAGTAGTTTACTTCAGACCTACGAGTCCATAGTTAGTACCTAGATGGCTTCTTCTCTCTTTTTGGATCTCAATACAATGTTCTCCCTCTCTCTTGTGGAGATCTATTCAATGTAATCTTCTTTTTGCGGTGTGTTTGTAGAGACCGATGAATTGTGGGTTTATGATCAAGTCTATCTATGAATAATATTTGAATCTTCTCTGAATTCTTTTATGTATGATTGGTCATCTCTGCAAGTCTCTTCGAATTATCAGTTTGGTTTGGCCTACTAGATTGATCTTTCTTGCAATGGGAGAAGTGCTTAGCTTTCGGTTCAATCTTGAGGTGTCCTTTCCCGGTGACAGTAAGAGAAGAAAGGCACGTATTGTATTATTGCCATCGAGGATAACAAGATGGGTTTTTCTTCATATTGCATGAGTCTATCCCTCCACATCATGTCATCTTGTTTAAGGCGTTACTCTATTTTTGCTTAATACTCTAGATGCATGCTGGATAGCGGTCGATGAGTGGAGTAATTGTAGTAGATGCAGGCAGGAGTCGGTCTACTTTCCTCGGACGTGATGCCTGTATACATGATCATACCTAGATATTCTCATAACTATGCTCAATTCTGTCAATTGCTCGACAGTAATTTGTTCACCCACCGTAGAATACTTATGCTCTCGAGAGAAGCCACTAGTGAAACCTATGGCCCCCGGGTCTATCTTTATCATATCAATCTCCTACGGCCTAGTTATTTACTTTGCTATTTACTTTGCCTTTATTTTACTTTGCATCTTTATCATAAAAATACCAAAAATATTATCTTATCATATCTATCAGATCTCACTCTCGCAAGTGGCCCTATTGGGATTGATAACCCCTATTTGCGTTGGTTGCGAGGATTTATTATTTTTGTGCAGGTGTGAGGGACTCGCGCGTAGCCTCCTACTGGATTGATACCTTGGTTCTCAAAAACTGAGGGAAATACTTACGCTACTTTGCTGCATCATCCCTTCCTCTTCGGGCAAAACCAATGCAGTGCTAAAAGAGGTAGCAAGAAGGATTTCTGGCGCCGTTGCCGGGGAGGTCTACGCAAAAGTCAACATACCAAGTACCCATCACATATCCTTATCTCCCGCATTACATTATTTGCCATTTGCCACTCATTTTCCTCTCCCGCACTTCACCCTTGCCATTTTATTTGCCCTGCCCTCTCTCTCTATCCTCCCTCTCTTTCTCTATTTGCCTCTTTTTGCCCACTTGCTTTCTTGTCATGATGGCTCTACCTAAATTTGGTGACCTTCACCTTAAAAGGTTAGAAGAAATCGAGAATAATGTTAGGAGTTTCATGGTTTTGCAATTTGAACATAATAGTTTCTTCAGAAACGAGCTTAAAGAACACAAATGTTTTATGAGTTTTGTGAATAAAGAGCTCGATGATATGTCTAAAGAATTCGATGGTTTAAGATCCCAACTTGCTCATCTTGAGAAATTAACTGCTGAAATTTCGGATAAGCAGGCTACCCTAGTTAATAAGATGGCCGCTAAACCAAGTTGCTATGAAAATAATGATGAAGATCTAAAAGTTATTGATGTGTCCCCTATTTAAATCTTTGTTTTGCAATATGAATCTTGATAATGATGGGTCTGAATATGATCCACCTTTACCTAGTAGGCGTTCCAAGAATTCTGAATCTTTTGATCTTGATGCTAAATTTGATAAAAGTAGGATTGAAGAAATTAAAACCCTAGATGTTGCTAAACCCACTATTATAGATTTCAAGGAATTTAACTATGAAAATTGCTCTTTGATTGATTGTATTTCCTTGTTGCAATCTGTGCTAAATTCTCCTCACGCTTATAGTCAAAATAAAGCGTTTACTAAACATATCGTTGATGCCTTGATGCAATCTTATGAAGAAAAACTTGAATTGGAAGTTTCTATCCCTAGAAAACTTTATGATGAACGGGAACCAACTATTAAAATTAAAATTAAAGATCATTAATGCTATGCTTTATGTGATATGGGTGCTAGTGTTTCCACGATTCCAAAGACTTTGTGTGATTTGTTAGGTTTCCGTGATTTTGATGATTGCTCTCTAAATTTGCACCTTGCATATTCCACTATTAAGAAACCTATGGGAAGAAATAATGATGTTCTTATTGTTGCAAATAGGAATTATGTGCCCGTAGATTTTATTGTTCTTGACATAGATTGCAATCCTTCACATCCTATTATTCTTGGTAGACTTTTCCTTCGAACGATTGGTGCAATTATTGATATGAAGGAAGGAAATATTAGATTCCAATTTCCATTAAGGAAAGGCATGGAACACTTTCCTAGAAAGAAAATTAAATTACCTTATGAATCTATTATAAGAGCCACTTATGGATTGCCTACCAAAGATGGCAATACCTAGATCTATTCTTGCTTGTTATGCCTAGCTAGGGGCGTTAAAAGATAGCGCTTGTTGGGAGGCAACCCAATTTTATTTTTATTCCTTGCTTTTTGCTCCTGTTTAGTAATAAATAAATTATCTAGACTCTGTTTTGCTTGTGTTTTTTGTGTTTAATTAGTGTTTGTGCCAAGTAGAACTGTTGGGAAGACTTGGGGAAAGTCTTGTTGAACTTGCTGTAAAAAACAGAAACTTTAGCGCTCACGAGAACTGCTTTCATTTTTATTTGGAGAGTGATATTTAGTTAATTATTTTTGTACATTATTAATATATAAATTACTCACGTCCAGCAATTTATTTTAGAATTTTGTGGGTTCCAGATCTTGCGCTAGCTACAGATTACTACAGACTGTTCTGTTTTTGACAGATTCTGTTTTTCGTGTGTTGCTTGCTTATTTTGATGAATCTATGGCTAGTAAATTAGTTTATAAACTATAGAGAAGTTTGAATACAGTAGGTATAACACCCATATAAATAAAGAATGAGTTCATGACAGTACCTTGAAGTGGTCTTTTGTTTTCTTTCGCTAACGGAGCTCATGAGATTTTCTACTTTAAGTTTCGTGTTATGAAGTTTTCATGTTTTGGGTAAACATTTGATGGATTATGGAACAAGGAGTGGCAAGAGCCTAAGCTTGGGTATTCCCATGGAACCCCTAAGATAATCTAAGGACACCTAAAAGCCATAGCTTGGGGATGCCCCGGAAGGCATCCCCTCTTTCGTCTACTTCTATCGGCAACTTTACTTAGAGCTATATTTTTATTTACCACATGATATGTATTTTGCTTGGAGCGTCTTGTATTATTTGAGTCTTTATTTGTTAGTTTACCACAATCATCCTTGCTGTACACACCTTTTGAGAGATCCATACATGATTTGGAATTTGTTAGAATACTCTATGTGTTTCGCTTATATCTTTTGAGTTATATAATTTTGCTCTAGTGCTTCACTTATATTTTTTAGAGCACGGTGGTGGATTAGTTTTATAGAAACTATTGATCTCTCATGTTTCACATAGATTATTTTGAGAGTCTTAAATAGCATGGTAATTTTCTTAAAATCCTAATATGCTTGGTATGCAAGATTAATAATAAAACTTTCTTATGAGTGTGTTGAATACTATGATAAGTTTGATACTTGATAATTGTTTCGAGATATGGAGATGGTGATATTAAAGTCATGCTAGTTGAGTAGTTGTGAATTTGAGAAATAATTGTTCTGAAGTTTGTGATTCCCGTAGCATGCATGTATGGTGAACTGTTATGTGATGAAGTCGGAGCATGATTTTTTTATTGATTGTCTTCCTTATGAGTGGCGGTTGGGGACGAGCGATGGTCTTTTCCTACCAATCTATCCCCCTAGGAGCATGCGCGTAATACTTTGATTTGATAACTTGTAGATTTTTGCAATAAGTATATGAGTTTTTATGACTAATGTTGAGTCCATGGATTATACGCACTCTCACCCTTCCACCTTTGCTAGCCTCTCTAATACCGCGCACCTTTCGCCGGTATCATACACCCACCATATACCTTCCTCAAAACAGCCACCATACCTACCTATTATGGCATTTCCATAGCCATTGCGAGATATATTGCCATGCAACTTTCCACCGTTCCGTTTATTATGACACACTCCATCATTGTCATATTGCTTAGAATGATCATGTAGTTGACATAGTATTTGTGGCAAAGACACCGTTCATAATTCTTTCATACTTGTCACTCATGCATCATTGCATATCCCGGTACACCGCCAGAGGCATTCACATAGAGTCATATTTTGTTCTAAGTATCGAGTTGTAATTGTTGAGTTGTAAGAAAAATAAAAGTGTGATGATCATCATTATTAGAGCATTGTCCCTGTGAGGAAAGGATGATGGAGACTATGATTCCCCCACAAGTCGGGATGAGACTCCGGACGAAAAAAAATAGGCCATAAAAAAGAGAAAAGGCCCGCATAAAAAAATGAGAGAAAAAGAGAGAAGGGACAATGTTACTATCCTTTCACCACACTTGTGCTTCAAAGTAGCACCATGATCTTCATAGTAGTGAGTCTCTCATGTTATCACTTTCATATACTAGTGGGAATCTTTCATTATAGATCTTGTCTGGTATATTACAATGATGGGCTTCCTCAAATTGCCCTAGGTCTTCATGAGCAAGCAAGTTGGATGCACACCCACTTAGTTTCTTTTTGAGATTTCATATACTTATAGCTCTAGTGCATCCGTTGCATGGCAATCCCTACTCACTCACATTGATATCTATTGATGGGCATCTCCATAGCCCGTTGATATGCCTAGTTGATGTGAGACTATATTCTCCTTTTTATCTTCTCCACAACCACCACTCTATTCCACCTATAGTGCTATATCCATGGCTCATGCTCATGTATTGTGTGAAAATTGAAAAAGTTTTGAGAATGTCAAAAGTATGAAACAATTGCTTGGCTTGTCATCGGGCTTGTGCATGATTTAAATATTTTGTGTGGTGAAGATAGAGCATAGCCAGACTATATGATTTTGTAGGGATAACTTTCTTCAGCCATTTTATTTTGAGAAGACATAATTGCTTTGTTAGTATGCTTGAATTATTATTATTTTCTATGTCAATATGAAATTTTGTCTTGAATCTTTCGGATCTGAATATTCATACCACAATTAAGAAGAATTACATTAAAATTATGCCAAGTAGCAGTCCGCATCAAAAATTCTATTTTTATCATTTACCTCCTCGAGGACGAGTAGGAATTAAGCTTGGGGATGCTTGATACGTCTCCAACGTATCTATAATTTTTGATTGCTCCATGTTATATTATCTACTCCCTCTATTTCTTTTTAGTCCGCATATAAGGTTTGGTCAAAGTCAAGTTTTGTAGAGTTTGACTAATTTTATATTAAAAAGTATAAACATTCACAATATGAAATCAATATTACCAGATGCACCATGAAACGTATTTTCATATTATGTAGTTTTAGTATTGTAGATGTTCATATTTTTCTATATAAATTTGGTCAAACTTTATGTAGTTTGACTTTGACCAAATCTTATATGCGGAGTAAAAAGAAACGGAGGGAGTACTGTTTTGGACATTATTGGGTTTATTATCCACTATTATATTATTTTTCGGACTAACCTATTAACCGGTGGCCCAGCCCACAATTGCTGTTTTTTGCCTGTTTTAGGGTTTCGAAGAAAAGTAATATCAAACGGAGTCCAAACGGAATGAAACCTTCGGGAACGTGATTTTCTCACCGAATACAACTCAGGAGACTTGGACCCTACGTCAAGGCACGTAACAGGAGGCCACGAGGTAGGGGGGTGCGCCCTACCCTACCAGGCGCGCCCCCTACCCTCGCGGGCCCCCTGTTGCTCCACCGGCGTACTTCTTCCTCCTATATATACCCACGTACCCACAAACGATCACATACGGAGCCAAAACCCTAATTCCACCGCCGTATCCACGAGATCCCATCTTGGGGCCTGTTCCGGAGCTCCGCTAGAGGGGGCATCGATCACGGAGGGCTTCTACGTCAACACCATAGCCTCTCCGATGAAGTGTGAGTAGTTTACTTCAGACCTACGGGTCCATAGTTAGTAGCTAGATGGCTTCTTCTCTCTTTTTGGATCTCAATACAATGTTCTCCCCCTCTCTTGTGGAGATCTATTCGATGTAATCTTCTTTTTGTGGTGTGTTTGTTGAGATCGATGAATTGTGGGTTTATGATCAAGTCTATCTATGAATAATATTTGAATCTTCTCTGAATTCTTTTATGTATGATTGGTTATCTTTGCAAGTTTCTTCGAATTATCAGTTTGGTTTAGCCTACTAGATTGATCTTTCTTGCAATGGGAGAAGTGCTTAGCTTTGGGTTCAATCTTGCGGTGTCCTTTCCCGGTGACAGTAAGGGCAGCAAGGCACGTATTGTATTATTGCCATCGAGGATAACAAGATGGGGTTTTCCTCATATTTCATGAGTCTATCCCTCTACATCATGTCATCTTGCTTAAGGCGTTACTCTGTTTTTACTTAATACTCTAGATGCATGCTGGATAGCGGTCGATGAGTGGAGTAATAGTAGTAGATGCAGGCAGGAGTCGGTCTACTTGTCTCGGACGTGATGCCTATATACATGATCATACCTAGATATTCTCATAACTATGCTCAATTCTGTCAATTGCTCAACAGTAATTTGTTCACCCACCGTAGAATACTTATGCTCTCGAGAGAAGCCACTAGTGAAACCTATGGCCCCAGGGTCTATCTTTATCATATCAATCTCCTACTGCCTAGTTATTTTCTTTGCTATTTACATTGCCTTCATTTTACTTTGCATCTTTATCATAAAAATACCAAAAATATTATCTTATCATATCTATCATATCTCACTCTTGTAAGTGGCCCTATAGGGATTGACAACCCCTATTTGCGTTGGTTGCGAGGATTTATTTGTTTTGTGCAGGTGCGAGGGACTCGCGCGTAGCCTCCTACTGGATTAATACCTTGGTTCTCAAAAACTGAGGGAAATACTTACGGTACTTTGATGCATCATTCCTTCCTCTTCGAGGAAAACCAACGCAGTGCTAAAAGAGGTTGCACTATGCTCAATTCTGTCAATTGCTCAACAGTAATTCGTTCACCCAATGTAGAATACCTATGCTCTTGAGAGAAACCACTAGTGAAACCTATGGCCCCCGGGTGTATCTTCATCACATTAATCTTCCAATAGTTAGTTATTTCCTTTGCTTTTTACTTTGCTTTTCTTTTACTTTGCATCTTTATCATAAAAATACCAAAAATATTATCTTATCATATCTATCAGATCTCACTCTCGTAAGTGGCCGTGTAGGGATTGACAACCCCTTATCGCGTTGGTTGCGAGGATTTATTTGTTTTGTGTAGGTACGAGGGACTCGCGCGTAGCCTCCTACTGGATTGATACCTTGGTTCTCAAAACTGAGGGAAATACTTATGCTACTCTGCTGCATCATCCCTTCCTCTTCGGGGAAAAACCAACGCAGTGCTCAAGAGGTAGCACTCATCCCCCGACCACCCACCGTAACCGGGAATTCCCCGAAATTTTCCTCGCCCTCGCTTCTACCACAGTTTTTTCCGTCATGGACGGCACAAAGAATGTCATGCAGCTGCGTCTCCGGCCGCCTAGGACGAAAAGCCCATTTTCTATCATGATTTTTTGTCATAGAAGTAGGATCGCACCACATCTATGATGATACCGGGTTTTGTCACAATTATCGTCACAGAAGTGTCATAAGTATGACAGAAAAAATTTCGTTTGGCCCAAAATGTCACGGATGTGTCTTTTTTTGTAGTGCACCTGGCAGTGACGTGGGGGCGGACAACTGTAGTTCCCGGGGCTCCGGAGGCGGAGCTGGAGAGCATCGAGGCTGAACTGGAGAAGGCGAAGGCATTCGCCGGATGAACACTTCTTAGGGCTCATGGTAGGACATGGGAAACGTGCGCCGATGATCATTTAGATTAGGTTTAGTGTCGGGTTTATCTAGTTTATATGAAATATGTAATGAATTTTGTCTGGTTTATATGAAAATTGATCCAAATATAATGAATTTCGTCCGGTTTATATGAAAATTGATCGTATTTACATGAATTTTGGCCGGCTAGTTCAAACGGCGGCTGAAATGTATGCGGGCAACATTAGATAGCCGACTCCCGCATATGTGGACTGGTGCCCCTATGCGCGGACGAATGATGGAATATATTTGTGGGTTAACATTGGAGATGCCCTAACCCCACCAATCTTTTCTCACAAACATGTAATTTGCGCATGGTCAAGATTCAAATGGACCGGTCCGGTCTGGACTTGTTACTAGACCTACGAACGTGTTCTAGAATCTCAGGGGTCAGAGTTCGGTCTGCACCTCGTCTAATAGGGCAATAGGTAAACCTAAGTTCGGCCATTCTTCTCTATACTGAGTGTAGAAGGGCACATGCCGATGAGATGCTCGGCACTTGACGTGCACTTCGTGTTCCCGCAAGTGTCAGCAATGGTGTGGGACAGAGGTGGATGGGCGCCCTTGATCCATGATAGCAGCACGACCACCACTTCCGACTTCGTTAGAGCATCTACAATGACAGATACCTAATTTGAGTTGCGGAACGCCCCCGAACACGCCAGGCCACGTCCGTGGATAGTGACTGATCAGACCCCACATTACGACTCCAACAACCATAGTAGGCATTTTACAATTAGCATTTTATACAAACGATGCAAAAAGAAAGATCTATGTACTACCAACTACCATCTACACAACTCATCCTTCTCGCCAGATATGTGGATGAAATTGATGTCCGAGCCGCCGTCGTCATAGCCATTGGCAGCCGGGCGAACCTCCAGTTCCTCCTCGGGAGTCAAGAATGGCATGCTGCTCCGTTGCCTCCTCTGTCTGGGCCACCTCGAACTCTATGCATCGTCCATGGCGAAGCTGGTAGGTGCCGGATCTGCCTGATGCGCCTCCTCTGACTCCTCCTCCACCTCCTCCTCTATGACCGCGTCCTCCTCCTTCGGCTCCACCTCCACTTCCTCCTCCTTGGGATGCACTGAATCCAGAGGCAGGCTGGCTGCGATACGATCTTCGCGTCTACCCTGGATCTCCTCTAGCAGCTACAACCGCCGCTTGGGAGTGAGCATGTTGTAACTAGTGGTTAGCGGCTGATGGATGGATTGAATGTGACGAAAGTGGAGGGAGGGAGGGGCAAGAAATGGGGGTGGTCTATGGTTGGGCTTTTGCCGTCCGACTTACGTAGCTGGACATGTATCCTCAGATAGCATGCTAGAGTAGGACCACACAATGCCAATGCGTCCTCATCGATGAACTGAGGAGGCGCACGTCATACCACTGGTTTATGCTTTTTTCCGCATGGACCCTTGTGGTCTGTCCTAAACGACGTGCACGTCCGGACATCTTCATATCTGGCCCAGATATGTGCCGGATATGGGAAGTGGCGGCCAGTCCTGGTATTTGGGCTAGATTTGACAAGTCTAGCTGGGTGGCAATTTTGTGTTTGGGTAGTACCAGGCAAGCTGCCCGGGCGTTTGGGGCGGATCTGAGGACTCCAGTTGTAGATGCTCTCATGCCTCAAGTAGCCGCATGTAGAGGCGTGGTGGTAGCTATGTTGTCGCAGACAATGACAAGACATGCGTGCAACCGTCTCGCAGCATGAGCTACAGGGCAAGCACCGACTTGTTGAGCGCTCACTCCAGAAGTAAAAAATGGCCAGCATGGTTGTGGTTGTGGTGCCACGGACAACGGAGATTTGCTCCCGGAGCGGCGGTATGAGTTGCCTGGAGGGCGGTGCAACATGGAGCCATGGATGATGCTGAGACGGACACATCGCCGGTGCGGCGACGCAAGCTGAAGCGTGTGCGCTGGCACGGTGAAATTTGTAGGTGCTTGGCTGGCGGCGGCTACGATGACATGACTAATAGTGAGTGGTTCGACCCTATGGTCAAAAGGGAGACCTCATCGTGGCGCCTTCAGCGCCCGATCACTTTCCTGGCGCTCATGTGCGCCCCCTACTGGGTCGTGGCCCATTCGCTTGAATGTTGCTCGCTCGACCGCTGCTGCTCGCTCGCTCCCTCCCTCCTTGGTAGCCTTTTTTTTTCTTGCGAGCACTTGTGAAAAAAAGCCTTGTTGTTTAAAAAATAAAAAAGGAAAAAACTGTGAATTAAAAATGTACATGAATTTTAATTAAAGTTCACAAAATTTGAAAAAAAAATTCATCGAATTTGAAAAGGTTAATTGAATTTGAAAACAAGCTCGTCGGTTTTGAAAAAAGTTCATCAACTTTGAAAAAAGTTCATCTAGTTTTAAAAAAGTTCATCGATTTTGAAAAAAGTTCATCGAACTTGTAAAAAAGTTCATCAAATTCAAAAAGTTCATTGAATTTGAAAAAAGTTCATCAAATTTGGAAAAAGTTCATTAGTTTTCAAAAAAGTACATCAAATTCGAAAAAGTGCATCTACTTTCTAGAAAAAAGTTCACAATTTTTTTTAAAAAAAGAGTTCATCGATTTTGAAAAAAGTTCATCTACCATCAAAAAAAAATCATGAATTTCTTTCACAAAAAAAGGTTTGTGACTTTGAAAAAAATGTAAAAGGGAGAGAGAAAAAAAGAAAGAAAGAAGAAGAAGAAGAAGAAGAAGAAGAAAAGGCCAAGCAAACCACTGTGTAATACTTGAAATCAGTTGGTCGTGTGGTTACGGGGTTGATGTCCTAAGACCCTTGTCGCGTGTCCGAATCCTGGTAGCACACACTTTTTTCTTTTTCTTTTATAAACAAAGAAGGAGCATATAGGCGGACCCTCTATAAAAACCTAGTGTACAGGAAGGGTATGCGCACTGTACCAAAATGCCTATATTCAGCGCTTAAGGCGCCGAATAGGATTTAGCGCCGAAAGGTTACGTCCCCAGTGTACCCTAATGTTTATCTGGGCCATCCAATTAATCCACAGGTGCCAACAGCCAGGTCTGGTCCATCGGGACGAAGGGTTAAAGCAGATCACGTGAGTCTTGAGTTCATAGTCCTTAACCCAAAGTGCTCTCAATATCTGTACTCTTACAAGGCTAGTTGGTAGGACAGTATCTACGGTCTTTGTTTTTGCCTCACCGCCCACCACACCCTCCATGTTGGTTTTTCTCGCTCCCTCTTAATACCAAATCAATTTTCCTGATCCTCCTCTCATTTGTTCGTGCCTCCTTTAGTAGGTGCCAATTTAATTCAACCATGTAAATATTAGCTAATTAAGAATTCGGAAATCACACCATATATGTAAGATAACCTTCCTAAAAGGCAAAAAGAAGATTGTTCTCAATAACCTTCCAAATCGAAATAAGATATTCCTCAATAAGAAATAGCTAATACCACATCCTATCACATTTATTATCTATCATTATCTCTATTATTAAATCTCTACTCCTAAAAGGGGAGTTGGTGAACCAGTACACATGGTTTATTTTTGCCTCCACATCCCACCACCCCCTCCATGCTGATTTTTTCTCACAACCACTAAAAAAACCGATCGATCCGCCCGACCTTCCGATTCAATTTTTTCATGCTTGCTTTGGCAGGTGCCGATTCAATTCAATCATGTAAGTATTAGGTAATTAATAAGAATTTAGAAACAGTATATATGTAAGGTCACCTTCCTAAAAGATAGACTAAAGATTTTTTTTCTCGATAACCTTCCAAATCTGCACTCCTAAAAGGGGAGTTGGTATCTCGGTATGCATGGTTTATTTCACCTCAACATTTCACCACCCTCCATGTTGGTTTTTCTCCCTCCCACTAAAAACCCGAATCTATTCACCCAACCTTCCTTTTCACTTTCTTTCCTTCTTGATTTGGCAGGCGTCGATTCAAATCAATCTTGTAAATATTAGGTAATTACAAATTTGGACATCGCAACATATATGTGATATCACATTCCTAAAGATGGATAGAAGATTTTTCTCGACAACCTTTCAAAACAAAACTAGATATTTCTGAATAACAAATAGCTAATCCCGCGCACTAAGCTATTTATTATCTATCATATCTCTAGTATTGAATCATAATCACAACTTTCCCTAGACATTTTTTCTTCAATCTCACCCACATGTCTCTGTTTTCACCGAAAATGTTTCTTTTCCTGTTTCGTTCATTCCGTTTGACCTCCCCTCACGCGTATGTTGACCCTCCCCATTGATTTTCAACCCAACGAATTTTTCCAAATAAAACAGATCTCCCCTCAACCCCCTCAAGCCCTCCTCGTTCGACATCCCCTCTCATGTAATCCCCACCTACGCGCCTCCTACCGACTTTTTCAATTCTCTATTCGCGACTTCATGCATCCCACAAAAATAAGCAATATGCCCGATTCTGACTTGGCCATTTCTTCCTTGTCATGTGAGGAGAGCGCCACCTAGGGTTCCCTCGCAGACGGTTCTTTTCATCCTGAATGTTCGTTCCCTAATTGACGTTGGCCCCGCACATCCCTCTCCCCCACACCCGACCCGGCAAGTGTTCCAACCGTCGCCGCTCCCCTGCTATCCTCTAACCGCGACCCTCCCGACACCACTGATTCTGCCTTCGAATTACCTCTCTAGACGTTCCTCTATGCCGCAGCCGCCAAGGATCAAGGGTGAAGACATTTCAATGTAACGATAATTTGGTGAGCTTGTGTGTGGGGGGGGGGGCACGTTTTTCATGACACTGCAGGTGAGGTCGTCTTTGTTCTCCACTGCATGTGATGACAAGAAGGGTATGCTTGGCCAACAACTCCATGTGGTTTTGTTATCCCAGACGCCTACAGGATCATGTCAGAGGTATATATGCTGAAGAAGTTGGAATAACGAGGAAGTGCAGCAGACTATCGTGCACCATCTCGGCTTCGAGGCCAAACAGGTTTGGTTTCCCTCCCACATCCCACGACCCTCCCTTGTCTTCTTGCTACGACTCCATGGATGATTATATTACATGTGTGTGTGCGTGTGTGATAGGATCAGAAGACTGACAGGGAACAATATGTATTAAACGCTACCTGCCCTTATTATTTAATTACAGTAAGCAATCACCTTATGGCCTTTACTATGTCGATCCCACATTATGGCCTTCACTGCGTGATAGTATTAGAAGACTGAATTTACACTTAGCAAACAGCTGATAGCATTTACTGTGTATTTCAAGAAGTATCTCATAGTGGCAACAAATCTGGCAATTAAGACTTTTTCTACAGACGGTGATCCTAACTACCTGGTATGAATAGCGGCAACATCTTATAATACTAACATGTAGTGCTTCATTTAACTCATTTTGTACAACGTACTATTGTATCGAAAACTTAAATGCAATTAACCATTGAATTTTTCTTCATCAGGATTGAGCGATCTGGCATACAATTATGAGCTTCTGAAATTCGGTGGTTCAGATCATGGAAATATGACAGGGAAGAGCCCAGTAGTAGAAAACAGGGCTTCGGTCACGGGGCAGTTTTCACATTAGTCCCGGTTCAGTCAAGAACCGGGACTAACGTGAGCATTTATCCCGGTTCGTGCGGCTAAGGCATTAGTCCCGATTCACCTGGGCCCTTTAGTCCCGGTTCGTGCCACGAACCGGGACTAAAGGGTGTGATGCCCATTAGTCCCGGTTGGTGGCACCAACCGGGACTAAAGGTTAGACCTTTAGTACCGGTTGGTGCCACCAACCGGTACTAATGGGTTTTGAGGCATTAGTACCGGTTCATGGCATGAAACGGTACTAAAGGTCCCATTTTCAAACTCTCCCCCCCCCCCCCCCCCCCGTGGACCGCCTTTTCAGATTTAGAAAAAACAAAAGAAAATGATGGAAATGTCAAAAAACAAAATAAAATAAGTTTCCCATGTGATATGTGGTCTACTTGTTGGGAAAATTTACAAATATGAATTTCGACTTTATTTGCAAAATCTCTCTGGAATTTGTAAAATGGGCATAACTTTTGCATACGAACTCAGATTAAAAAAATTATATGAAAAATCATCTACTCGAAAAGTACATCCGAATTTAACCGGGGGAACCCCGTTAAACATTTTCAAAATCCTCAAAAACCTAACAGAAAAAAAGTTACGGGGCTTTTAAGATCTAGAGTGGAAAAAATCGATAAAATTACTAGTCAAATCTGGTCAAACAGTGGTCAAACTTTCATCAAACAATGGTCAAACTAATTATTCTAGAATATTAGTGTTACTAAATAATTATTTCAGTTATTTTGAATTTTGGTCAAATCTGGTCAAACTGTGGTTAAACTAATTATTCAAGAAATATTAGTGTTACTAAATAATAATTATTTTTTAAAACAATAGTTTCAAACTCAAACAGTGAAATGTGTCACTTCATGCTCAAGCAAAATTCATGAAGGTTAATAGGATTGACATCTTATTATTGTCAGGAAAACAATAAGTGCAGACTTGGAAACGAGAGAGAATAGAACCCGAAAGTTACACTACTAGGAAAAGGCCTACTAATGGCGCACCGGTTTTGCCTACTAATGGCGCATCACTGGTGCGCCATTAGTAGCACGCCACTAGTAATTTTTACTAATGGCGCACCGCTGATGCGCCATTAGTATCTGGTATACTAATGGCGCACCATCTAGTGCGCCATTAGTATATAACACCATGCGCCATTAGTGTGCCTCCCAGGGGCCATATTTAACCATGTGCTTTGGCACACTAATGGTGCACTCTGTAGTGATGCACCATTAGTATGAATATTAGGTTTTATTTTTTTACTTTTCTGATTTTTGCACATGTTACAAAATATATTATTTGACAGAATATAGACAGTAGCACACAGCAACAGCAGATTCATCGAATACAATAGAAGATTAGTCTCCGAATACAATTCATCATATTAGTCTCCGAATTCAAAAGACCAAACAAAGATAAAACATTACAAGTCTCGAGACCGCGAGTATCGAGTTTGTCGGAAGTAATACTAATCCTAACAAGTCCTACTAATCATCATCATACAACTTCTACTCGTTATTCATAACAAGTCATACGATCATCATCTTGATAGTCTTCGAACCAACCCTACTTAATTGTTCTTAGCACATGATCATCAGTATTAGGCAGGACCTAAATACCCTATTTAAGCTAAAATAGCATAAAACAATATAGACCCTGACTCTCCATTATGGAGAATGGAGAACATCCTGTCTCCAATTCTTGCGCTTCGCTTCCTTTTGCTTCCAAGAAGCTCCTTACGACTGTCCATACATTTTTTCCATCCTTTGATTTTCATGTCTCCACTTCTTTTAGAAATCTCGTATGGACAGTTGAGATTCGTAGGACGACCTGGCTGTATGTTCAAAACATTAACACTACCTTTCAGATACATCATATGAGGCACACAATTCTCTGGGATTATCTGTTGAAAAACATAGTAATAACTTCATAGTTAGCAATGATGTACTAGTTTTAGAAGTATGCAAAAGATGCACGGATGTCGTAATAGTAAAAATCTTACCAGGGTATCTCCATGGTAGTTACCGTAGTTGAACACATGCACTAGTGGCACGTATTTACCATAATGTTGAGGAGTTTGATTGTAGATATTGTAATTCTCAATGTCAGTACAAAATCCGACCAAATAATTTTTCTCCTTGTAAGTTGTTAATTCGGAGCCATCGGTGTAGTGGGTTTTGTCTACCATCTCCCGCACATTCTTTGAACAATAAAAATAAGTTGTCAATGGAAATAAGCTGTCAACTATTTTGAAATAAACAATATAAATTAGCTAATAACTATGTTTGAGAAACTCACATAGCGGTAGAACTGGAGGCGTATCAACAAGGACCCAAATGTCCATATTGTCTTGGTTGATGTCAGGATTACCAAGATCCATGGTGATAAGCATACCCTCATCAAAACCATACATCTTGCAAAATGCTTCCCAATTTTTGCAACCAAAATGGGTTACGCTCTCAGAATTATATAGATTTACTTCAAAGTCCACATGGTGATGAGTCCTTAGGTGAATTTTCTTTGTTTCAGAAATTTCACCGTCTTCAAAATCCATCCTCTCCAAGACATAGCGTCTTGCATGACATGGGATAAGCTATACTCGAATTGTAAAAGATGAAAATTACACGTTGAAATAGTTGAAGTCATGCTTAATTATGAAAATAACACTTGTCTTCGTTGTGTACCATTTCAACTTCGAAGGTCTCCTCGAGCTTAATGCTGAAGCGCCGATCATCATCCAAGTGAGGCATGTTGCACAGACCTCGATCGTCGTGGCACCAGTCGCACTCCGTCGGGAGACTTTCGTCGTCCGATGATGATGACGACATATCCTACGTTCATAATTCAAAACTACATCATTTAGGGTTTGTCGACACCGAGGCATCCTAAAAGCTATGCTTTTATCATTTAGGGTTTGACGACGCCGAGGCACCCTAAAAGCCTAAGCTTTCATCATTTAGGTTCTTATCGACACCGAGGCACCCTAAAAGCCAAGGTTTTATCATTTAGGGTTTGTCAACGTCGAGGCACCCTAAAAGCCTAAGATTTCATCATTTAGGTTTTGTCGACGCCGAGGCACCCTAAAAGCCTAACCGTACATCATTTAGGTTCTCATCGACACCGAGGCACCCTATAGAAGCCAAGTTAAGTTTTCATCATTTAGGGTTTATCGATGTCGAGGCACCCTAGGTTGGGCCTAATCACTTGGCACTAATCACTTGGCTCTATTGCCACCTATGTAGGGTTTATCATCTAGGGTTTATCGATGCTAACGAGAATTCTAAGTTGGACCTAATCACTTGGCTCTATTGCCACCTATGGTTTAATGCAGCAAGAATGGCGGGGCAGTTGATCCTACTTAATTAAGTACTAAGATACCCCGGCCCTGCATTAGTAGCAAGTACCCCATATGTCCGATTTTTAGCAAAGTCATGCTAAAATTCACTGAAAATTTTAGCATGACCTTTGCTGAAAATAAGACATATGGAGTACCCAAATTTTCCGGAACGGAAGTTAATCGACATTCCGACAAACTCAAGGGCCTCTCGGGGTACCTGCAAAATCATCACGACATGATGGTCGGAGACAAAACCCAGCAAACTAGCACCACAATGTGCCTCTACTTTCATATGGATGAAAAGGCCACAGACCATATGGTCCTCTGCTTTCATATGGACAAAAATCAGCTCAACTTATGTGAGCTTCCATTCCAGATCTAATAGGTCACCCAACAAAAAATCATGAATAGTTTTAGCTGGAAAAAAATCATGGATTGTTGTTAACTGAAAATTAGTGAAAGAAACTGTTGCTGATTATGGATTACTGTTAATTAAAAATAGAGCATCTGGCTTGTCTTATCATGTTCACTAAGTCCACAAAAATGAATAGGTTCAGTAAACTTGAAGTACTCAACACTAAACATGGTTCAGAGCTCACTACACTACCCTACATCGTGCAATGGTTCAGACCTCACTACACTAGAACAAGCTCACTACACTACACTACACTACACTACACATGCTTAAACTCTGAACATAAACAAACACAAGCAATGCAATATGTAAACTACCTCTGTTTCTAGGCAACAAGAGTTATCATCAATGCTTTTGAGTTTATTATGTACCTTCAGTTCTGAGTTTTAAATGTCAAAAGAGCTTCACAGAATCTTGAATCCTCCAAATCACTCTTAACAGTTCTGCATTGCACAAAGGCAGCAATGAGCCAATGATATCAGTAGCAATAATAGGTGCTTACATTCTCATAACGTCAGTATCAGTTAACCAAAATTCAACCTACAGAGTTCTAGTACAGTGAGTAACTCCCAATACTTTTAATAGAAGCACAATTAACAACACAACTAGGGAGTCTAGGACAATGCCACCAGATAGAATTTGAAGGAAAAACGTTCTTCCAGAACCTTCAAGCCACAATCATACATAGAGTGGCTGATCATATAAGCAATATTTAAATAAACATTAACTAAACTTGATGACAAGAAAAACTACAATCACATTGATACAAACTAGAGCATATAGCAATAGTAAATTGCTGCTCCATATAGCAACAGTAATGCACCTAATCAACATTGTAGAGCATCCTGTTACAAACTTGTTCTGATCCTGCAAATTAATGTGGAGGAAGAACTAGGGAGGGAGGGAATGGTAATGGTTTAGAGAAGAACAATAGTAATGCTCCATATAGCAATAGTAATGCTCCATATGTTCTGATCCATATAGCAAGAAGAACTAGGGAGGGAGGGAATGGGGAGGAAGGGTGGAGAGGAAGGAAAGAGGAGAGGTACCTGGGCGGGCGTGGCCAGTCGCCGGAGGGGTCGGGGTCGGCGGCGGCGTCGAAGGGGTGGCTCAAGGGCGTCCGAGCTCGTCCGGGTCCTCGTAGTCGAAGAGGAAGACGACGGCGGTCCTCCTGGGCGCCTTGATTGGTCGTGGGGAGGCCGGCGGCCACGTGCTTCGCGGGTCGGCGGGCGCGGGGGCGGTGGCGCGGGGGAGCGGGGGCGGCGGCGCGGGGGAGCCGGAGCGGGCGTGGCGAGGGATGGAAGGGGATCTGGCGAGGGAGAGGGAAGGAGGTATCGGGCGAAGGGCCGGGTATCCAGCTATAGAGGGGGGAATGTTAGTAATGGCGCACCATCGAGGGGTGCGCCATAAAAACACTCATAGCAATGGCGCACCCTCCTCGGGTGCGCCATTAGTAACTTGTTTTTTTTCATTATTTCTTGTTGCATCTAATAATTTGTTTTTTTATCAAATTTGTTATTTTCATGAGGACTAGAACAAAATATATCATCAATTTTTTTTTAATATCATCAAATTTGTTTTTTATTTTTAATTGAAAATATCATCAAATTTGTTATTTGAAAATATCATCAAATTTGTAAAAACAGTAATATTTTTTTAGAAAATGAATATGAATATGAAACAGTAATATTTTTTTATAAAAACAGTAATAATTGTTGTTTAACAACAATTGCAGTCTACACTTTTTTATTATTATTTTTTAAAAAATGAAGAGGGTAGAGGAGGCGCGGGTGGGATCGAGATCGAGATGGAGGGGGAATCGAGATCGAGATAGAGGGGGATCGAGATCGAGTGTCCTCATGAATATTCAATATTTTATCATATTGAATACGAAAAAATATCATCAAATTTGAAAAAATATTCATGAATTCAAAAAGTGCCCATGAAATTTAAAAATATTCATGATATCAAAAAGTGCTCATGATATTTAAAAATATTCATGATATCAAAATATATACTAATGGCGCACTTCTACAGGGTGCGCCATTAGTAGTTTAAACTAGTTATGGCGCACTCTGAGGCAGTGCGCCATTAGTAGTTTTGCAAAAAAAAAGAATAAAAAAATTTCTGTACTGTTGCACTCCATGTCTGGTGCGCCATTACTAGTTAGAACTAGTAATGGCGCACCAGAGGTAGGATGCGCCATTAGTATGTATGTAAAAATGAAAAAAAAATATCACTAGTGGCGCACCAGTTTTCTGGTGCGCCATTAGTGTCTTCCACACTAATGGCGCATCACCAACTGGTGCGCCATTAGTATATAGTAGTGGCGCACTACTTCCCTGGTGCGCTATTAGTGTCAATTCTATTTATAGCCCTTTTCCTAGTAGTGGTAAGCGTGCTCAGGCTAGGAGAGTGGGAGGATGGGTGACCGTTCGGGAAGTTAGATGATTTGGAATGATGAGGGGTGATTAGAGGATAAATTGAGCAGTGATGAGGGGTGGTGATTACACACTAGAGGTTAAAATAATTCAGAAATTTGAAAATAAAAAAAATTCAAAAAAAAATTTCAAAAAAAAATCACTAAAGGTGGAGCTCCACGTGGCCGCGCCCTTTATTCCCGGTTCGTGTAAGAACCGGGACTAAAGGGGAGAGGCATTAGTACCGACCTTTAGTCCCGGTTCGAAAACCGGGACTAAAGGGGCCTTACCAACCGGGACAAAAGCCCCTTTTTCTACTAGTGGCCTGACATAGTAAGTATTGATTTTCCGGTCCTACCACGAGGTAGCTCAACCAATCTGAATTTTATGTAGATTATTTCATGATCTTCCCGTGCAGGTAATTCTGCCGTATGTAATTCTAAATTTCATTTAGATTGACCTTGAAGCATTTGGAGATATGATGCACTATGTTGACAACGTGTCAGTCTTTCATTTAGCAATAGAAAGAACGCAGTAACTAATGTGGTGGTTTTAGCTGGATAGCAACCTTTCAGCTAGCAAGAACGGGAATAATGCCAACCTTTCAGCTGGATCAAAACAAGATAGGGCATGAAAGAACCAAGCTGTCTATGGTTCAACACTTTCGCTTATCGTGGGATCTAGGTTGTTCATCGGGCCATCGTGGGAACTAGGTTGTTCATCGGGCAAGCTGATGATAGGCACCAAATGAAGAAGAGAGGGACATCAACAATGGAGGCATGTCCTGGTTCTCTCTCATCAAAGACTTTACCGACATAACTTCTCAAGGGGGCATGCTACCATTATGTTTTACTTATAATGGCTAGAGCAGAACTGGTCATGGGTAGAATTAGTGTGCGAGACGTCAAGTGAAGGGAATTAAATTAAGTGAGTGACAACAGAATTAAATTAATTTGGTCACCATGGGTTGAATTAGCACTAAGATACGAAGGCGGTTGCCGCCTTTGTCCCTTGATGCTAGCCTCCCATGGTGGCATTGATCGCTGGCTCATTTAAACCACGAGTTCGTGGATTTTGTGATAAAAGTGAGGGTTGAGAGTAAGCGGGATGGGGATAAAGTTGGTATGTTCAGTCATGGCTGTCTAGGTGGAATAATTTCCCTACATTAAAAATGCGGGGAAGGGAATTTCCTTTAACTAGAGATGGCTTTGCAGAAAATTGTATGAGAGGGCGATTCATTTATTTTAATCAAGTCGTACAAATTTTTGGCAAGGATAGGAGGGTAAATGCCTTGGTTGGTTAATTCAAGAGTTAATAATGGACACGGTGGCGTATCGGTTGCATGCCTAACAATAGACATTATTATTTTTCATGGTCATGCACGAGATTCAACTATATGTTACAAAGTTGCAATGGCTCAGGAGATATGGGATCTGCCTTCTTGGATAGAGGGGCGTCCTGGGCAGCATATGCCTCGTCCCCCTTGATGGTGTTGGCGGATCAACACAGACACGCGGGGCAGGATGAGAGCGAGCGGGGTGATTGGCGGGGGACTTCTCCTATGTTGTCTGTGTGGAAGTATATTGTGAAGGATAATTTGTGCCATGACGAAAGCGAGGTGGGCTTCATGCAGTTTTAAAAGAGAGGACTCCGGCAAGAAATATCCCACTACAACGGGAAAACGAGCGGGGAGGAGAGGGTCTGGCAGGAAAAGGGAATGGTGTGTCCTAGGGTGGATATGTTGTGTTGGGACCGCATGTTGGAGATAACATGACGGCTACTTCGGACAATCACATATCTCCTCCACATATGGACTGGATTTGGGGAGCCCGAATTGTTCAGACGGTTGGATTTCGGAGAGCTGGGCGCCCGTTTATGGCTGAATATGTTCGGACTTATGAGTTACGAGAGAGAAATAATCTTCGATCTTGCAGACGACTTTAAACATTTGTATGATTCATTTGTATGCACTGTGTTAAACAAGCTGTATGTGTCACCGTATGTGTACCTTCATTGTGCGCGTCATATGTAACGTATCTTAACGGGAGTTGTACGTATCTTGGTAGTTAAGATAGGAGGTTTATCTCTAGCTCATAATTCTATCTCTAGCTACCTTGGACTCCAAGTTGTAACCTCTCTCCTGTACCTGTACGAGATCTTCTCTCCCAGATGAGATCGATCCCAACTGTACGCGCTACCAGGGCTTCACACCCCTGCATATCACATGTACGGCGTCCCCTCTCTGAGAGGTAAGACGTTTTCCGCTTCGCACATGGTAGTCAGAGCCTTTCCTTTTCCCATCTAGAGCTTCTGTCAAACCCATCTAGCCTAGCCATGTCTTCCTCCGGCGCCTCCTCACCAAACCTCAACAATCAGGTCACAGAGAAGCTGTCACGCACGAACTACGTGCTATGGCGCACGCAGATCACACCTCAGCTGCGCGGTGCCGGCGTCTTCGGCTACGTCGACGGCACCAACCCGGAGCCGGCCAAGCTCCTCGTCACCGTCAAGGAGGGCAAGGAGACTTCATCGCCCAACCCTCTCCACCCTATATGGGTACGGGAGGACCAGCAGGTCCTTGGCTACCTGCTGAATAATCTCACAAAAGAGGTCCTAGTCACGGTGAACATGGTCACCACGGCGGGCGCGCTCTGGACAATGCTCGCGGCCATGTTCTCATCACAATCGGCGAGCCGCATCAACAACATACGCACCTCCCTCATCAACGCGCAGAAGGGTAACCTCTCGGTTGCCTCCTACTTCGCCGCCATGCGTGGCTATGCCGATGAGCTGGCCGCGGCGGGCAAGCCCATCCAGGACGATGAGCTCCTCTCGTACATCATCCACGGGTTGGAGGCGGACTATCAGCCACTGGTGTCGGCCCTCGACGCCCGTGTTACTCCTGCAACCCTCGACGAGGTCATCGCCATGCTGTCGTGATGGGCTAATAAGCCACGGCGACGAAGCCGGGCACGTCGAGCGTGGGCTTGATCAGGGGCGAGTAGAGGGGTGGGTGCGTGCCCGGTGCGCTGGCTCGGGGTATAAAGCCACCTGATGGCGTTGTAACAGATTGACACTGTCGAGTTCGTGCTCGAGGGAGTAAAGGGGGCGTTCGTGCGCCGGGAAAACCTCTGTGTCCACCGTATTCTGAATTTCTATGAACTTCTTCTTCTTCTCTCCGGTGAGCTAGCCACGGCAGCAGTGAGCGAGCAGAGCGAGAGGGAGAGGCGAGCTAGGGCCAGAGAGTGGAGGTTCCAACATTTGGTATCAGAGCCACGTGGAGGAGGGAGCTCTCCGGCGATGTCCATCGTGCCGTTCGCCGGCGGATCGGGCAGCACGGTGGCGCGTGCAGCGTCGGTGCTCACAGGGCTGAACTACATCACCTGGGCCATCAGGGTGGAGGCCGACCTAGACGCCGCCGGGCTGTGGGAGGCGGTGGTGCCGCCGGAGGACGCCGCGTCGGCGGTGGTCGCCAAGAAAGATAAGTCGGCGAGGGCTTACCTGCTCCGGGCGCTTGCCGATGATTTGCTGCTGCAGGTGGCCGCAAAGAAGACCGCTGCGGAGATATGGAGCAGCCTGAAGGCCCAGTTCGTCGGGGCTGATTGCGTGCGGGCGGCGCGGCTGGGCACGTTGCGCGGGGAGTTCAAGCTCCTGTGCATGGCGAGCGACGAGTCGCTGGACGCATTCACGGGGAAGATCAGCGGCATGGTGGCACGCTAGACTGGGTTGTGAGCGACCCTCAACGATGCAGCAATGGTGAGGAAGCTCCTGAACTGCGTCCCGCATCGTCTGTACGCGGCGGTCGCCGGGATGGAGCAGTTCTGCAACCTGTCGGAGCTGCTCTTTGAGGACGTGCTCGGGCGCCTGAAGGCGTTCGAGGAGCGGCTGCGTCGGCGAGGACAGGCAGGCGGCGAGCGGGCGGACGGTGAGCAGCTCATGCTCACCGCGGCACGGTGACAGGCGCGCGAGCGGCCCCGGCGCGGTGCACGTGGAGAGGACGACGATGACGGCGCGGCCAGCACAGCATCAGGCGGAGGTGACAATCGTCGCGGGAAGTGCTACAAGTGCGGCGTCAGAGGACATTTCAAGAGGGAGTGCCCCCTGCTGCGGAAGGAGCCAGCTGCGGGGCGTGCGCTGATGGCGGACGCCGAGCTGCTCTGAGCCGCGGCTTAGGGCGTGAATGATGGGCTAATAAGCCATGGCGACGAAGCCGGGCACGTCGAGCGCGGGTATGGGCGCGCGCTGGACTTGCTGGGCGCGTCGGGTCCGAGGACAAGGGCGTGCGTGTGTGCGTGCGTTGGGTGCACGGGCGTGTCCATGCACCAGGGTGTGTTGGTGTGCGTCTGTTGGCAAGCCGTAGGTGGCCTGGTCAGGCGCGAGCCGTTGGAGCTGGCCGTGTGACGCGGGCGTCGGGCGCAGCGTGGGCGCGATCAGTGCACGGAGAGCGCGGGGTTGATCAGGGGCGAGTAGAGACGTGGGTGCGTGCCCGGTGCGCTGGCTCGGGGTATAAAGCCACCTGATGGCGTTGTAACAGATTGACACTGTGGAGTTCGTGCTCGAGGGAGTAAAGGGGGCGTTCGTGCGCTGGGAAAACCTCTGTGTCCACCTAATTATGAATTTCTCTGAACTTCTTCTTCTTCTCTCCGGTGAGCTAGCCATTGCAGCAGTGAGCGAGCAGAGCGAGAGGGACAGGCGAGCTAGGGCCAGAGAGTGGAGGTTCCAACATGTCGAACTTCGACCAGCGCATGGCACAGTTCCATGGATCCGTCGGCGGCTTCAAACCTTCCGCAAATCTAGCGTCGCATGGCAGAGGTGGTGTCTCCCGCTCGCGTGGTTCCCCGTGCTACAAAGGGCGCTCTGGTGGCGGCGGCAGCAATCGCGGCCACTCTCCTCAGCGCTCGGGTGGCCGAGGTTGCGGGCGCGGGCACGGTGGTGGAAACAGTACGCGCCCAGAGACTCCGCGATGCCAAATCTACGGGAAGCCCGGTCACACAGCAAAGGATTGCTGGTACCGTTATGATGAGGATGAGGACTCTCAAGAGACAAGGTCGCTGCTGCCGCTGATGGTTCCTACGGTATTGACACCAATTGGTACGTTGATAGCCGTGCCACAAACCACATCACGAACGAGCTTGAGAAGGTCACCATGAAGGAAAAATACCGCGGCAAAGATCAAATCCATACTGCTAGCGCAGAAGGTATGGGTATAAGTCATATTGTTCACTCTATATTTCATACCCCTAGTCGAAAACTACACATTAAGAAAATCTTGCATGTTCTTAGTGCACACAAAAACCTTCTTTCCGTTCATAGAATTGCCCTTGATAATAATGGTTTTCTCGAATTTCATCCTTTTTTCTTCTTGATTAAGGATCAGGTCATGAGGAAAATCCTCTATCGAGGTAGATGTGTTCGAGGGCTCTACCCGTTAATTCCAGCGTTTAGAAGATACAATAAACAAGCTTGTGGTGCTATCAAGCTTTCGTCCACACAATGGCACGATCGTCTAGGACATGCCTCCTTTTCTTTAGTAGAGAAGTTGCTTAGGAAAAATAAGCTCCCGTTTGTTGGTGAGCGTCATGTTGAAACTATTTGTGATTTATGTCAACGAGCTAAAAGTCATCAATTGACGTATCCCATCTAAACTAGTGTTTCTACCAAACCTTTGCAACTCATTTTTTCTGATGTTTGGGGTCCAGCCCCTACCTCCGTTGGCAGACACACGTATTACGTCAGTTTTATTGATGACTATAGCAAATTCTCATGGATCTATCTCCTCAAAAGGAGATCCGATGTGTTTCAAGTTTTCCAAAACTTTCAAGCGCTTGTTGAACAAAAGTTTGATAGCAAGATAGTCGATGTCCAATCCGATTGGGGAGGGGAATACGAAAAATTAAATTCCTTCTTCCAAAATCTTGGCATCTCACACCACGTGTCATGCCCGCATGCTCATCAACAAAACGGTTCTGTCGAACGCAAGCATAGGCACATTGTCGAGGTTGGTCTTGCTCTTTTAGCAGGCGCATCCATGCCTCTCAAGTTTTGGGACGAAGCTTTTCTCACAGCCGTTCACATTATCAACATGCTACCTAGTCGTGTCATCAACAATGAAACTCCAGTAGAACGACTTCTTCACACCAAACCAGACTATAAGTCTCTCCGTGTTTTTGGGTGTGCATGTTGGCCCAACCTTCGTCCCTATCACAACCGCAAACTCATGTTTTGCTCAAAACAGTGTGTCTTCCTAGGGTATAGTGCACTGCATAAAGGGGTCAAGTGTCTAGATGTCTCCACTGGCCGTGTTTACATCTCACGAGATGTGGTCTTTGATGAAACAAAATTTCCGTTTGCTGACCTCCATCCCAATGCTGGTGCACTCCTTCGAAAAGAAATCCCTCTTTTGCCCTCTCATCTCACTAGTTTTGATCAAGGGGGCCCAAATATTGATGACCTATTGACTAACCCATCTAATGATGTGCATGAGTTTTGTGTTGATGCAACAGAACGAAGCAGTACGGAAACTACAGAAGTAGATGTAGAAAATGCAGAAAAAACAGCTCATATCGAGCCATATTTTATGTGCCCCCCCCCCGAGGGAGACAGATCCGCCTCGGGATCTGCCCAGCTTCAGCGAATCGGATCCTCCTCGGGATCGGTTCCTACGAACGAGGCAGGTGCAGGCGCCTCGGGATCCTTCCCTGCTGACGGGGCAACTGCAGCCGCGGGAGAAGACGCAGGCGCGGGCGCACGCGCCGCGCTTTCCCCACATCCACGTGACACGCGCGGTTGGTCGGACGCGGCCCCGCACTGGTCTCCATCAGCCTGCGGTACGAGCTACTCCACCAACCTGGTGACGTACACGCGGCGCAGCGAAGTGCGACGCAGGGAGGGCAAGACCGGCGCGGCGATCCAGGAAGATGCGCCATCATCACGCAATGACGATCTGCATGCACATGCACATGCACCGGCCGGATCTTCTGCGGGAAATTCACATGCCCTGCTTCAACAGTCAGCCGCAGACAATCCAACAGCATCTTCATTAGGATTCTCTGTGGCCACCGATCCTGATGTTTCTCAACCGCGACGTACACGGCTGCAACAAGGGGTAATTCAACCCATTAATTACAAGCAGATAACCAAGTATGGTATGGTTTGTTCCACAGGTGAACCAGATGAACCTAACACCCTTGAAGCAGCATTGTGTGATGAAAAGTGGAAGAAAGCCATGCATGAAGAGTACATGGCATTGATGAGAAACAAAACATGGCACTTGGTTCCTCCACAGCAAGGTAAACGTTTGATTGATTGCAGGTGGGTTTTCAGGATAAAGAGGAAAGCTGATGGAACCATTGATCGTTACAAGGCTAGATTGGTTGCAAAAGGTTCAAACAGAGGTATGGCATAGACTACGAGGATACCTTCAGTCCAGTAGTAAAGGCTGCCACTATTCGCCTTGTCTTATCTATTGCTGTCTCTAGAGGATGGAGTCTCAGACAGCTCGATGTTCAGAACGCGTTTCTCCATGGTGTTCTGGAAGAGGAAGTGTACATGAAACAACCTCCTGGGTTTGAGAGTAAGAATGCTCCTTCTTATGTGTGCAAGCTTGATAAAGCATTGTATGGGCTAAAGCAAGCTCCAAGGGCATGGTATGCTCGTCTCTGTCCTAAAATGCAAGCACTTGGTTTTGTTCCGTCCAAGTCTGACACATCATTGTTTATCTACAACAAGTCCAACACATGCGTATTTGTTCTCATATATGTTGATGATATTATCGTGACTAGCTCATCTGATGAAGCAATCAAAGGACTTCTTAAGGATTTGAGTGCAGACTTTGCTTTAAAGGATCTTGGTGACTTGCATTATTTTCTTGGGATTGAGGTGAAAAAGCACAAGGATGGACTTGTTCTCTCTCAAGAAAAGTATGCCACTGACTTGGTGAAGAAAGCTGGGCTACAAGGATGCAAACCCTCTCTTACTCCATTGTCCAGCTCAGAAAAGCTATCCCTTGCAGAAGGCGAGCCCTTAAGTCAAGAAGACAGCACCAAATACAGGAGTTTGGTAGGAGCCCTTCAGTATCTCACACTTACCAGGCCTGATATTTCTTTTGCTGTTAATAAAGTCTGTCAGTTCCTCTATGCACCTACCAATGTTCATCTGACAGCTGCAAAACGCATAGTTTGATATGTTAAGCACACTCTGAGCTTAGGACTGAACTTCAGCAAATCACCATTTACTTTAGTCAGTGCATTCTCTGACTCTGATTGGGCTGGTTTTCTTGATGACAGACGTTTCACTGGTGGTTTTGCAGTATTTTTTGGACCTAACTTGATATCATGGTGTGCACGTAAACAGGCAACCGTATCCAGGTCAAGCACAGAGGCAGAATACAAGGCATTGGCAAATGCCACAGCAGAGATCATATGGGTTCAATCCATGCTGAAGGAACTTGGCATACGAAGTAAACAGGCACCTTGTTTATGGTGTGACAATCTTGGAGCTACGTATCTCTCTGCAAATCCAGTGTTCCATGCTAGAACAAAACACATAGAGATAGACTTTCATTTTGTCAGAGAGAGAGTTGCTCAGAAGCAACTTGATATACGCTTTGTGCACTCCAAAGATCAACTTACAGATGGATTCACAAAACCTTTGCCTACAAGAAGCTTTGAAGACTTCAAGCATAATCTCAACTTGATGAAGTTGTGATTAAGGGAGGGTGTTAAACAAGCCGTATGTGTACCTTCATTGTGCGCGTCATATGTAGCGTATCTTAACCGGAGTTGTACGTATCTTGGTAGTTAGGATAGGAGGTTTATCTCTAGCTCATAATTCTATCTCTAGCTAGCTTGGACTCCAAGTTGTAACCTCTCTCCTGTACCTGTACGAGATCTTCTCTCCTGGATGAGATCGATCCCAACTGTACGCGCTACCAGGGCTTCGCACCCCTGCATATAACATGTAGGGTGTCCCCTCTCTGAGAGGTAAGACCTTTTCCGCTTCGCACACACTGTAGTCCGTAGTAATGCAAGGCGTTCTACTAGTTTCTATTGGAGGACTTGATCTTACGGCTAGCATCGAACAGGGAGTATATGAACTAATTGTTGCCGCTGAGACCAATGCCTCCAAGAGTTAGCTATCTTGGCGTACACAGATGGCCGGCAAGCTGCCGCTACATGAGCTTCCAAGGCTCCCTTCCTGTTACACACTTGCAGAACTCCAGATCAATGTTGTTTACCCTGTAGATGAGGCGGTGAAGATCTAGGCCCTGCAAGCTTTTTCACACGTTGCGCATAAATTTGTTCCTCATATAGTCGCTGTTTGATGAATTATTTTTATCATTATTAATAATTTTATGTTACTATTATTCATTCATTTGTTTCTCTAAAGCTCACATAATCTATTATTAATATTTGAGGAGCTTTAAGTCCAGGTTATACACGTCTACACTACATTTGACAAGTGGAAGTTTGTTCTTGCAGCAATTAAGTGCCTCGGAGCTCTTCAAGATTGGTGCAAACAAATATTAAAAGAGCCTAGAAGCACTCATCTGGGCTAATTTATTAAAAAACATACTTCTCTTACATTATCGGTTAACATTGTAACATGAATTCTTGAATATATCCCAACGAAATGCGAAAAGAATGTAATGCCTCTCTCACTACCTTTGTAAAAGCATTTTTCGTACAAAGGGCCGGTGACTGCATACGCAACAATAATGGAAGTGTGCGCATATTATATCCTACTCTCCGATCTCTTCGCGGATGCAGTCAGCATACTTGAATTCTTTGAGATGTTTTGCTTCAGAGGCAGTTATGTTCACATATTTGCCATGGAACTACTGGTCACATATGTCACAGCATATCCAAAAGGCGTTGGCATGGTATTGAGCACTACAGGTATCACAAAAGCATGTAACTTCATGATCATTTTCTTTGTCTTCACCAGGCTTCCTAGAGTCCTTGTTTGGAGCAGATAAATCTTGCATCGACTCTTCAGATGGTGGCACGTTCTCTTCAGCAGGTGTGATAGAGTCAAGCAAGTGTATTGTAAAGAAAATGCCGGAGATTGGATCATTAGTTTGCGTGTTTGTTTTAGATTTGGCGGTACAATTTTGTCACTTTAGTTAACAGTTTTTTGCATTAAGCACCCATGCCATGCATATGGCTGGTGTTGGCGTCGTTCATACCATTGGCTGCAGGCTTGGAATTTCCCGGTACTTCAATCCTATTCCGAGGCGTGATAAATAAACAGATCTCTATTTTTGCCAAAATTATACACATCTCTCTACTTTTGATGAATTTAAAAAATTAAGCCAGCCCTCTCTATATTTTCCGTGAAAAAGATTGCATGTGCGCACACAAGTATATATGTTTATATACACTGTGCATTGCCAGTGAAAAATAGCTAGAATCCATATTCCAGACAATTTTGTTTTTTTAATGTGACCATTAATAAAATAAATAGAAAGCTATGTCATTTATCTGATGTAGTTTAGTGAAAAAATATGTATGTAATATATGCGGCTTAAAAATTACAAATATTTAAAAATAGAATACAGTGCATGGATACTCTTCATTGCCAGGAGAAAATGAATGCCCTCGTGTACTCTTGTAAAATTAATGCATGATTGAATCCTAGAAAATATATGGTCTAAAAAGTTGAAGGTTTTGTGGGCGACGAGTGTCCAATATATGTAATAAAGTTAAGACCAAACCCCATCATATTTCTTTAGGATATAAAAGGACACAAAATTATACATCCACCAAAGAATTTCGCATTTGCAATACTATAGCCCACCAGTAGACATGCAGACTTCATAAAATTGCTATAATGTTACATCTTCTATCAATCTGGAATTATTGGGGCATGGCACACCAAGAATATATATCACGCGCATTGATTTCACACACTTGTCAATTGGAAAAGTCTATGCATGCAAAAAATACAACCATTAATGCACGGTGTTGATTATAACTCGATACTCTTTTTCCTTTGTCTAATACAAAAATAAACACAGTCATATATCTGAAAATAACCTTTTTCCCAAAGAAATATGTTTGAAAGTTACTGATCAAACTATTGGCCTAAATTCCCATGTGTTTCAATACAGAACTACGCTACCCCGTGCAATAGCACTGGATTTTGATGACTAATTTTTCTTCGTGAAAAACGGATCTGAGATTTCATGTCCGCCGGATTTACAATTTTTTAATTAAAAATGGATCAAAAAAGTCTGGGACAGCAGGATCTAAAAACTACGGCCACAAATGCCCTTAGTTGTTTTACTCAATACATTTTTTCCTATGCCTAATAAGAAATAAACACAGTTATATGTTTCAGTAACTGATCAAACTATCAGCCTAAGTTATAACTTTCCCCCCTCGTTAGGGCTCCTGTCCTCTCATGCGACTTCTCGCCGTTGAGAAAAGCTACCGACGCAAGCGACCTACACCTCCGCCACTACTCCCTCTTCCTTTGATCATTGCTGGGCTGAACTCGGGGCAGTCGTGCGTTGCTACTCGGCCTTGGCGATTCAGGTGGCAGGAGTTTGTGCTGCTGATAGGATTATCTAGGGTTTTGGAGACATGGCGTCTGAAACTTCAGCTTCGGCCGCCATGGAGGACAAGGAGCTAGCCGAGATGATGGAAGAACTAGGGATTGCTGATGATGAATTTGACGATCTGATCTATGAGGATGACGTTCCAGAAGAGGATCCAGATCCTCGATGGCTCGCAATTGGTAAAGTTCATACGTCTCGCGCTTATGGTGATTTCTGGTTCTTCAAGAATACGAGGAACGCATGGGATCTTGCTAAATCTGTGAAATTCCATTCGCTCGGGAACAATCTATACACCATGTAGTTTTCGTGTCTGGGTGATTGGACAAAAGTTATGGTGGGAGGCCCCTGGGCTTTCCGTGGACAACCGGTCTTGATGGCACCATAGGATGGTTTTCCTAAACTATCCTCCATTAATCTGAATAGCTTCCAAATCTGGATTCAGATTCACGACCTATCGGATGTTTACGAGAAGCTGATGAAGCCTTTAGCTGAAAAAATTGGTGAGTTTTATGCTGAGGACAAGGATGTCGGTGATTATACCGGCAACTTCTATCATGCTAGAGTTATACTGGATGTGAGGAACCGTCTCAAAAATCACGTGCCTATTGTGAGGAAGAAGAGGCAAATTTTCAGAGTCAAATATGAACGACTTCCGGACTGGTGTGCACTTTGTGGGATGATCGGCCACTTGCATACAGAGCATGGTGATGGTGTTCACGCACAACCAAAACTAGTCTTTAAGGATTTAAGGGCCTCGTGGAGTCGAGGTGGCAGAAGTGCTGGCACTGGGCGCGGCCGTGATACCCCTCCCTAACCCTGTCTTTACGGGGGGAGGGGATGGTGCTATGGTCAGAGCCAGCATGGAAGTTGATAATAACGCGTCCTTGCCGGCTGCAGCGGTAGAACAAGAGGCCAACAGGAAAAGGGATGTAGACAATAGTTATGAGTTGCTGCCAGTTGTGACATCTAATCAGCTAGCTTTGACGGGTGTAGGGGTGGTTCCGAAAACATAAAATAGAACACCTGCACCCAAGCCCTTTCTATCTAACCATCCATTCTGCGCATCGCGATTCGTGCAAATACATTTCTCTTTTTTGTTTCTCTCGCATAAAACATGTTTTGAAGTTCAAACCTTTGCAGCGTAGCCAAGTTTTCTATCTAGAATCTAGGATAAACCTTTCAGATTTTTTTGTCAAATATAAATATACAAATTATGATTTTCTAGATTAAAAAATTATATTTTGTATATTTATGTTTGACAAAAAATTCTGAAATATTTATCCTAGATTCTAGATAGAAAGCTTTGCCACGTTGCAAAGGTTTGAACTTCAAGACATGTTCTATGCGAGAGAAACAAAAAAGAGAAAATTTCATATAGAAAGTTAGTTGTGTTGCACATATCTTAAAGCAATATTGGACAGCCAGGATAGCAAAACCCGGATGCAGATGTTCTAAAAATCCACACTCGGGGTGGTTCCACCAAGCTCTTCTGGTGAGCAAGATTCTAAGACGGAAAGGTGTGGCTGCACCCGGGTGTGCTCACACCCTTTATCTGAGCCATTGAGTTTCGATTCGTAAAGGTGACTAACATACAACACAGTATTTGCAGTAGCCATCAGCTCAAATCGAGCTTTTATCCCACGCTAATGTCACATGGCACATCGCAGGTCCTAGTCTGGTTCCTGTCAACTTTTGGCAGGACATGCTACTGTTACCACGTGAGCTGTTTTTCAACTCTTACGACACGTGAAAAGCTGCCTCACACAAGCTCCAATGCTTGCATCGGGACGAGTGAGAGAGGAGCTGTGAGAAAGGGCAGAAATGGGGAAGGAGAGAGAGAAGATTGAAGCGTGTCTGAGAGAAGTAATGAGTAGAGAGAGAACACACAAGAGAGGGTTAGAGAGAGAGAGAGCAGGAAGACAGAGAGAGAAAAGAGCTGTGTGAGAGAGAGGGTTAGAGAGAGAAAGAGAGAGCGAGAGTATAGAGAGAGAAAAGAGAACGAGAGAGCGCTTGCAATTTTTAAGAGAGAAAACTGGAGGGAGACAGGAGATGGTACAGAGCATGAGCAGGTTACTGTTTTACGTGTTCAGCTTACTTTTACATGTTCTACAAATCACACCGGGCTAGCAAGTCATGGTTGAGATCTCGAGAAAATGGAACCTGCTATGAATGGTGTAGATAAGGGGGGTACCTACACCCGAGAGTAGAAAAGCCAGTCTCTAAGGGATCATGACAGGAGTTAATCCTTCTTTGGGTGGTCAGAACAAGAATAAAAACTCGACATCGGCAGACTCCATGGAGGGGCTCCGCCAGGAGAAATGAATCTCATTAGCTGGAACTGTCGAGGGGGGGGGGGGGGGGGGGGGGCGCTCTTTTTTGGCATGAAACTTGTGTTGTGGAAATTCTTGACAAAGATGACCAGTATATTGATATTTTGATAAGAATGCAGGCGGATGCAATGCAATGGAGAATTACTTTTGTGTATGGAGAACCTCATGTCGAGCATAGGCATTTGATGTGGGCAAAGCTTCGGAGTTTGAAGAGTTTAAATGACAAGCCATGGCTCGTTATAGGTGATTTCAGTGAAGCACTTTGGGATTTTGAACATCTCCCTGCGATCCAGCGACCGGAGGCCCAGATGGTGGCGGTTCGGGACACTTTGGAAGTGTGCATACTAGTAGATTTGGGTTTCACACGCATCCCATTTACCTATGACAATCTGCATGCTGGAGCAAATAATGTTAAGGTCTGTTTGGACAGAGCAACAGCAACAAATTCTTGGCGCAATCTTTTTTTCCCTTGTACTCAGTTCAACATGTTGTATCTCCTTGCTCAGATCATGTTGCCTTGGTTTTAATGGGAGCGCCGGACACAGGGCATGCAGGACCAAAAGCACGGCGCTATGAAGTGTTCTGGAACGAGATAGCAAGTTACCGGATGTGATAAAACAAGCCTGGGATTCAGTTGGTGATGTGGACAGTGTTGAACATATTATGTGCATGTACCTATTAGGATAACTAGCACAGTGGCCCTCGCAAATGCGAGGGCGTCACTTTAGTGCATTCAAAGTATGTTTCGTATTATGGGTGTGATAATTCTCTGTGAGCGAATGTCTTTAGTGTGTTAAAAGTAGGATTCATCTTATAGGTGGGATCATTCTATAACCATCCCATATATGAAATACATATTAGCATCAATAACATAAATAATTTGTGTACAAATTATTGTTAAATACAACATATTAATAAATGGTTTTATGTGTCGATTGTGCATGATCTTACTTTAGTGCAAAGAATTTAACCTCAAATATTGCAATAAACACTATTATGTATGTAACACATATTATATCAGTTGTGCAATTATAACTCAATTTAGATTCTATATAGTTGTTAGAATACATTAGATGTAAAAATGTGAATATTTATGCATTGATGTCTATTAAAAATTAGTTTGGATCGAGCACGACGCAATAACAAAGACATTTGATAAAGGAGGATTTGGGGTAGAATCGGCAATTCAGCGAAAGAAAATAAATAAACCTAATAAATGATAATTTCTCTTAGAAAGAAATAGAATTAACATCACACAAAAAAGGAGTAATACTATCAAGCACATGGTAGTACAAAGTTTATTTACAATCATCAAGATTTATCATTTTCGGGGTGTACCTAATTAATGTCTTTGTGTTTAGCTTTACTATGGGCTATATTTATGTGTTGGAAATATGCCCTAGAGGCAATAAAAAAATGGTTATTATTATACTTCCTTGTTCATGGTAATTGTCTATTGTTCATGCTATAATTGTGTTATCCGGAAATCGTAATACATGTGTGAATACATAGACCACAACATGTCCCCAGTGAGCCTCTAGTTAACTAGCTCGTTGATCAATAGATAGTCATGGTTTCCTGACTATGGACATTGGATGTCATTGATAACGGGATCACATAATTAGGAGAATGATGTGATGGACAAGACCCAATCCTAAGCATAGCACAAGATCGTGTAGTTCGTTTGCTAGAGCTTTTCCAATGCCAAGTATCATTTCCTTAGACCATGAGATCGTGTAACTCCCGGATGCCGTAGGAGTGCTTTGGGTGTACCAAACGTCACAACGTAACTAGGTGACTATAAAGGCATACTACAGGTATCCCCAAAATTATCTGTTGGGTTGACACGGATCGAGACTGTGATTTGTCACTCCGTATGACGGAGAGGTATCTCTGGGCCCACTCGATAATGCATCATCATAATGAGCTCAATGTGACCAAGTGTTTGGTCACGGGATCATGCATTACGGTACGAGTAAAGTGACTTGCCGGTAACGAGATTGAACGAGGTATTGGGATACCGACGACCGAATCTCGGGCAAGTAACGTACCGATTGACAAAGGGAATTGTATACGCGATTACTTGAATCCTCGACATCGTGGTTCATCCGATGAGATCATCGAGGAGCATGTGGGAGCCAACATGGGTATCTAGATCCTCCTGTTGGTTATTGACCGGAGAGTCGTCTCGGTCATGTCTGCGTGTCTCCCGAACCCGTAGGGTCTACACACTTAAGGTTCGGTGACGCTAGGGTTGTAGAGATATTAGTATGCGGTAACCCGAAAGTTGTTCGGAGTCCCGGATGAGATCCCGGACATCACGAGGAGTTCCGGAATGGTCCGGAGGTGAAGATTTATATATAGGAAGTCCAGTTTCGGCCATCGGGAAAGTTTTGGGGGTAATCTGTATTGTATCGAGACCACCGGAAGGGTCCCGGGGGTCCACCGGGTGGGGCCACCTATCCCGGAGGTCCCCATGGGCTGAAGTGGGAGGGGAACCAGCCCCTGGTGGGCTGGTGCGCCCCCCATGGGCCTCCCTCTGCGCCTAGGTTTAGAAAGCCTAGGGGTGGGGGACGCCCCACTTGGCTTGGGGGGCAAGTTCCCCTTGGCCGCCGCCCCCCCTTGGAGATCCCATCTCCTAGGGCCTACGCCCCCCTAGGGGTCCTATATATAGTGGGGGGAGGGAGGGCAGCCGTACCCAAGTCCCTGACGCCTCCCTCTTCCCTCGTAACACCTCTCTCTCTCTCTCTCATTGGAGCTTGGCGAAGCCCTGCCGAGATCACCGCTGCTTCCACCACCACGTCGTCGTGCTGCTGGATCTCCATCAACCTCTCCTTCCCTTGCTGGATCAAGAAGGAGGAGACGTCTTCCAACCGTACGTGTGTTGAACGCGGAGGTGCCGTCCGTTCGGCGCTCGGTCATCGGTGATTTGGACCACGACGAGTACGACTCCATCAACCCCGTTCTCTTGAACGCTTCCGCTCGCGATCTACAAGGGTATGTAGATGCACTCCCCTCTCCCTCGTTGCTAGATGACTCCATAGATTGATCTTGGTGATGCATAGAAAATTTTAAAATTCTGCTACGTTCCCCAACAGTGGCATCAGAGCTAGGTCTATGCGTAGTTTCTATGCATGAGTAGAACACAAGTTGTTGTGGGCGTTGATTTTGTCAATTTACTTGCCGTTACTAGTCTTATCTTGATTCGGCGGCATCGTGGGATGAAGCGGCCCTGACCGACCTTACACGTACGCTTACGTGAGACTGGTTCCACCGACTGACATGCACTAGTTACATAAGGTGGCTAGCGGGTGTCTGTCTCTCCCACTTTAGTCGGATCAGATTCGATGAAAAGGGTCCATATGAAGGGTAAATAGAAATTGGCATATCACGTTGTGGTTTTGGCGTAGGTAAGAAACGTTCTTGCTAGAAACCTATAGCATCCACCTAAAAACTTGCAACAACAATTAGAGGACATCTAACTTGTTTATGCAGCATGTGCCATGTGATGTGATATGGCCAAAAGGATGTGATGAATGATATATGTGATGTATGAGATTGATCATGTTCTTGTAATAGGAATCACGACTTGCATGTCGATGAGTATGACAATCGGCAGGAGCCATAGGAGTTGTCTTAATTTATTTATGACCCGCGTGTCAACATAAACGTCATGTAATTACTTTACTTTATTGCTAAACCGTTAGCCATAGTAGTAGAAGTAATAGATGACGAGACAACTTCATGAAGACACGATGATGGAGATCATGATGATGGAGATCATGGTGTCATGCCGGTGACGATGATGATCATGGCGCCCCGAAGATGGAGATCAAAAGGAGCAAAATGATATTGGCCATATCATGTCACTATTTGATTGCATGTGATGTTTATCATGTTTTACATCTTATTTGCTTAGAACGACGGTAGCTTAAATAAGATGATCCCTCACATAATTTCAAGAAAGTGTTCCCCCTAACTGTGCACCGTTGCGAAGGTTGGTTGTTTCGAAGCACCACGTGGTGATCGGGTGTGATAGATTCTAACGTTCGAATACAACGGTTGTAAGGCAGATTTACACACGCAATACACTTAGGTTGACTTGACGAGCCTAGCATGTATAGACATGGCCTCGGAACACGGAAGACAGAAAGGTCGAACATGAGCCGTATAGAAGATACGATCAATATGAAGATGTTCACCGATGATGACTAGTCCGTCTCACGTGATGATCGGACACGTCCTAGTTGACTCGGATCATGTATCACTTAGATGACTAGAGGGATGTCTGTCTGAGTGGGAGTTCATTAAATAATTTGATTAGATGAACTTAATTATCATGAACTTAGTCTAAAAACCTTTGCAAAATGTCTTGTAGATCAAATGGCCAACGCTCATGTCAACCTCAACTTCAACGCATTCCTAGATAAAACCAAGCTGAAAGATGATGGCAGCAATTATACGGACTGGGTCCGGAACCTGAGGATCATCCTCATAGCTGCCAGGAAAGCATATGTCCTAGAAGCACCGCTAGGTGATGCACCCATCCTAGAGAACCAAAACGTTATGAACGCTTGGCAGTCACATGCTGATGATTACTCCCTCGTTCAGTGTGGCATGCTTTATAGCTTAGAACCGGGGCTCCAAAAGCGTTTTGAGTGACACGGAGCATATGAGATGTTCGAAGAGCTGAAAATGGTTTTCCAAGCTCATGCCCGGGTCGAGAGATATGAAGTCTCCGACAAGTTCTACAGTTGTAAGATGGAGAAAAATAGTTCTGTCAGTGAGCACATACTCAAAATGTCTGGGTTGCACAATCGCTTGTCCCAGCTGGACATTAACCTCCCGGACGAGGCGGTCATTGACAGAATCCTTCAGTCGCTCCCACCTAGCTGCAAGAGCTTTGTGATGAACTACAATATGCAGGGGATGGTGAAAACTATTCCTGAAGTATCTTCAATGCTGAAAGCAGCGGAGGTGGAAATCAAAAAGGAACATCAAGTGTTGATGGTCAATAAAACCACTAGTTTCAAGAAAGGAAAGGGTAAGAAGAACTTCAAGAAGGACGGCAAGGGAGTTGCCACGCCCAGTAAACCAGTTGCAGGAAAGAAGTCAAAGAATGGACCCAAACCTGAGACTGAGTGCTTTTATTGCAAGGGAAAGGGACACTCGAAGCGGAACTGCCCCAAATACTTAGCGGACAAGAAGGCCGGAAACACTAAAGGTATATGTGATATACATGTAATTGATGTGTACCTTACCAGTACTCGTAGTAGCTCCTGGGTATTTGATACCGGTGCGGTTGCTCACATTTGTAACTCAAAACAGGAGCTGCGGAATAAGCGGAGACTGGCGAAGGACGAGGTGACGATGCGCGTCGGGAATGGTTCCAAGGTCGATGTGATCATCATCGGCACGCTACCTCTACATTTACCTGCGGGATTAGTTTTAAACCTCAATAATTGTTATTTAGTGCCAGCTTTGAGCATGAACATTGTATCTGGATCTCGTTTAATATGAGATGGCTACTCATTTAAATCCGAGAATAATGGTTGTTCTATTTATATGAGAGATATGCTTTATGGTCATGCTCCGCTGGTCAATGGTTTATTCTTAATGAATCTCGAACGTGATGTTACACATATTCATAGTGTGAATACCAAAAGATGTAAGATTGATAATGATAGTCCCACATATCTGTGGCACTGCCGCCTTGGTCACATCGGTGTCAAACGCATGAAGAAGCTCCATACAGATGGACTTTTGGAGTCTCTTGATTTCAAATCATTTGACACTTGCGAACCACGCCTCATGGGTAAAATGAATAGGACTCCGTTCTCCGGAACAATGGAGTGAGCAACCAACTTATTGGAAATTATACATACTGATGTGTGCGGTCCAATGAGCGTTGAGGCTTGCGGTGGCTATCGTTATGTTCTTACTCTCACTGATGACTTAAGTAGATATGGGTATGTCTATTTGATGAAACACAAGTCTAAGACCTTTGAAAAGTTCAAGGAATTTCAGAATGAGGTAGAGAATCAACGTGACCGAAAGATAAAATTCTTATGATCAGATCGTGGGGGAGAATATTTAAGTCACGAATTTGGTACGCACTTAAGGAAATGTGGAATCGTTTCACAACTCACGCCGCCTGGAACACCTCAGCGTAACGGTGTGTCCGAATGTCGTAATCGCACTCTATTGGATATGGTGCGATCTATGATGTCGCTCACTTATTTACCGCTATCATTTGGGGATACGCTCTAGAGACAGCTACATTCACTTTAAATAGGGCACCGTCTAAATCCGTTGAGACGACACCGTATGAATTATGGTTTGGGAAGAAACCTAAGCTGTCGTTTATAAAAGTTTGGGGATGCGATGCTTATGTCAAGAAACTTCAACCTAAAAAGCTCGAACCCAAGTCGGAAAAATGCGTCTTCATAGGATACCCTAAGGAAACCATTGGGTATACCTTCTACCTCAGTTCCGAAGGCAAGATTTTGTTGCCAAGAACGGGTCCTTTCTGGAGAAAGAGTTTCTCTCGAGAGAAGTAAGTGTGAGGAAAGTAGAACTCGATGAAGTAGTGCCTCTTGAACCGGAAAGTAGCACAGCTCAGGAAGATGTTCCTGTGGTGCCTGCACCGACTAGAGAGGAAGTTAATGATAATGATCAAGGTACTTCGGATCAAGTTGCTACTGAACTTCGATGGTCCACAAGGACATGTTCCACACCAGAATGGTATGGCAA
Organism: Triticum urartu; assembly: GCF_003073215.2. Classification (NCBI taxonomy): domain Eukaryota; kingdom Viridiplantae; phylum Streptophyta; class Magnoliopsida; order Poales; family Poaceae; genus Triticum; species Triticum urartu. The sequence goes on from NC_053028.1 coordinate 62,140,792, forward strand.
CCCTGTCTTGGAAATCATGTTGTAAGACAACGGTGAACCTTCGAACTATGAAGAAGCAATGGCGGGCCCAGATTCCAACAAATGGCTAGAAGCCATGCAATCCGAGATAGGATCCATGTATGAAAACAAAGTATGGACTTTGACAGACTTGCCCGATGATCGGCGAGCGATAGAGAATAAATGGATCTTTAAGAAGAAGACGGACGCGGATGGTAATGTTACCATCTATAAGGCTTGACTTGTCGCTAAGAGCGATAGAGAATAAATGGATCTTTAAGAAGAAGACGGACGCGGATGGTAATGTTACCATCTATAAGGCTTGACTTGTCGCTAAGGGTTATCGACAAGTTTAAGGGGTTGACTACGATGAGACCTTCTCACCCGTAGTGAAGCTGAAGTCCATCCAAATCATGTTAGCAATTGCCACATACTATGATTATGAGATATGGCAAATGGACGTCAAAACGGCATTCCTTAATAGCTTTCTTAAGGAATAATTGTATATGATGCAGCCGAAAGGTTTTGTCGATCCTAAGAATGCTAACAAGGTATGCAAGCTCCAGCGCTCCATCTATGGGCTGGTGCAAGCATCTCGGAGTTGGAACATTTGCTTTAATTAAATGATCAAAGCATTTGGGTTTATGCAGACTTATGGAGAAGCCTGCGTTTACAAGAAAGTGAGTGGGAGCTCTGTAGCATTTCTCATATTATATGTGGATGACATACTTTTGATGGGAAATGATATAGAACTTTTGGACAGTATTAAGGCCTACTTGAATAAGTGTTTTTCGATGAAGGACCTTGGAGAAGCTGCTTACATATTAGGCATCAAGATCTATAGAGATAGATCGAGACACCTCATAGGTCTTTCACAAAGCACATACCTTGATAAGATATTGAAGAAGTTCAATATGGATCAGTCCAAGAAGGGGTTCTTGCCTATGTTGCAAGGTGTGAAATTGAGCTCAGCTCAATATCTGACCACGGCAGAAGATAGAGAAAAGATGAGTGTCGTCCCCTATGCCTCAGCCATAGGGTCTATCATGTATGCCATGCTGTGTACCAGACCTGATGTAAACCTTGTCGTAAGTTTGGTAGGTAGGTACCGAAGTAATCCCGGCATGGAACACTGGACAGCGGTCAAGAACATCCTGAAGTACCTGAAAAGGACTAAGGATATGTTTCTCGTATATGGAGGTGACGAGGAGCTCGTCGTAAAGGGTTACGTCGACGCTAGCTTCGACACAGATCTGGATCACTCTAAGTCACAAAACGGATACATGTGTATTTTGAATGGTGGGGAAGTTAGCTGGTGCTGTTGCAAGCAAAGCGTCGTGGCGGGATCTACATGTGAAGCGGAGTATATGGCAGCCTAGGAGGCAATGCATGAAGCAATCTGGATGAAGGAGTTCATCACCGACCTAGGAGTCATACCCAATGCGTCGGGGCCGATCACTCTCTTCTGTTACAACACTGGAGCTATTGCCCTTGCCAAGGAGGCCAGGTTTCACAAGAAGACCAGGCACATCAAGCGTTGCTTCAACTCCATTCGTGAAAATGTTCAAGATGGATACATAGATATTTGCAAAGTACATACGGATCTGAATGTCGCAGATCCGTTGACTAAACCTCTTCCGCGAGCAAAACATGATCAACACCAGAACTCTATGGGTGTTCGATTCATCACAATGTAACTAGATTATTGACTCTAGTGCAAGTGGGAGACTGTTGGAAATATGCCCTAGAGGCAATAATAAAATGGTTATTATTATATTTCCTTGTTCATGGTAATTGTCTATTGTTCATGCTATAATTGTGTTATCCGGAAATCGTAATACATGTGTGAATACATAGACCACAACATGTCCCTAGTGAGCCTCTAGTTAACTAGCTCGTTGATCAATAGATAGTCATGGTTTCCTGACTATGGACATTGGATGTCATTGATAACAGGATCACATCATTAGGAGAATGATGTGATGGACAAGACCCAATCCTAAGCATAGCACCAGATCGTGTAGCTCGTTTGCTAGAGTTTTTCCAATGCCAAGTATCATTTCCTTAGACCATGAGATCGTGTAACTCCCGGATGCCGTAGGAGTGCTTTGGGTGTACCAAACATCACAACGTAACTAGGTGACTATAAAGGTATACTACAAGTATCCCCGAAAGTATCTGTTTGGTTGACACGGATCGAGACTGGGATTTGTCACTCCGTATGACGGAGAGGTATCTCTGGGCCCACTCGGTAATGCATCATCATAATGAGCTCAATGTGACCAAGTGTTTGGTCACGGGAGCATGCATTATGGTACGAGTAAAGTGACTTGCTGGTAACGAGATTGAACGAGGTATTGGGGTACCGATGATCGAATCTCGGGCAAGTAACGTACCGATTGACAAAGGGAATTGTACACGCGATTACTTGAATCCTCGACATCGTGGTTCATCTGATGAGATCATCGAGGAGCATGTGGGAGCCAACATGGGTATCCAGATCCTGCTGTTAGTTATTGATCGGAGAGTCGTCTCGGTCATGTCTGCGTGTCTCCCGAACCTGTAGGGTCTACACACTTAAGGTTTGATGATGCTAGGGTTGTAGAGATATTAGTATGCGGTAACCCGAAAGTTGTTTGGAGTCCCGGATGAGATCACGGACGTCACGAGGAGTTCCGGAATGGTCCGGAGGTGAAGATCTATATATAGGAAGTCCAGTTCCGGCCATCGAGAAAGTTTCGGGGGTAATCTGTATTGTACCGGGACCACCGGAAGGGTCCCGAGGGTCCACCAGGTGGGGCCACCTATCCCGGAGGGCCCCATGTGCTGAAGTGGGAGGGGAACCAGCCCCTGGTGGGCTGGTGCGCCCCCCATGGGCCTCCCCCTGCACCTAGGGTTGGAAACCCTAGGGGTGGGGGCGCCCGACTTGGGCAAGTTCCCCTTGGCCGCCGCCCCCTCTTGGAGATCCCATCTCCTAGGGTCGGCGCCCCCCTAGGGGCCCTATATATAGTGGGGGGAGAGAGGGCAGCCGTACCCAAGTCCCTGGCGCCTCCCTCTCCCCTCGTAACACCTCTCTCTCTCTCTCTCTCTCGTTGGAGCTTGGCGAAGCCCTGCCGAGATCACCGCTGCTTCCACCACCACGCCATCGTGCTGCTGGATCTCCATCAACCTCTCCTTCCCTTGCTGGATCAAGAAGGAGGAGACGTCTTCCCAACCGTACGTGTGTTGAACGCGGAGGTGCCGTCCGTTCGGCGCTCGGTCATCGGTGGTTTGGATCACGACGAGTACGACTCCATCAACCCCGTTCTCTTGAACGCTTCCGCCCGCGATCTACAAGGGTATGTAGATGCACTTCCCTCTCCCTCGTTGCTAGATGACTCCATAGATTGATCTTGGTGATGCGTAGAAAATTTTAAAATTCTGCTACGTTCCCCAACATTATCATGCTAGTTTGGCAATGTTTTTCGTAAGCCTATAACTTATAATAAATATTGTATATGTCATGAATACAAGAAAAATTAATTTAATATAAAAATAACACAATGAACGAATATATTAATGTATAGGTGCCAATTATACCAACTAAATAATCATATTATATTTTGAATCAAATAACAGTAAACATTGATTAATGAGGTGTATAAAATTAAACAACTAACCCATGCTGATTGTCTATCTAGATAAAAATAGATTCGTTTTCATATTTGGTTCTTCTTCCTCTCTCGTTTACACATTATGTTCTAGAAACCGATATAATATCAAAAATATAAATTTGAAAGTTATTTTGTATATGAATGCTAACAAATTAATTATACTGTGAATCCTGTAATAATAAACATTATTAATGAAGTGTGTAAAATAAAACAATTCATTCATCATGATTGTGTGGTAGATAAAAATAATAGTGTTTCATATTTGATCTTCATCATGTCTCATTTACTCAAGACATTCTAGAAATTGATATAATCTCCAAAATGTAAATTTGATAGTTATTTTGTATACGAATCGTATAGATGAGGCTGATCCATCATTTACTTTTTAATATAAATAGATCACCTACCGGCCCCGCCTCTAGTTTTCTTGTATAGATGAGGCTGAGGGCTGCCCTTGTACTTATATACATGCACCGTGCACCCGATCAATACATCGAGAGTTGCATTGCCTTCCACATGGTATCAGTTTCCTTCCCGATCCAACCCTAGCTTCCGCTCCTCCCCAACCGCGCCGCCGCTGCAGCACCCCGCCGCCGCCGCCGCCATCATCTCCCTGCGCCGCCACCGCACCTCACCTCGCCGCCGAGCGCGCCTCCCCTGATCCCCCTCTCCCACCGAGTCGCCTCCCCACCCGAGCCGCCTCCACCCCGACCTCCCTCCTCCACCGAGCCGCCGCCACCACCTCAGTTGCCGTGCCGCCCCACCCAACCTCCCGATGGCCTCTCCCCACGCCGCCGTGTCCAACCCCTTCGACGGTCCGGCTCCTCCCCCGGTGGAAGTCGTTCGCGAGCTTGACATCTTCACCCGCGTGCCCGTCATCCTCGACTACGCCAACTCAACCTACTATGCCTGGAAGACTTACTTCTCCCTCGTCTTCCGCAAGTACCACCTCATCGATGACGTTGATGGCTCCGTCGACTCCGACCTCATGTTCGCGGACAACGACTGGCTAACCATGGATGCCACCATCACCCGCTGGCTGTACCAAACCATCTCCAAGGACATCTTCCACACCATCGTTTGCGACACTGACGACGTGCAGACGGTGTGGGCGAAGCTGAACGTGCTCTTCCTCGACAACGCCCTCCAGCGTCGCGTGTTTCTTCAGCAAGAATTTTTTGGCTGCCACTAGCTTGCCTCGTCTATCGACGATTATTGCATGCGCCTTAAGAAACTTGCCGACGAACTTCGTGACCTCGGGGAGCGGGTCTCCGACAACCTTCTCCTCAGCACACTCACCACCGGACTGAACAAGGAGTTCAGCAACGCGGCCGCCAACCTCATGTTCCTTCCGGACCCGACTTTTCCTCGGGTTGTGGCCTATCTTCAGTTGGAGGAGAGGAGGGTGAAGATGGTGAAGTCTCGGGCCACGCACACGGTGCTTGCTGCGGGTACGTCCCGCGTCGCTCCTCCCACGGCTCCGTAGCTGTCGCGGCCTCTGCTGCCACCGGAGGCCTACTTTTAGGCGCCTCCACCACCGGTGTATCGTCGCCGCGGGGGGCGTCGTGGCAAGAAGCAGCAGCAGCAGCACGGCGCGAGGGGGCGCCCCGCCAGCCGTAGCAGCAGGCATTGCCCCCGGCTCCCTGGGCTGCCGCGACCAACCCTTGGACAGGGGTGGTCCACGCGTACACCATGCCAGTGCCGAGGGCCCCCGTCCCGGCCGGTATCCTCGGCCCCCGCCCGGCGCCCATCAGGCGATGCTCGCCACCCCAGGCGGCTACCCCGCCGCCGCGCCTGCGTACGCTGCCCCGAGCAGTTACCCCGCGGCCCTGCTCGCCTACCCCGCCGCGTCCCCTGCCGCGGCCGCCGCACTACCGCCGGCACCCTGGGATCCGGCCCTTCTCACGGCGCTTCACTCCTCTCCTACACGCAACACATACAACGGAGGCGGCGATTGGTATATGGACACCGGGGCTACCGCCCACATGACTTCCAACCCTGGTAACCTCAACTCCGCATATCCAGTTTCTACCGCATGTCGTATCACTATTGGGGACGGTTCCTCCCTTCCCATTACTCATGTCGGTCATGGTTCTTTTCCGTTTAAATCCATGCCTATACATATGTCTAATGTCTTAGTTTCACTTGAGTTAGTCACCAATCTTGTTTCAGTTCGTTCCCTTACACGTGAAAATCCTATAACTGTTGAATTTGACAAAGTGGGTTTTTCTGTCAAGGACGCCCGTACCCGGATGGTACTCCACCGATGTGATAGCCCGGATGGCCTCTACCCGGTGCACTCCACCAACACCTCCACATCCGCTCCGGTCACTCTCTCCGCCACGGTGGACATTTGGCATGCTCGGCTGGGAAATCGAAACCCGGCCACCCTTCGTCATATTCTTAGGACTTTTTCATTCACGTGTAATAAAATCGATGATCATACTTGTCATGCTTGTCGTCTCGGCAAGCACGTCCGTCTTTCGTTTAGTGCGTCCTCATCGGTGGTGTCGTATCCATTTGAGTTGATTCCTAGTGATTTATGGACATCTCCTGTTGCCAGTAATACGGTTTTTTATACTATCTTGTCATACTTGATGATTTTTCGCATTATGTGTGGACCTTCCCGTTGCGGAGAAAATCCGATGCGCTCTCCGTTCTCACCACCTTCTACTCCTATGTCACTACGTAGTTTGGGCGTCCCATTCATGCCTTGCAGACTGACAACGGGAAGGAGTTCGATAACGTCAGGGTTCATACCCTCCTTGCCACACATGGCACAATTCTTCGTCTCACTTGCCCATATACCTCGCAACAAAATGGTCGGGCCGAACGGATCATTCGCACCCTCAATGATTGTGTGCACACTCTTCTCTTCCATGCTAATGTAACGCCCGGGTAATCAAGCTACAGTAATCCAACGATAATCATGCCACGTCACCCCGGTTACTATTGATAATTACCGTTAGGCCAAAACCGAGTCAATTCAAACATAAAATAAAGTTAAATTATAAAGTTTCAAATTAAAACTAAAATGTTGCGTGTGCAGTAAATTGCCAGGGTAATTATAATGAGCAAACACATTTTTATAACTGCTAAGTATTTTAAAATAAATAAGACAAGAAAAGGAAAATAAATAAAGAAAGAAACTTAACAAAAAAAAGAAAGGAGACCCCCCCCTTTGCCCCCTGGGCTTCGGCCCAGCAGGCCAAAAGCCCCCCCCCCCCCACCACTGGGCCCCTTGGCCTAGTCGGCTCAGCCGACCACGCCGGCCCAGCCGGCCCGCACCTCCCCAGGCCTATTAGGCCACCGCACCCCCCCCACTAACCCTAATTCCCCCCCACGCCGCCACTCCCTCTTCTCCCCTTCCCGATCCGATCTGGATCGGGGACGAGCCGCTCCCCCCACCTCGCGACGCCACCGCCCTCCCGCCCCGCCCGCCCCCCCCCCCCTCCCTCTCGTTCTCCATCGTCGCCGAGCACCCCGCGCCCAATCCCTTACCACGTCGGAGCCCCACCTCGCCCGCGCGACCCCGCCGTCGCCTCTCGTCGCTACCCGGAGCTCCTCCGCCTCGACTCCGTCGACGCACGCATCCCCGTCCTCCTCCCCGACGGCCTCCTTCGAGCCTCGTCGCCCCCGGTCTCTACTCGACCGTGAGGACCCCAACCCCTCTCTTCTCCTCTCTCTCCCATGTACTCGCACTCACCATGGCCGTCCCGATGCCCGTGCACGTGTGTCGCGCTCCGCCCGCGCACGGGGCTTGCCCGGCTCGCGCCCGTCACTCCCTGGACGCAGTAGCTCGCCGCGCCTTCCCACTACTGCAGGCATCACCCTTCGCTTCCCCTGCCCGCTGCACAGCCCCGACACGCGCGCTCGCGCCGTGGCTCGCAGAGCAGCCGCCCCGCCGCGTGCCGTGCTAGCCCGCACGCGCCTCCTCTGCTGCTACGTGCGTCCCGCCCTGTTGCCGCCCCGCCGTGCCTGGCCGTCCGCCGCTGCTTCCGGCGGCTCCGGCGAGCCACCCCCGCGCGCATCGCTGCCTCTGGCCGGGCCTCTAGCGCCCTGCGTGCATGCCACCGCGCCTCCCTTCGCTCCGCCGGCCTCGCCGTACCGCCCCGCTCCGGCCACGGTCGCCGGCGATGGGTCACGCGCCGGCCCCCTTCCCCGCTGGCCACATCGCCCTGTTGGGTGGGCTGTCGCCCGCCTCCGCGCTGCGCTGAGAACCACTACCCGTATGCCCGTTAAGGGCCTTGGCCTATGACAAGTGGGGCCCCCCCCAGAACGTTTTATTAAAAAAAAGGAATTAAAATTAATAATAATAAAAATAATTAATTAATTAATTAAGGAATTAATTAAGTTAATTAATCATAATTAGATTAATCAAATTAACTAATTAGTCTAATTAAACTGTGATTAGTTTAGCTAAAACCTGATTAGCCTAAACAGGGTATGACAGGTGGGCCCCGCTGGACCCACACGTCAGGTTGACCAGTCAACCCTGTTGACTGCTGACGTCAGCATGACATCATGCTGACGTCATAACATTTTTGAATTATTTAAATAATTAATTAAATTCCAGAAATTAATAAAATCTTTAGAAAATCATATCTTTTAATCCGTAACTCGGATTAAAATATTTTCAACATGAAAGTTGCTCAGAACGACGAGACGAATCCGGATACGCAACCCGTTCGTCCGCCACACCCCTCTAACCTATCGAACTCGCAACTTTCCCCCTCCGGCTCCTCTGTCCGAAAACGCGAAACACCGGGGATACTTTCCCGGATGTTATCCCCCTTCACCGGTATCACCTACTACCGCGTTAGGGCACCTCTAACGCCGTAACTTGTCTTGTCATGCATCACTATGCATATGCTTGCATTATATTTATTGTTTCTTCCCCCTCTTCTCTCTCTAGACACCGAGACCGACGCCGCTGCTACCCCGTACGACTACGGAGTTGACGACCCCTCTCTCTTGCCAGAGCAACCAGGCAAGCCCCCCCTTTGATCACCAGATATCGCCTACTCTTCTCTATACTGCTTGCATTAGAGTAGTGTAGCATGTTACTGCTTTCGTTAATCCTATTCTGATGCATAGCCTGTCCTTGCTACTACTGTTGATACCTTTACCTGCAATCCTACTTGCTTAGTATAGGATGCTAGTATTTCCATCTGTGGCCCTACATCCTTGTCCGTCTGCCATGCTATACTATCGGGCCGTGATCACTCGGGAGTTGATCACGGGTATATACTATATACTTTATACATGATACATGTGGTGACTAAAGACGGGTCGGCTTGAGGAGCACCCGCGAGTGGATCTTTGAGGCGGAGCGGCAGGGCAGGTTCCGACCACCTAGGAGAGAGGTGGGCCTGGCCCTGGTCGGCGTTCGCGGATACTTAACACGCTTAACGAGATCTGGGTATTTGATCTGAGTCTGGCCATTTGGTCTATACGCACTACCATCTACGCGGGAGTAGTTATGGGTATCCCAGCGTCGTGGTATCAGCCGAAGCCTTTGTGACGTCAGCGACTGAGTGACGCGCGCTGGATTGGACTGGAAGGCCACTAGGCTAGGTCTGCTTTCGGCCGCGTTCGCAACGTGCAGGTGTGCTAAGGGCGATGGGCCCAGACCCCTGGGCGCTTAGGTTTAGACCGGCGTGCTGACCTCTCTGTTGGTCTAGGTGGGGCTGCGACGTGTTGATCTTCCGAGGCCGGGCATGACCCAGGAAAGTGTGTCCGGCCAAATGGGATCGAGCGTGTTGGGGTATGTGGTGCACCCCTGCAGGGAAGTTAATCTATTCGAATAGCCGGTGATCTTCGGTAACAGGACGACTTGGAGTTGTACCTTGACCTTATGACAACTAGAACCGGATACTTAATAAAACACACCCTTCCAAGTGCCAGATACAACCGGTATCGCTCTCTCACAGGGCGACTGAGGGGAGGATCATCGGGTTAGGATTGTGCTATGCGATGCTACTTGGAGGACTTCAGTCTACTCTCTTCTACATGCTGCAAGACGGAGGCTGCCAGAAGCGTAGTCTTCGAAAGGATTAGCTATCCCCCTCTTATTCTGGCTTCTGCAGTTCAGTCCACATATGGACCTTCTCCATTTGATACCATGCATATGTAGTGTAGCTCCTTGCTTGCGAGTACTTTGGATGAGTACTCACGGTTGCTTTCTCCCTTTTCCCCTTTTCTACTTCTGGTTGTCGCACCAGATGTTGGAGTCAGGAGCCAGACGCCACCGTCGACGGACTCCTACTACACCGGAGGTGCCTACTACTACGTGCAGCCCGCTGACGACGACCAGGAGTAGTTAGGAGGATCCCAGGCAGGAGGCCTGCGCCTCTTTCGATCTGTATCCCAGTTTGTGCTAGCCTTCTTAAGGCAAACTTGTTTAACTTATGTCTGTACTCAGATATTGTTGCTTCCGCTGACTCGTCTATGATCGAGCTCTTGTATTCGAGCCCTCGAGGCCCCTGGCTTGTAATATGATGCTTGTATGACTTATTTTATTTGTAGAGTTGTGTTGTGATATCTTCCCGTGAGTCCCTGATCTTGATCGTACACGTTTGCGTGTATGATTAGTGTACGATTGAATCGGGGGCGTCACAAGTTGGTATCAGAGCCGACTGCCTGTAGGAACCCCCTTCCACACTCCTTGGCCGAAGTCGAGTCTAGACATTGCAAAAACTTTTACTAACTTGGCTGTGTGCCTTACGGGCCCACGTCGCCATCGGGTGGTACTAGGATCTTTTACTCCTCGACCTTTACTCTGGGACTCTGAACTCTCTTCTACTCGGGTTAAACGAATTTACTAACTCTGACACTAGGATCCCGTTACGACATTCACCCCAAAGTTGGATAAGCCCTAGTTATTCTTTAGAGTAGTAATTGAACATTATCCACATTGTCATTTGACTCCTGTGAAAACATCTTTGTTTTCAGATGGAACCCACGAGGCAGGTCGTGCGCCACACGACGGCCATTGGTGCCTCAGGATCACCTGCTGTGTTGGTTGAGATGATGACCTATCTGGGTTATCGCTGGCACCCTGAGTACACCGTCTATGAGGAGTATCAGGACTTCAACCAGGAGCAGTACCGTGCCATCGTCCACCTCTACTCTCGGGAGTATGACTCCACTACCGTGCTGCACACTGCTCATGGTGTTGGAGTGACTATCGATATGGCGGTCCACGATGCTGCTTATGCTGCTCTGACACGTCTCCGTGGAGAGTATCAGGAGTTGGATACCTCCCCCTTCAGGCACATTGCTATCGCATCCGATGTTGGTGCGGAGGGTTACTACACTGCTGCCTACTCCACTGTCACCCGAGAGCCCTTCTACCATCAGAACCTGGTTCTGCATGCTGATGGGCTGGATCGAGCTAACCGAGCTCTTCGCCACGAGTTGTACACCACTCGTCAGCACCTCTATCGTGCTCTGACACTGTTGCACCCCTCTGTCCGCTCTGGTGATCTGTCGCGTTCTGCGATCTACCCTGCCCGGACCGTGATGCCCCAGGGCGTCGGCTGGCCAGATGTGGGAGGCTACTCTCCTGCATTGGGCCCTCTCCTGCCACCTGCGACGTCGGGTTCCGCACCAGAGTATCCGCGGACCCCAGGCTACTCGCGTGGAGGTCTTCCCTTCGCGTCACTACCAGCTGTCGGGCTACACCTACCTCCGCAGTACCGCATGGGACTGACGTAGACTTGCTTATTAGTGTTAGATGCATTCGCCGCGAGCCTGTGTGCCGCCTATGATGTCTTAGCTATGTACTGAACACTGTGTAACGAACTCTATGCATGATCTCTTTTGTAAGATATGCCGACTACTATGTGGTATCTATCGTGCTGCTTTCGTTGTGCATGTTTCATCATGAATGATTCTTGTTTTTACAATTCCTCAATGCTGAACTACCCCTGTTAAATATTAGCAGGATGGTTAGACCAGGTGGTCGTGGTCGTGGTGGCAACGCCCCACCACCGCCTGAGTACATGGCTGGTATGATCCAACAGCTTGAGATGAATCGCCAGTTCATGGAGAATATGATGGCTCAGTTTCCTCGCCCCAATATGAACCAGCAGCCAACCCCAGTAACTCTGCAGGATTTCATGCGCCTGAACCCAACTGTGTACCGCAGCTCAACTCAGCCTCTGGATGCTGATGACTGGCTCCGTGACATCACCTATGAGATGGAGTCTGCTGATGTAGCCCCTGCCAGCTATGTCACCTTTGCTTCCTTCTTCCTGAAGGGACCCGCAGCTCAATGGTGGGACAGCCACAGGCGTACACTGCCAGCTGGAACAATCATCACCTGGCCAGACTTCCAAGCTGCCTTCCGTGCTCGCTTCATTCCTCAGGGAGTTATGGACCGGAAGAAGCGTGAGTTCCGCAACCTCACCCAAGGCAACAAGACTGTGGAAGCTTATCAGCGGGAGTTTCTGGACTTGTCCCGCTATGCTGAAGAGGACATTGCAACTGATGCACGCAGACAGGAGAAGTTCCGGGATGGCCTTCAAGCTGACATCAAACTCGCACTTCTAGTGCATGATTTTGCTGATTTCGCCACTCTGGTGAACAAAGCCATCAATGTCGAAACTGGTCTGCAGGAATACCAGAGCTCTCACAGGCGCAACCGTGACACGGGCTCATCTTCGGGCCCGTCCTCGCAGAAGCGCAAGATATGGATTCCCAATAGCTTGTACCAGCCGGATGCACCTACCCCAAGGCAGACCTATGCTGCACCTCGTCTGCCTACTCCTCCGACTAGGCGGCCAAGACTCCAGCTCCACCACCACAAGCTCCTGTTCCCACTCCCAATAATGGATTGTGCTTCAGGTGTGGACAACCAGGGCACGTGCTAGGGAATGCAACCAGAACCAGAATCAACTGGCCCTTCCAGCAACTGGCCGTGGAAGCAACCAGCCGCAACAACAGTGCCAAGTCTTATGGTCGTGTTCATGCCAACCATGTTGATCTCAATGAAGTTCTAGACCAGCCTGCTACCGTGATGGGTACACTCCTCGTAAATTCAGTACCAGCATCTGTTTTATTTGATACAGGAGCATCACATTCATTCATATCAGCTGAGTTTGCATTCATGCATGGCATTAAATACGAAGAGATGAACACTGCGATTGTGGTACACACTCCTGCGGGCCAGTGTCAAACCTCTATGGTTAGTCACAACGTTCCCGTTGAAATTGAAGGACTGGAATTCCTTGCCTCCCATCGTACTAAAGTCCTGTAGCATCGACCTCATTCTGGGAATGGATTGGTTGAAAGCGCATACTGCTTCTATAGTTTGCGCCACTAAGGTCGTCCATCTGCTACACCCTTCTGACGAAATAATAGCTTACCAAGCTCATCTAGTTCAGAACGCCGAGGCACGACTTTATGCCTTGAATGCGTTGAACGCTGCACCACTCGAGGGCATTGAAAACATTCCCGTCGTTCGTGAATTCCAAGATGTCTTCCCAGAAGAACTTCCAGGGATTCCCCCTGCTAGAGCTGTCGAATTCATCATCGACTTGAAACCCGGCACTACCCCTATAGCTAAACGACCCTACAAGATGCCGCCGCATGAACTCTTGAGCTTAAGGAGGAAATCGACAAATCTCTTGTCAAAGGTTTCATTCGCCCAAGTTGCTCTCCTTGGGGAGCACCTTCTCTCTTTGTTAAGAAGAAGGATGGGACAAACCGATTGGTCCAAGACTACCGTCCTATTAAACCAAGCTACCATTCAGAATAAATACCCTCTTCCTCAGATCAATGGTCTTTATCAACTGGCTGGCTCATCAGTGTTCTCCAAACTCGACTTGAGGTTGGGTTACCACCAGATCCGTGTTCGTGAAGAGGACATCCCAAAAACCGCCTTCGTGACTCGGTATGGATCATACGAGTACACCGTCATGTCATTCGGCTTAACGAATGCTCCAGCCACCTTCTCTCGTCTGATGAACTATATATTCATGGATTACCTCGACAAGTTCGTCGTGGTTTATTTGGACGATATCCTTGTATTTTCCAAGAACAAGGAAGAACATGCTGAACATCTTCGTCTTGTGTTGGAAAAACTTCAGGAGCATCAGCTGTATGCTAAGTATTCCAAGTGTGAATTCTGGCTCCCCGAAGTAACCTATCTTGGGCATGTCATCTCCAAGAATGGTATTGCCGTCAACCCTGAACGAGTTCAGGCTATTCTCGATTGGACTCCTCCGAAGAATGTGAAGCAAGTCCGAAGTTTTCTCGGTCTCGCCAGCTATTGCCGTCGATTCGTCGAGAACTTCTCCAAGATTGCCAGGCCCCTGACTAATCTGTTGCATAAGGGTGTCAAGTTTGACTGGACAGACAAGTGTCAGGAAAGTTTCCAGGCGCTCAAAGACAAGTTGACTTCTGCCCCCGTACTTGCTCCACCTGATACTAAGAAGGACTTCGTCATTTACTGCGACGCTTCCCGTCAAGGATTAGGCTGTGTCCTAATGCAAGAGCGCAGAGTGATTGCTTATGCCTCTCGTCAACTGCGCCCTCACGAAGAAAACTACCCAGTTCACGACCTCGAGCTTGCTGCTGTCATTCATGCACTGAAGCAGTGGCGACATTACCTTCTCGGTAATCGTTGCGAGATCTTCACCGACCATCAAAGTCTGAAGTATCTGTTTACTCAGCCAGATTTGAACCTACGCCAGCAAAGATGGATGGAGACTGTTGCAGACTTTGACGTGGATATATCATATACCCCCGGCAAGGCTAATGTAATGGCTGATGCCCTGAGCCGCAAGTCTTACTGCAACCACCTCCAGGTCCACAAAGTTCAGCCCTCGCTTGTCGAAGAATTTAGAGGGCTGAACCTCCATATTGTTCCCCCGGGATCACTCGCTCCCCCTCCCGAAGGTTTCCCCAAACAGAACCTCCATGTTGTTCCCAAGGGTTCTCTCAATACCCTGGTTGCGAAACCAGATCTTGTGGACACCATCAAATGGATACAGAAGATGTGACGATGAAGTCCTCAAGATTAAGCGCGACCTCAAAAGGGGAAAGCCCTCATTCTTCACGATCGCCGACGATGGCGCCTTGTATTTCAAAGGCCGCTAGTGGTACCATGTTCGAAGAAAAACCTGGATAAGACTAAAAGGGTTATGCAAGAAGCTCATGATACGCCTCTGTCCATCCATCCTGGTAGTACAAAGATGTACCAGGATATTCGTCAAAGATTCTGGTGGTCTAATATGAAGCAGGACATTGCTCGTTATGTTGCTGAGTGTGACATTTGTCGCCGAATCAAAGCAGAGCATCAAAGGCCTGCTGGAACTCTGCAACCTATCTCTATTCCTGAATGGAAATGGGCCATGTTGAAATGGACTCCGTCACTGGATTTCCCAAATCATAGAAAGGTAATGATTCTATTCTTGTCGTCATTGACCGGCTTTCCAAAGTTGCCCATTTTCTGGCGGTCAAAGAGACAATCACTGCTAGACAGCTTGCTACTCTCTACATGGCCAGAATTGTTTCACTTCACGGTATTCCACTGGTTATCAGTTCAGACCGTGGCAGTCTTATTCACTTCAAGGTTTTGGGCGAGTTTCCAAGAAGCTATGGGAACTCATCTGTCTTCAGTACTGCGATTTCATCCTCAGTCGCAAGGACAGGTTGAACGTGTCAACCAAGTTCTCGAAGACATGCTTCGAGCTTGTGTAATATCATTCGGCAAGAAATGGGAGGAATCTCTTCCATATGCCGAGTTCTCTTATAATAATAGCTATCAAGCTAGTCTGAAGATGTCCCCCTTCGAAGTGCTATATGGACGAAAGTGTCGAACCCCTCTGAACTGGTCAGAAACTGGGGAACGTCCACTCTTTGGTCCGGATATTATCCAACAGGCCGAAGAACAAGTTCGCATTATTCGCGAGAATCTCAAGACTGCTCAGTCACGTCAGAAAAGTCAGTATGACCGTCATCACCAAGACATGGTCTATCAACCTGGCGAAAAGGCTTATCTTCGAGTTACACCAATGAAGGGTGCTCACCGCTTCGGGATCAAGGGCAAGCTAGCTCCTCGCTATATCGGTCCCTTCACTATTCTCGAAAGGCGTGGAAAGGTGGCATATCAACTGGAGCTTCCGCCGAACCTTTCTCAGGTTCACGATGTGTTCCACGTGTCGCAGCTTCGACGCTGCTTCAAGGACCCAATCCGAGCAGTGGATCATGAAGTGCTTGAATTGCAACAAGACCTCTCCTATAAAGAGCATCCGGTCCGCATTCTCGACCAAGCTGAACGCCGCACACGTCAGAAGGCGATCAAGTTCCTCAAGGTCCAGTGGTCGAATCACTCTGAAGACGAAGCCACCTGGGAACGCGAGGATCGTCTTCGCGATGAATACCCTGCACTGTTTCCTTCTACCTCCTAAATCTCGGGACGAGATTTCTTGTAGTGGAGGAGTTTTGTAACGCCCGGGTAATCAAGCTACAGTAATCCAACGATAATCATGCCACGTCACCCCGGTTACTATTGATAATCTACCGTTAGGCCAAAACCGAGTCAAATTCAAACATTAAAATAAAGTTAAATTATAAAAGTTTCAAAATATTAAACTAAAATGTTCGGAGTGTGCAGTTAAATGCCAGGGTAATTATAATGAAGCAAACACATTTTTATAAATGCCTAAGTTTTTAAAATAAATAAAGACAGAAAGGAAAATAAATAAAAGAAAAAACTAACAAAAAAAAAAGGAGAACCCCCCCCCTTTGCCCCCTGGGCTTCGGCCCAGCAGGCCACAAGCCCCCCCCCCCCCACCTGGGCCCCTTGGCCTAGTCGTCAGCCGACCACGCCGGCCCAGCCGGCCCGCCTCCCCAGGCCTATTAGGCCACCGCACCCCCCCCCACTAACCTAATTCCCCCCCACGCGCCACTCCCTCTTCTCCCTTCCGATCCGGATCTGGATCGGGGACGAGCCGTCCCCCCACCTTCGCGACGCCAACCGCCCTGGATCCCCGTCGCCCGCACGACCCCCCACTCCCTCTCGTTTCTCATCGTCGCCGAGCACCCGCGCCCAATCCCTTGCCACGTCGGAAGCCCCACCTCGCCCGGCGACCCCGCCGTCGCTCTCGTCGCTACCCGGAGCTCCTCCGCCTCGACTCCGTCGACGCACGCATCCCGTCCTCCTCCCCGAACGGCCTCCTTCGAGCCTTCGTCGCCCCCGGTCTTCTACTCGACCGTGAGGACCCCAACCCCTCTTCTTCCCTCTCTCTCCCATTGTACTCGCACTCACCATGGCCGTCCCGATGCCCGTGCACGTTGTGTCGCGCTCCGCCCGCGGCACGGGGCTTGCCCGGGCTCGCCGCCCGTCACTCCCTGACGCAGGTAGCTCCGCGCGCCTTCCCACTACTGCAGGCATCACCTTCGCTTCCCCTGCCCGCTGCACCAGCCCCGACACGCACGGCTCGCCCCGTGGCTCGCAGAGCAGCCGCCCCGCCGTGTGCCGTGCTAGCCGCACGCGCCTCTCTGCTGCTACGTGCGTCCCGCCCTTGTTTGCCGCCCCGCCGTGCCTGGCGTCCGCCGCTGCTTCCGGCGGCTCCGGCGAGCCACCCCCCGCGCGCATCGCTGCCTCTGGCGGGCTCTAGCGCCCTGGCGTGCATGCCACCGCGCCTTCCCTTCGGCTCCGCCGGCCTTCGCCGTTACCGCCCCGCCTCCGGCCACGGTCCGCCGCGGGGTCACGCGCCGGCCCCCTTCCCCGCTGGCCACATTCGCCCTGTTGGTGGGCTGTCGCCCGCCTCCGCTGCTCGCTGAGAACCACTACCCGTATGCCCGTTAAGGGCCTTGGCCGTTATGACAAGTGGGGGCACACCCCCCACAGAACGTTTTATTTAAAAAAGGGGAATTAAAATTTAATAATAATAAAAATTATTAATTAATTAATTTAATTAAGGAATTAATTAAGTTTAATTAATTCATAATTAGATTAATCACAAATTAACTTAATTAGTCTAATTAAAACTGTGATTAGTTTAGCTAAAACCTGATTAGCCTAAACAGGTATGACAGGTGGGCCCCCGCTGGACACACGTCAGGTTGACCAAGTCAACCTTGGTTGGACCTGCTGACGTCAGCATGACATCATGCTTGACGTTCATAAATTCATTTTTTTGAATTATTTAAATAATTATTAAATTCCAGAAATTATAAAATCTTTAGAAAATCATATCTTTTAATCCGTAACTTCAGATTAAAATATTTTCAACATGAAAATTTTGCTCAGAACGACGAGACGACCCGGATACGCAACCCGTTCGTCCGCCACACCCCCTAACCTATCGAACTCGCAACTTTCCCCTCCGGCTCCTCTGCCCGAAAACGCGAAACACCGGGGATTCTTTCCGGATGTTTCCCCCCTTCACCGGTATCACCTCATACCGCGTTAGGGCACCCCTAGCACGATACTTGTCATGTCATGCATCGCTATGCATCTGTTTGCTTAAATATTTATTGTTTCTTCCCCCTCTTCTCTCGCCTAGACACCGAGACCGACGCCGCTGCTACCCAGTACGACTACGGAGTTGACGACCCCTCTCTCTTGCCAGAGCAACCAGGCAAGCCCCCCCTTTGATCACCAGATATCGCCTACTCTTCTCTATACTGCTTGCATTAGAGTAGTGTAGCATGTTACTGCTTCCCGTTAATCCTATACTGATGCATAGCCTGTCCTTGCTACTACTGTTGTTACCTTTACCTGCAATCCTAATGCTTAGTATAGGATGCTAGTTTATCATCAGTGGCCCTACATCCTTGTCCGTCTGCCATGCTATACTATCGGGCCGTGATCACTCGGGAGTTGATCACGGGTATATACTATATACTTTATACATGATACATGTGGTGACTAAAGACGGGTCGGCTTGAGGAGCACCCGCGAGTGGATCTTTGAGGCGGAGCGACAGGGCAGGTTTCGACCACCTAGGAGAGAGGTGGGCCTAGCCCTGGTCGGCGTTCGCGGATACTTAACACGCTTAACGAGATCTGGGTATTTGATCCGAGTCTGGCCATTTGGTCTATACGCACTAACCATCTATGCGGGAGTAGTTATGGGTATCCCGGCGTCGTGGTATCAGCGGAAGCCATCATAACGTCAGCGACTGAGTGGCGCGCGCCGGATTGGACTGGAACGCCACTAGGCTAGGTCTGCTTTCGGCCGCGTACGCAACATGCAGGTGTGCTAAGGGCGATGGGCCCAGACCCCTGTGCGCATAGGTTTAGACCGGCGTGCTGACCTCTCTGTTGTGTCTAGGTGGGGCTGCGACGTGTTGATCTTTCGCGGCCAGGCATGACCCCGAAAAGTGTGTCCGGCCAAATGGGGTCGAGCGTGTTGGGGTATGTGGTGCACCCCTGCAGGGAAGTTAATCTATTCGAATAGCCGTGATCTTCGGTAACAGGACGACTTGGAGTTGTACCTTGACCTTATGACAACTAGAACCGGATACTTAATAAAACACACCCTTCCAAGTGCCAGATACAACCGGTGATCGCTCTCTCACAGGGCGACGAGGGGAGGATCATCGGTTAGGATTATGCTATGCGATGCTACTTGGAGGTCTTCAGTCTACTCTCTTCTACATGCTGCAAGACGGAGGCTGCCAGAAGCGTAGTCTTCGAAAGGATTAGTTATCCCCCTCTTATTCTGGCATTCTGCAGTTCAGTCCACATATGATACCCTTACTCCATTTGATACCCATGCATATGTAGTGTAGCTCCTTGCTTGCGAGTACTTTGGATGAGTACTCACGGTTGCTTTCTCCCCCTTTTCCCCCTTTTCCTTTCATTCTGGTTGTCGCAACCAGATGCTGGAGTCCAGGAGCCAGACGCCACCGTCGACGATGACTCCTACTACACCGGAGGTGCCTACTACTACGTGATGCCCGCTGACGACGACCAGGATTAGTTAGGAGGATCCCAGGCAGGAGGCCTGCGCCTCTTTCGATCTGTATCCCAGTTTGTGCTAGCCTTCTTAAGGCAAACTTGTTTAACTTATGTCTGTACTCAGATATTGTTGCTTCCGATGACTCGTCTATGATCGAGCTCTTGTATTCGAGCCCTCGAGGCCCCTGGCTTGTAATATGATGCTTGTATGACTTATTTTATTTGTAGAGTTGTGTTGTGATATCTTCCCGTGAGTCCCTGATCTTGATCGTACACGTTTGCGTGTATGACTAGTGTACGATTAAATCGGGGGCGTCACAGCTAATGCCCCACCCTGGTTTTGGCCGGACGCTCTCTCCACCGCCTCTCTCCTCATCAACATTCGTCCGAGTCGTGCTCGTGGGAACTTTGCACCACATCATCTCCTCTTAGGTAGCCATCCCTCCTATGATGACCTTCGTATTTTTGGGTGTCTCTCTTATCCTAGCATCGCCTCCACTACTCCTCATAAACTCGCACCTCGCTCCGTGGCATGCATCTTTCTCGGATACCCACCAAACACCAAAGGTTATAGCTGCTATGATCCGGTTTCCCACCGAGTTTTCACTTCACGGCACGCTTACTTTGACGAGAGGTCTTTTCCCTTTCACCAGGTACCGCCGACGGTCGACTCGCCATCGTCACTCGCGCCTCCGGGCGCCCCTTGATAACCCATAAGTATAGGGGATCAATTGTAGCCTGTTTCGATAAGTAAGAGTGTTGAAACCAACTAGGAGCTAAAGGAAGAACAAATATTCCCTCAAGTTATATCGACCACCGATACAACTCTACACACGCTTAGCGTTTGCTTTACCTAGAACAAGTATGAAACTAGAAGTATTTTGTAGGTGTTGTTGGATAGGTTTGCAAGGTAATAAAGAGCATGTAAATAAAAAGTAGGGGCTGTTTAGATAAGGACACAACTAAGTTAGTTTTAGTAAAGATCTTTTTGTTACGAGAAAGTTATTTGTCCCTAGGCAATCGATAACTAGACCGGTAATCATTATTGCAATTTTATTTGAGGGAGAGGCATAAGCTAACATACTTTCTCTACTTGGATCATATGCACTTATGATTGGAACTCTAGGAAGCATCCGCAACTACTAAAGATCATTAAGGTAAAACCCAACCATAGCATTAAAGTATCAAGTCCTCTTTATCCCATACGCAAACAACCTACTTACTCGGGTCTGTGCTTCTGTCACTCACGCCACCCACCATAAGAAAATCATGAACATATTGCAAACCCTACAGCAGGGATCCCTCATGCTTGCGTGACACGGAGAGCACCATAGGACAGCACCAATAATAAAACATGCAACTCAAACCAATCACGATCATCAATTAACCAATAGGATAAAACGGATCTAGTCAAACATCATAGGATAGCCATACATCATTGGGAAATAATATATAGCATTGAGCATCATGTTTAAGTAGAGATTACAGCGGGTAAAAGAGGGGTTACACCGCTGCATAGAGGGGGGAAGAGTTGGTGATGATGGCGGTGAAGTTGTTGGTGAAGATTGCGGTGATGATGATGGCCCCCAGGGGCACTCCAGCGCCACCGGAAGCGAGGGGGAGAGAGCCCCCTCCTTCTTCTTCTTCCTTGACCTCCTCCCTAGATGGGAGAAGGGTTTCCCCTCTGGTCCTTGGTCTCCATGGCGTGGGAGGGGCAAGAGCCCCTCCGAGATTGGATCTGTCTCTCTGTCTCTCTCTGTTTCTGCCTTCTCAGATTCTGCCCTTTCACCGTTTCTTATATTCCTGGAGATCCGTAACTCTGATTGGGCTGAAATTTTAACAAGATCTCTATCTGGATATTAGCTTTCTTGCGGCGAAAGAAGGGTATAAACCGCCTTACGGGGTGACCACGAGGGTCAGGGGCGCGCCCCTGCCTCGTGGGCCCCTCGAGCATCGTCTCGCGTTAATTTCACTTCCCAAAATTCACATATATTCCAAAAAAATCTCCGTCAGTTTTTATCCCATTTGGACTCCGTTTGATATGGATTTTCTGCGAAACAAAAAACATGCAACAAACAGGAACTGGCACTGGGCACTGGATCAATATGTTAGTCCCAAAAATAGTATAAAAATTTGCCAAAAGTATACGAAAGTTGTACAATATTGGCATGGAATAATCAAAAATTATAGATACAACGGAGACATATCAGCATCCCCAAGCTTAATTCCTTCACGTCCTCGAGTAGCTAAATGATAAAAAAGATAATTTTTGATGTGGAATGCTACCTAGCATAATCTTGATCATGTAATCTAATCATGGCATGAATATTAAGACACTAGTGATTCAAAGCAATAGTCTATCATTTGACATTAAGACAATAATACTTCAAGCATACTAATAAAGCAATCATGTCTTTTCAAAATAACATGGCCAAAGAAAGTTATCCCTACAAAATCATATGGTCTGGTTATGCTCCATCTTCACCACACAAAATATTCAAATCATGCACAACCCCGATGACAAGCCAAGCAATTGTTTCATACTTTTGACGTTCTCAAACCTTTTCAACTTTCACGCAATATATGAGCGTGAGCCATGGACATAGCAATATAGGTGGAATAGAATATGATGGTGGAGGTTGTGTGGAGAAGACAAAAAGGGAGAAAGTCTCACATCAACGCGGCTAATCAACGGGCTATGGAGATTCCCATCGATTGATGTCAATGTGAGGAGTAGGGATTGCCATGCAACGGATGCACTAAGAGCTATAAGTGTATGAAAGCTCAAACTGGATACTAAGTGGGTGTGCATCCAACTTGCTTGCTCATGAAGACCTTGGGCATTTGAGGAAGCCCATCATCGAAATATACAAGCCAAGCTCTATAATGAAAATCCCCACTAGTATATGAAAGTGATAACTCAAGAGACTCTCTATATGAAGAACATGGTGCTACTTTGAAGCACAAGTGTGGTAAAAGGATAGTAACATTACCCCTTCTCTCTTTTTCTCTCAGTTTTTTGGGCCTTCTTTTTTTTGGCCTTTCTCTTTTCTTTTTTTTTCTTTTTTCTTTTTATTTTTTTATTTTTTTCGTCCGGAGTCTCATCCCGACTTGTGGGGGAATCATAGTCTCCATCATCCTTTCCTCACTGGGACAATGCTCTAATAATGATGATCATCACACTTTTATTTACTTACAATTCAATATTACAACTCGATGCTAGAACAAAGGTATGACTCTATATGAATGCCTCCGGCGGTGTACCGGGATGTGCAATGATCTAGCGTAGCAATGACATCAAAAAACGGACAAGCCATGAAAACATCATGCTAGCTATCTTACGATCATGCAAAGCAATATGACAATGAATGCTCAAGTCATATATATGATGATGATGAAAGTTGCATGTCAATATATCTCGTAATGGGTATGGAAATGCCATAATAGGTAGGTATGGTGGCTGTTTTGAGGAAGGTATATGGTGGGTTTATGTACCGGCGAAAGTTGTGCGATACTAGAGAGGCATGCAATGATGGAAGGGTGAGAGTGCGTATAATCCATGCACTCAACATTAGTCATAAAGAACTCACATACTTATTGCAAAAGTCTATTAGCTATCAAAACAAAGTAGTACGCGCATGCTTCTAGGGGGATAGATTGGTAGGAGAAGACCATCGCTCGTCCTTGACCGCCACTCATAAGGAAGACAATCAATAAATACCTCATGCTCCGACTTCATCACATAACGGTTCACCATACGTGCATGCTACGGGAATCACAAACTTCAACACAAGTATTTATACAATCCACAACTACCCACTAGCATGACTCTAATATCACCATCTTTATATCACAAAACTATTGCAAGGAATCAAACATACCATATTCAGTGATCTACAAGTTTATGTAGGATTTTATGACTAACCATGTGAATGACCAGTTCGTGTCATCTCTCTAAATAGATATAAGTGAAGCAAGAGAGTTTAATTATTTCTACAAAAGATATTCCCACGCTCTAACAAATATAAGTGAAGCAAAAGAGCATTCTACAAATGGCGGTTTTCTATGTGAAGAGAAACAGGCAATCCAAACATCAAATGATATAAGTGAAGCACGTGAAGCATTCTATAAAGCCATACTCAAAAGATATAAGTGAAGTGCATAGAGCATTCTATAAATAAACCAAGTAATATCTCATATCATCATGGTGCATAAAAGAAAAATGAAAACTAAATGCAAAAGACGCTCCAAGATCTGCACATATCACATGAATGAAACGAATCCGAAAACATACCGATACTTGTTGAAGAAAGAGGCGATGCCTTTCGGGGAATCCCCAAGCTTAGACGCTTGAGTCTCCTTGAATATTTAGTTGGGGTTCCTATGGAATCCCCAAGCTTGAGCTCTTGCCTCTCTTCCTTCTTCTCATATCGAGACCTTCTCGATCATCGAACACTTCATCCACACAAAACTTCAACAGAAAACCCGGTAAGATCTGTTAGTATAATAAAGCAAATCAATACTCTAAGTACTGTTGTAAACCAATTAATATTTTGTTTTAACATTGTAAATACTGTAATATAACTTTTTCATGGCTTAATCCACTGATTTAAATCGATAGTTTCATCAACACAAGCAAACTATACATCAAAAACAGAATCTGTCTAAAACAGAATAGTCTGTAATAATCTGAACATTCACCATACCTCTAGTACTCCAAAATTTCTACCAAAATTAGGAAAAATAAAAAATTTGTATATAAAGAGATTTCAAAAAGAATCATAATCATTTGACGTTCCAGTAAAAAATGTAAAATCGTGCACTACAGCCAAAGTTTCTATCCTGCACCGTACAGACCAACAAGCAAAGTAAACATCCTAAAGGCAAATCCTGGCACATTATTTTTATTTTTAAACCTTATAAAATCACACAACAGAAATAAATGACTATCTAAAACTTCTGGGTTGTCTCCCTGGCAGCGCTTTCTTTAAAGCCATTAAGCTAGGCATAAAGTGCTCAAGTAATGGATCCACCTGGATCCCAAGGTATATCAAAGCCAATTTGAAGTAGCAATGATTTGGTATTTAGTAGTGAGCACAAAGCAACATATATCGACGAAGTCTAACTCTCTTCCTATGCATCGGCATGTCATACAAGAACAATTCATGCACATCAAGTAAAGGCCAATACATAGCATAAGCAGTTTCTTGCAATTCTATCGTGTTGGAAACATAAAGAGGCGGAGATGTAGTTCCTATCTCATAATAATTGCAAGTAGGAGCAGCAAGCACATGCATATTATATCTATCAAAATCATCATGTGTAATAGTAGAACGCAACCCATCAATATAATCCTTAATAAGGGTAAACTTCTCTGATATAGTATAGTTGGCAAAAAGATAATAGGACTATCATGCATGGGTGCAATGGCAACAATTTCATGTTTAACATAAGGAACTATAGCAAGTTCATCTCCATAAGCATAATTCATATTGGCATCTTGGACACAAGCATAGCAAGCATCATCAAAAAGGAATATTTCAAGAGAATCAACGGGATCATGACAATCATCATAGCAATCATCATTCGGTAAGCACAAAGGGAAATTAAACAATGTATGAGTTGAAGAGTTACTCTCATTAGAAGGTGGGCACATGTAGCTAATCTGCTCTTCCTCCTTTTGTTCTTCGCTCTCCTCATCATCCTTTTCATCCAATGAGCTCACAGTTTCATCAATTTCTTCTTCCATAGACTCCTGCAAAATTAGTCTCTTCTTGGACAGCGGAGAAGTCCTCAATATATGGTTTAACATAGGCATTAGAAGCATAATTATCATCACAATATTCAAGTATGGCAATATTTTCAGACTTGTAAAGAGTAGCATCATACTTTTCAATCAAAGAAGCAATTTCATAAGCACCCTTGAAAGCAACAGATTCTTCAATTTGTTGAACATCATAGTAATTATAAACACCCTTAGCATAAGAAGATACGTTTCCATTATCACTGAACAAACATTGGTAGGGAAGGTGTTTCTTAGGGTCTTCAGAACAACAAGTATAATCATATATTTCGCATAAATTCCAAGCATAGCATTGCAAAAGATGAATTTGATCCAGTAAACGTTTCCCTTTTTCAGATATACGGTGTCACACATAACAAGCATGCTCATCTAAGAATTTGCCCTCAACTAAGCTAGTTGGGGTTTCAGCACGAGCACATAGGGATCGAAGATGATCCATGTAATAAGCTTCAGGAGTGTGATAGATTTCGAGTGGTTCTTCAACCATTGGTTCAGTAGGTACAACTATTTTTTGGGTATTTTGCGTTTCCTACCCATAACTATAGATAGAAAACAACTAAGAACAGCAAATAAAAATTACTTAGTGATAAAGCAAACAAGCACACACGAGAATATTCACCCCACGCTATGACTCTCTGGCAACGGCGCCAGAAAAAGGTCTTGATAACTCACAAGTATAGGGGATCAATTGTAGCCTCTTTCAATTAGTAAGAGTGTCGAACCCAGCGAAGATCTAAAGCCAGAACAAATATTCTCTCAAGTTCTATCGACCACCGATACAACTCAACGCAGGCTTAGCGTTTGCTTTACCTAGAACAAGTATGAAACTAGAAGTATTTTGTAGGTGTTGTCGGATATTTTTGCAAGGTAATAAAGAGCATGTAAATAAAAAGTAGGGGCTGTTTAGATAAGGACACAACTCAGTTAGTTTTAGTAAAGAGTTTTTTGTTACGAGAAAGTTATTTGTCCCTAGGCAATCGATAACTAGACCGGTAATCATTATTGCAATTTTATTTGAGGGAGAGGCATAAGCTAACATACTTTATCTACTTGGATCATATGCACTTATGATTGGAACTCTAGCAAGCATCCGCAACTACTAAAGATCATTAAGGTAAAACCCAACCATAGCATTAAAGTATCAAGTCCTCTTTATCCCATACGCAAACAACCTACTTACTCGGGTCTGTGCTTCTGTCACTCACGTCATCCACCATAAGCAAATCATGAACATATTGCAAACCCTATAAAGGGGATCCCTCACGCTTGCGCGACATGGAGAGCACCATAGGACAACACCAATAATAAAACATGCAACTCAAACCAATCATGATCATCAATTAACCCATAGGTCAAAACGGATCTACTCAAACATCATAGGGTAGCCATACATCATTGGGAAATAATATATAGCGTTGAGGACCATGTTTAAGTAGAGATTACAGCGGTTAAAAGAGGGGTTACATTGCTGCATAGAGGGGGGAAGAGTTGGTGATGATGGCAGTGAAGTTGTTGGTGAGGATTGCGGTGATGATGATGGCCCCCGGTGGCACTCCGGCGTCACCGGAAGCGAGTGGGAGAGAGCCCCCCTCCTTCTTCTTCTTCCTTGACCTCCTCCCTAGATGGGAGAAGGGTTTCCCCTCTGGTCCCTGGTCTCCATTGCGTGGGAGGGGCGAGAGCCCCTCCGAGATTGGATATGTCTCTCTGTCTCTCTCTGTTTCTGCCTTCTCAGATTCTGCCCTTTCATCATTTCTTATATTCCCGGAGATTCGTAACTCCGATTGGGCTGAAATTTTTACAATATCTCTATCCGGATATTAGCTTTCTTGCGGCGAAAGAAGGGCATCAACCGCCTTACGGGGTGGCCACGAGGGTTAGGGGCGCGCCCCCTGCCTCATGGGCCCCTCGAGCATCGTTTCGCGTTGATTTCACTTCCGAAAATTCACATATATTCCAAAAAAATCTCTATGAGTTTTTATCCCGTTTGGACTCCGTTTGATATGGATTTTCTGCGAAACAAAAAACATGCAACAAACAGGAACTGGCACTGGGCACTGGATCAATATGTTAGTCCCAAAAATAGTATAGAAAGTTGCCAAAAGTATATGAAAGTTGTAGAATATTGGCATGGAACAATCAAAAATTATAGATACGACGGAGACATATCACCCCTCGCGGCAGCCGCTCACTTGCGCTCGGGCCCCCTGCAGCGCGTGGCCTCCCCTGGCTTTGGCGCTCCCACAGCGCCTGGGCTCTGGTCTGGGTCCGTGGCATCGGACCCGGCCTCGTCACCAGCCGCCCCAGGCTCTCCTGCCGGCCCGGTTGCTTCCTCGCGTGCGGTCACGGCGCCCCTGACTCCCTTTGAGTCCGTAGTCCGGTCAGCGAGCGCATCTCATGCGCCTGACCCGGGCTACTCGACAGCTTCACCGGTGATCCCGATGGGCTCTTCGTCGCCTTCGCCCTCTGTCAATCTCCCCTCGCCGGCCTCGGCGGCCTCGCCGGCTCCATCGTCGGCCTCGTCGCCAGCCTCGTCCGCTTCGCCGGCTGCGCCCCTGGCTCCGCCGGCTTCTCCACTGGCCCCTCCGCCGGTCCCGCCGGCCGCGCTGGATGCCCCGTACACCCGCATGGTCACCCGTGCTCACGCTGGTATTCACTGACCCAGCACGCGCTATTCCACGGATGAGTAACTTCTCTCTGCCTCGACGTCTGTGATGTCACCCCTCCCGTTGTCAGCTAGAGCCGCGCTTCGCGACCCACATTGGCTCACTGCGATGCAGGAGGAGTTCGACGCGTTGGTGCACAACCGCACCTGGCAGCTTGTCCCACGGCCCGCCCATGCCAACGTCATCACCAGCAAGTTGGTCTTCCGGCATAAGACTCGTCCTGACGGGTCTCTCGAGCGTTATAAGGCTTGGTGGGTGGTACGCGGGTTCCGGCAGCGTGCTGGCGTCGACTTCACCGACACCTTCGCGCCCGGTGGTAAAACCGGGCACGATTCGAGCGGTCCTTCAGCTCACGGTCTCTCGCGCGTAGCCGGTGCATCAGATGGATGTGTCTCTCTCGGAGCAGGTCTTCTGTCAGCAGCCGAGTTCGCCATTAAGGACCTCGGCCCGCTACACTACTTCCTCGGTATTGAGGTGGTACGCTGTGCCGACGGGTTCTTTCTCCACCAGCAGCAGTATGCGCAGGACCTTCTTGAGCTGGCTGGCATGCTTAACTGCAAGCCCGTCCCCATGCCTATCGACACGAAGGCCAAGGTTTCTGCGCTCGACGGTTCACCCGCGCCGGATGTTGCATTCTACCGGTCCATCGTCGGTGCCCTTCAGTACTTGACACTCACTCGGCCGGACCTGCAGTATGCCTTCCAGCAGCTATGTCTCCACATGCATGCCCCTCACGACACTCACTGGAACCTGGTGAAGCGGATTCTTCGGTACATCCGTGGCACCACAGCTCTGAGTCTTACGTTGACGGCCTCGCCCTCGACCGACCTGGTTGCCTACAGTGACGCCTATTGGGCTGGCTATCCGGACACCCGTCGCTCCACTTCAGGCTACTGCGTCTACCTGGGGCCCTCACTCATATCGTGGTCGTCTAAACGAGAACCAACGGCATCCCGTTCCAGTGCCAAGGCTGAGTATCGTGCTGTGGCCAATGCCGTCGCCGAGTGTTCGTGGCTCCGGCAGCTTCTCCAGGTGTTGCTTCTTGATGTCCCGAAGGCCACCATTGTCTACTGTGACAATGTCTCTGCAGTCTACCTCTCCGCCAACCCTGTTCATCATCGTCGCACGAAGCATATTGAGCTCGACATTCACTTCGTGCGAGAGCAACTGGCTCTTGGGCGCATCCGTGTCCTTCATGTTCCCACGCTCAGCAGTTTGCCGATGTCATGACCAAGGGGTTACCGATGCCTACATTTGAAGAGTTCCAGTCCAGTCTATGCGTCACTGGTGACGTATCGACTGCGGGGGGGGGGGGGGGGGGGGGGGGGGGGGGGGGGGGGGGGGGGGGGGGGGGGGGGGGGGGGGGGGGGGGGGGGGGGGGGGGGGGGGGGGGGGGGGGGGGGGGGGGGGGGGGGGGGGGGGGGGGGGGGGGGGGGGGTGGGGGGGGGGGGGGGGGGGGGGGGTGGTGAACCTATTATGTTGTTAGGATAATCACCTACCGGCCCCACCTCTAGTTTCCTTGTATAGATGTGGCTGAGGGCTGCCCTTGTACTTATATACGTGCACCGTGCACCTGATCAATACATCGAGAGTTGCATTGCCTTCCACAGACAGTATGGACAAGCTACAAAAGGCACTTGCCAAGACTATGAAGTCGCTTGGTACATGGAGCGGAAAGTTTGGTAACGTGGGTAGGGAGTTATTTTAGTCTAGAACTCAGCTTCAAGAGCTTATGTATATGAACGCGGATAGGCAGGACATCAGAAGAATTACGGACAAAATGAATGAGCTGATTTACCAGGAGGAGATGTTGTGGATGCAAAGATCATGGATTACCTAGCTTAAGGAAGGTGGTACTTCCGAAGCAAAGCTGTATGGAGGGCATGCAAGAATAAAATCCGTGAGCTTACCGATAGTATTGGTATTGTGCATACTGAATTTAATGAGATGGCTAGCCTAGCTACTGATTATTTTGAAAGCATTTTTTCTTGTAACCCGAATCTGAATGATTCTTCCATCCTGGAGCTACTAGAAGCGAAAGTGACACAACAGGACAATGAAAAGTAATGTGCCTAGTTCACAGATAAGGAAATCTCCGATGCACTTTTCAGATTGGTCCTTTAAAAGCCCCGGGTCCGGATGGTTTCCCGGCGCGATTTTTTGAGGGCAATTGGAGCACGCTTAAGGAGGGTGTTATCGCTTCGGTTAAGGAATTTTTCAGGACTTGCGTAATGCCAGAAGGGGTAAAAAAATGTACCTCTATTGTTCTTATTTCTAAAATTCCTAACCCTGTTAGTATTTCTGATTACAGGCCGATAAGTCTATGCAACGTTTTATCTATAAGGTTATCTCAAAATGCATAGTGAATAGACTACGACCCTTGTTGGATGATATTATTTCTTTGGAGCAAAGTGCTTTTATCCCTGCGAGAATGTTAACGGATAATGCTCTTATTGCCTTTGAATGCATCCATCATATTAAACAAGAGAAGGATCCTACTAAAAGCTTCTGTGCATGTAAACTTGATCTGCCTAAGGCATATGATAGAGTTGATTGGGTGTTCTTGGAGCAGGTGATGCAAAAGTTGGGTTTCTCTCACTAGTGGGTAGACTGGATAATGGCATGTGTCACATTGGTGAGGTATTCAGTAAAATTAAATGGAACCACCGTCGCGTGGGCTTCGGCAAGGCGACTCTCTCTCAACGTTTTTATTCCTGTTTGTGGCTGATGGTTTATCTGCTATTCTCAAACAAAGTGTCTCAGCTGGCGGTATAACTCCCATTAAAGTTTGAAGAAGAGCTCCTGGAATCTCACATCTTTTGTTTGCAGATGATACTATGCTATTTTTTGAGGCATCATGTGTTCAAGCGGAGAAAGTTAAACATGCAATGGACCTATATAGCAACGCAACTGGGCAAAGCCTCAACTTCAACAAGTGTTCTATACTATTTGGTGATTCTTGTCCTTTTGTTGTTAAGGAGGAAGTAAGGGTGGCGCTGAATGTATCTAGCCTGTTCTTTGAGGAGAAATATTTGCGCCTTCCAACCCCTCATGGCCGTATGTCCAATGGTAGATTCCAAAACCTCCAAATTAGTTAAACCAAACGTCTCATTCAATGGGCCGACGGCCACCTAGCACAGCCTGGAAGAGAAGCGCTTATTAAGTCGGTGGCTCAAGCCTTACCAACTTGTGTTATGGTCATGTTCAAGTTGCCATTCTCAGCCTGTGATGAACTCACAAGGATGGTGAGAAGTTTTTATTGGGGATCGGCCAATGGGAAGAGGAAAGTACATTGGCATGCATGGGACGATTTGTTGCGGCCAAAAGATAGGCGAGGGGCGGGTTTCCGAGACTTTCGCCTTTTCAACCAAGCACTATTAGCTAGGCAAGCCTGGAGATTAATTTCTAAACCTGATAGCATGTGTGCCCAAGTGTTGAAAGCTAGGTATTATCCAGAAGGAAAACTAGAGGACAATGTTTTCATCGGAAATGCATCTTCTTCATGGCAGGGTATCAGCTATGGACTTGATTTGCTAAAGAAGGGTCTTATTTGGAGAGTGGGAAACGGACGCAGCATTCGCATTGGGAGAGATAGTTGGATTCCTAGGCCCTTTTCTTAGAAGCCTATTTCCATCAAGGGGTCATGTCTTCTACGTTTCGTATCCGAACTATTAAATGAAAATGGTTCATGTAAGTATGATGTACTGCAGCAATACTTTGTGTCGGCGGACATTGCTGAAATTATGAAAATACGTGCGTCTCCTCGTCTTGGGGAAGACACACTAACTTGGTGCCCGGGTAAGTATGGTGTTTTCTCTGTCAAAAGTGCATACCAAATGGCATTTGAAGAAGTCCACGGAAGCTTGGCCGCTGGGTCAAGTTCTAGGCCTGATGGGAGTCGAGTCGGCTCTGTTGGAAATATATTTGGTCTTGTGCTGTACCACCATCGGTCAGGAACTTTGCATGGAGATTTGGAGATTGTTGCTGCTGTCAAGTTTGTTCATTTTTATCATGTAGGTTTCTGTTCCAAACTGAAGTCTGGTGCACCGTAAACATGGTTCTGTATGTACGTGCCCATTAGTCTGTATTTTTCTTGTACGTAGCAGAATAAAAGAACCTGACATGTGCCTACGAGTTCACGTGGGGTGCGTCTAGTAGAAGGACCAGGTCGTTGATCTCAATCGTGGATGGCACGATGGAAGTGGATCGTGGCTTAGGATTCGGTCCAAGTTTGGTTAGTCTGTTTCCTAATGGAATAAAGGAAGAACGGAAAAAGACGCAGGTTAAGCGCGTCGCAAAACTACTCTTCCACCGGGTGTTCGTGTGTGCCTCTCTCGCGTGCGTGCGTGTGTCTGTCGTCGTTGTTGTGTGATCTGGCCTGAGAACCAACAATTGGTATACAGAGTTTGGTGGCGATACGGTGGCGGTGATTGGAGGCGCAGCAGTGGCGGCGACGTGAAGCAGATGGCGGAGAAGGACGTGGCCAAGG
Source organism: Triticum urartu (assembly GCF_003073215.2). Taxonomy (NCBI): domain Eukaryota; kingdom Viridiplantae; phylum Streptophyta; class Magnoliopsida; order Poales; family Poaceae; genus Triticum; species Triticum urartu. Next base: position 62,173,318 of record NC_053028.1, read on the forward strand.
ATCTCTCGGGCGGCACAAAGTATCAGCCGCCCAAGAAGCGCACCAACGGCGATGGCAGCTCAGAGGAGGGCGGTTCCATCGTGGTGCGTCTGGTGTAGAGGGCCACAAACTTTCCCGTCCAGTACCCGCAGCTGACGGAGTCCAACTATCAGTTGTGGGCGACGAAGATGAAGATCATCATGCGCCCAATGGGCGTGTGGTCGGCGGTCGAGGGTGACGCCGAGTTCGACGAGGAGAAGGATCAAGGTGCGATGGCGGCAATTTCACAATCTGTCCCTGACGACATCATGATGATCCTTGCCGAGTACGAGACTGCGCGTGAGGCATGGGCTGCAATCCGCAAGATGCGGGTCGGAGAAGACCGCGTGGTGCAAGCGCGGATCCAGTCGCTGCTGCGGCAACTTGATCAGTTGACTATGGCCGATGGGGAGGACGTGTCGATGTTCTCTCGACGCCTTACCACCCTAGTGGGCAAGCTCAGGTCTCTGGGAGAGAAGGTAACGTAACAGAGAGGACAGTTGTTCAGAGGTTATTTGCAGCGATGCCGAGCCGTTTCTCATAGATCATCGGAACTATTGAGCAGTGGGCGGACATGAGCAAGATGACGGTAGCTGAGGCTGTGGGTCATCTGCGTACGTTTGAGGAAAACGAGTCTGACCGCTATGATGGTCGCAGCGGCAAGGATGATCAACTGTTTCTTATGACCAAGGCCCTTGAGTCCTTTTTCCAGAAGAAGAAAGGCAGTGTCGGCGCCGGCGGAAGCGGCATTAAGGTGAAGCCGAACCAGGGTCAATGTCCTGGAAATATTGCCGCCGGCGGTAGCGGTAGTGGTGGCGGCAAGAAGGGCAACAACAACGGTGGCAAGCAAAAGAAACACCGTAAGTTCGACATAACCAAGGTGAAGTGTTGGAACTGTGAGAAGATGGGGCATTTTTCTTCAGATTGTCCTGAGCCCAAGAGAGAGTGAGCTCACTTTGTTGCTAATGATGAAGAGGATGAGCCTGGGCTGCTGATGGCCGAAGTGTGTGATTTGGTCATTGCCTCTGATAAGGGTGTCGATCAGGTCCTATTGAATGAAGAGAGGGTGATCCCGAAGCTGACCGGTGAACAAAATCTGAGTTGGTACTTGGATACTGGAGCTAGTAACCATATGACTGGGTCCATCAGCAAGTTTCCGGAGTTGGATGAATCTGTGAAAGGTACTGTACGTTTTGGTGATGGTTCCAAAGTTGAAATTTGTAGGAGAGGTTCATTACTAATGGAAACTCAGAGCGGAGAGCACCGTGTCCTAAACCGAGGTTTATTACATTCCTCGGCTGAAAAGCAACATCATTAGTTTGGGTCAGCTAGATGAGATAGGCTGCAAGTACTCAGCTGAAGATGGAGTCATGGTGGTACTGGATCAGCAGAGAAAATTGTTTTGCAAGAGTTAAACGTGCAAAGAACAGATTATACATTCTTGACATACAGCCGGCACAACCGGTTTGTTTGCTCTCTCGTCAAGATGATGAGGCATGGCGATGGCACGCTCGATATGGTCATGTAAATTTTCATGCACTGAAAAAGATGGGAAGAGAAGGTATGGTAAAGGGCCTACCAATGCTCGATCAGGTTCATCAAAGTATGTGATGGTTGTATGCTAGGGAAGCAACACCGAAACCCTTTTCCCGTCAAGCTCGTTTTCTGTGCAGAGGATAAATTGCAGCTGGTGCATGGTGACTTGTGCGGCCCAATCACTCCAGCAACACCGGGAGGAAAGAAGTATTTTCTCTTACTTGTAGACGACACGTCCGTTTCATGTGGATTGTATTGCTGAGGTCAAAGGACGAAGCTTTTGCTGCTGTTCAGAAGTTTCAGGCCGCATCCGAGTTGGAATCAGGTTGCAAGCTGAAGGTTTTGAGGACAGATCGTGGGGGCGAGTTCACCTCAAATCAGTTCGTTGAATACTGTTGAGGAATTGGGTGTAAACACCACTTGACAGCGCCATATTCCCCAAGCAAAACGTGTAGTGGAGCGTCGAAATCAAACAGTGGTAGGTATGACCAGGAGCTTGCTGAAAAGTATGAAGGTACCGGCCAAATTTTGGGGTGAAGCGGCTACAACAGCGGTGTATTTGTTAACCGTGCTACAACAAAGAGTGTTAGTGGTGTGACTCCAGTACGAAGCATGGTACAGGAAGAAGCCAAGTGTTGAGCACCTACGCACTTTCGGTTGTGTTGGACTATGTGAAGAAAGTAGGTGGGCACTCCCCAAGTTGGCGATAGGAGCTCTCCCATGGTGTTCATTGGGTTATGAAGCAAAATCCAAGGCGTACCGCATGTATGATCCAGAAACTCAGAATCTACATGTGTCAAGAGACGTCGTGTTTGATGAGCAAAGGCAGTGGGATTGGTCGAGCAAAGGGGGCTGAGCAGCAGGCGAATGAAGCCGCGTGGAGCACCTTCTCAATTGGACTGGACAGTGAAACTCCTGCCACTCCTGCCGTGGCAACGGAATCATCAGGGAAAAACATTGCCGTGGCAGCAGGAACTCCAGCCAGAACCACCGCCATGGCAGCAGAAACTCCAGCAAGAACCCCTGCCACGACAGCGAAATCTCCTGTTTTTGAGACTCCTTCGCCAACACTTCCTGGACTTGGTTCCATTGGGTCGCAGGGCATTACCAGCACCTCAAGCTCGTCCGTGGGACCCCAAGGGAAGCGGTTTTTGGAAGAAATATATGATGAAACCAAGGAGATGCAGCTTGAGTACTCCGGGCTGTGTTTGATGGGTATGGAGGAGCCGACGACATTCCAGGAAGCTGAGAAAAAGGCATGTTGGCAGCAAGCTATGAAAGAGGAGCTTGAGTCCATTGAGAGCAATCAGACTTGGCAACTTGTGAAGCTTCCACGAGGTCAGACAGAAATTGGTCTCAAATGGGTGTTCAAGTTGAAGAAAGACACCGAAGGAAATGTGGTAAAGCATAAAGCAAGGTTAGTAGCAAAGGGATATGTGCAAAGGCAAGGCATAGACTTTGATGAAGTATTTGCTCCTGTTGCACGGATAGAAACCGTGCGTCTCCTAATCGCATTGGCAGCTCATATGGATTGGGAAATCCATCACATGGATGTGAAATCCGCTTTTTTGAATGGAGAACTTAAAGAGGAGGTTTATGTGTCACAACCTCCTGGTTTTGCTGTCAAGGGAGAAGAGAACAAAGTCTACAAGCTGCACAAAGCCCTCTATGGTCTGCACCAAGCCCCTCGTGCTTGGAATGCAAAGTTGGATGCTACTCTCCAAGCTTTGGGTTTTGAAAAATGTCCAACCGAGCATGCTGTTTACAAGAAGTCAGAAGGTAATTTAGGTCTTCTTGTTGGTGTTTATGTTGATGATTTGATCATTACCGGAGGCAGCAAGACTGAGATAGAAGCATTCAAGTCACAAATGAAGAAAGAATTCAAGATGAGTGACCTCGGTTTGTTGAGTTTTTACCTTGGGATTGAAGTGAAACAAGGCCCTAATGGTACAACTCTCTCTCAATCTGCTTATGCTCGGAAAATTTTGGAGAAGTGCCAAATGGAAAATTGCAACCCCTCTCCTACACCGATGGAACAACGACTGAAGATAAGAAAAGTAAGTGATGCTCCACTCGTTGATTCCACATATTATCGCAGCATTGTTGGTAGTCTGCGATACCTTGTGCATACACGGCCAGATATATGTTATGCAGTTGGCATAGTAAGCCGTTTCATGGAGAGACCCACGTCGGAGCACATGGCAGCGGTGAGGCACATTCTCAGGTATGTGCGAGGTACTTTGGACTTGGGCTGTATGTACAAGAAGGGTGGAAATGGAAAACTGATTGGGTACAGCGATAGTGATCATGCCGGAGACTTGGATACTAGGAAAAGTACTTCTGGTGTGTTGTTCTATCTTGGTGAAAACCCGGTCAGCTGGTCCTCACAGAAGCAAAAGATTGTGACCCTTTCTTCATGTGAGGCTGAGTATGTTGCTGCTACGGCAGCGACATGTCAAGGTATTTGGTTGGCGAGGCTGCTCGCGAACCTGTTGGGAAGAGAGACAGATAAGGTGCTGCTGAAGGTTGATAATAAGTCAGCGATGTCACTCAGCAAAAATCCGGTCTTTCACGATAGAAGCAAACACATTGATTTGAGATATCATTTTGTGAGAGAGAAGGTGGAGACTGGTGACATTGATATTGAGCATGTGCGAACTGATGATCAGCTGGCCGACATCTTGACTAAGTCATTGGCGCGAGTGAAGTTTCAGGAGATGAGGAAGAAGGCTGGGGTCACGGCAGTGAGCAACATGAAGCAAACTTGAGGGAGAGAATGTTGCTGCTGTCAAGTTTGTTCAGTTTTATCATGTAGGTTTTCTGTTCCAACTGAAGTCTGGTGCACGTAAACATGTTTTATACATGTACGTGCCCATTAGTCTGTATTTTCATCTTGTACGTAGCAGAATAAAAGAACCTGACATGTGCTACGAGTTCACGTGGGGTGCGTCTAGTAGAAGGACCAGGCCGTGATCTCAATCGTGGGATGGCACGATGGAAGTGGATCGTGGCTTAGGATTCGGTCCAAGTTTGTTAGTCTGTTTCCTAATGGAATAAAGGAAAGAACGGAAAAGACGCAGGTTAAGCGCGTCGCAAAACTACTCTTCCCACCGGGTGTTCGTGTGTTCCTCTCTCGCGTGCGTGCGTGTGTTCGTCGTCGTCGTTGTGTGATCTGGCCTGAGAACCAACAGAGATTGTGTACGAATTCGCTACCTACATGGCAAAAGAAATTTACTAGGGGACTGGAGTTGGTAAACCTCTGTCCTAGGTGTGCATGTGAACCTGAGGATACTTTTCATGCTTTTTGCGGTTCTCCTCAGTCGCGTCTAATATGGGATACTATGTCACAAGTGTTGCATCTGCCGTCCCTTTCATCAATACAGAATACTAGGCGTGAATGGTTGCTGCATGTTCTAGAACCTCTTATAGATATGGAGCATTCCATGGTGTTCTTTACGTTATGGCGGGCCTGGTATATCCGCAATGAGGTTGTCTATTACAAACAGTCGCCACCCATGGAAGCTTCTAAACGTTTTCTTGTAAGCTACTTAGGTTCGATCCTTGGCTTGAAGGTGTACATTTCTTCTGATCCAGCTAAAGGGAAGCAGATCGTTACATATGATAATGTGCTACTTCGGCCACATAAAATCACAGTTGCTCGACCTACTGAATCTTGGCTGCCTCCTTGTTCAGGATAGGTAAAACTGAATACCGATGGCTCATTTTCCGAAGAGGGCTCTGCCGGAGCGGGTATGGTGCTCAGGGACAGCATGGGCAATATTGTTTTCTCGGCATGTAGGGAATTGTTTTCATGTAGAGATGCTCTTGAAGTGGAGTCGTGTGCATGTATGGAGGGTCTCTACTTTTCTTTGCAGAGTAGTGTTCTTCCTATATTCATAGAGATGGACTCATGTGTGGCAGTAAAGCTTAT
>NC_053028.1:62179914-62395271 GCF_003073215.2 Triticum urartu
CTACATTTGCAATTCTTCAGAATTACAACATGTCTTGTTTAGAGAAATGACAAAATTTTGTTGGTCCAATGATGTGCTAGATGATGCAATTAGAAGATAAGGATCTGCTACTACTGGTGGTGATGAGGAGCTGATGATGTGGATAATGCAATTAGAAGATGAGGGACTGCTGGTACTTGTGGTGATGATGAGCTGATGTGGTACCAGATGGATATCACATGAAAAATGTTATTGCTACTTTTCAACAATGAGAAAATGATCTGTTTTGTTGGCTATTAATTATGCATGTGTTAATACATTTTTTGCTGATGACCCCATTTATGGAGTTAGCTTGAATTTGTTCAAATATTTATCTATTAAGATCCATCAGAAAAAATCTGTTACCTATGATATATGACATGGACATGTCAGCCATGTACTAATGCTATATTGTGTAATCCCAATACATGGGTCAACCAAACGCTGCACTGTATTCAGAATGCATACCTTTGTTCAACCAAACAGAAGACGTGTTCACTCAATACACCATCTAATACAGTGCAGTCTGAATACAAAGCTAAATACGTTACCATAGGCGAACCAAACGCGTCGCTAGTAGTTTCCAGGGGTGTTGCTGGGTGTTCTGTCATCCCCATTTCAAGTTTCTGTAAAAGTAGACATGATGCAACACTCTAATGCATGAACTAGCTAGGGTGTGACAGATGCTTGTTCAAGTAAGAACAGCACCCAAGCACCGGTCCACCCACATATCAAATTATGAAAGTACCGGACGCGAATCATATGAACGTGATGAAAACTAGCTTGACGATATTCCCATGTGTCCTCGGGAGCGCTTTTCCTTATATAAGAGTTTGTCCAGGCTTGTCCTTTGCTACAAAAAGGATTGGGCCACCTTGCTGCACTTTATTTACTTTTGTTACTTGTCGCTCGTTACAAATTATCTCATTACAAAACTATCTGTTACCACTTATTTCAGTACTCGCAAAGAATACCTTGCTGAAAACCGTTCATCATTTCCTTTTGCTCCTCGTTGGGTTCGACACTCTTACTTATCGAAAGTACTACGATAGATCCCCTATACTTGTGGGTCATCAAGGCTCTTTTCTGGCGCCGTTGCCAGGGAGTGAAGCGCCTTTGGTAGGTGGAATTTGGTAAGGAAAAATTTATATAGTGTGCTGAAATTTACTGTCACTTGTTACTATGGAAAGTAATCCTCTGAGGGGCTTGTTCGGGGTATCTTCACCCCGACCAGTAGAGCAAAGAGTTGCTCCTCAACCTACTGAACCTATTGAAAATGAAATTCCTTATGAGTATCCTTCGAGTATAACAGAAAAACTGCTAGCTAATCCTTTTACAGGAGATGGAACAAAGCATCCTGATGAACACCTAATATATGTGGATGAAGTTTGTGGATTATTTAAGCTTGTGGGTATTTCCGATGATGTTGCTAAGAAGAAGGTCTTCCCTTTATCTTTGAAGGGATACACATTGACATGGTATAGGCTATGTGATGATATGGGATCGTGGAACTATAGAAGATTGAAATTGGAATTCATCAAAATATTACCCTATGCATCTTGTTCATCATGATCAAAATTATATATATTATTTTTGGCCTCGCGAAGGAGTAAGCATCGCTCAAGCTTGGGGGAGGCTTAAATCAATTTTATATTCATGCCCCAATCATGAGCTTCCAAGAGAAACAATTCTTCAAAATCTTTGTGCTCGGCTTTCTGATAACAATCGCACCGTGCTTGATACTTCTTGTGCTGGCTCTTTTATGATTAAGACTATTGAATTCAAATGGGATTTATTGGATAGAATTAAACTCAACTCTGAAGATTGGGACCTCGACAATGGTAAGGAGTCAGGTATGACACCTAAGTTTGATTGTGTTAAATCTTTCATGGATACCGATGTTTTCCGTAAGTTTAGCACTAAATATGGACTTGATTCTGAGATAGTTGCTTCTTTCTGTGAATCTTTTTCTACTTACGTTGATCTCCCTAAGGAGAAGTGGTTTAAATATCATCCTCACATAGAAGTAAAAGTAGCTGCACCTATTAAAGTTGAGGAAAAGACTGTCACTTATAATGATCCTATTGTTCCTACTTCTTATGTTGAGAAACCACCTTTCCCTATTAGGATAAAGGATCATGCTAAAGCTTCAACTGTAGTTTGTAAAAGCAATATTAAAACATATACACCTCCTGAGCAAATTAAAGTTGAACCTAATATTGCTATTGTTAAAGAGCTCTTGTCTGATAATATTAATGGGCATGTTATTCAGTTCTACGGTGAAACTGCTAGAATTGCTAAACCTTGTGCTAAAGATAAACATAGACATGTGGCAGGCGTGCCTGTTATTTCTGTTAAAATAGGAGATCATTGTTATCATGGCTTATGTGATATGGGTGCTAGTGCTAGTGTTATACCTTATGACTTGTATAAAGAAATCAAGCATGAAATTGTACCTGCTGAGTTAGAAGATATTGATGTCACAATTAAACTTGCTAATAGAGATACTATTTCAGCAATGGGAATTTTTAGAGATGTTGAAGTCTTGTGCGGGAAAACTAAATATCCTGCTGATTTTCTTGTTCTTAGTTCTCCACAAGATAGCTTTTGTCCCATTATATTTGGTAGACCCTTCTTGAATACAGTTAATGCTAGGATAGACTACGAAAAGAATGTTGTTACTATTGGCTTGGATGATATGACTCATGAGTTTAATTTCTCTAAATTTAGTAAACAATACCGTGAAGAAGAATTTCCTAGTAAGGATGAAATTATTGGTCTTGCTTCTATTGCCGTACCTCCTAACAATCCTTTAGAACAATATTTGCTAGACCATGAGAATGATATGTTTATGAATGAAAGAAGGGAAAGAGATGAATTATTCTTTAAACAAGAACCTATGCTAAAACACAATTTGCATGTTGAAATCCTAGGGGATCCTCCTCCACCTAAGGGTGATCCCGTGTTTGAGCTTAAACCGTTGCCTGATAATCTTAAATATGCTTATCTTGATGAAAAGAGGATATATCCTGTTATTATTAGTGCTAACCTTTCAGAGCATGAAGAAGAAAGATTATTGAAAACTCTGAAGAAGCACCGTGCCGCTATTGGATATACTGTTGATGATCTCAAGGGCATTAGTCCCACTCTATGTCAACATAGAATAAATTTGGAAGCAGATGCCAAACCAGTTCGTGATCCTCAACGACGTATGAATCCTAAAATGAAAGAAGTGGTAAGAAAAGAAATACTAAAGCTTCTGGAGGCAGGTATAATTTATCCTGTTGCTGATAGTTAGTGGGTAAGTCCTGTTCATTGTGTCCCTAAGAAGGGAGGTATTACTGTTGATCCTAATGATAAAGATGAATTGATTCCACAAAGAATTATTACCGGTTATAGGATGGTAATTGATTTCCGCAAATTAAATAAGGCTGCTAAGAAAGATCATTACCCCTTACCTTTTATCGATCAACTGCTAGAAAGATTATGCAAACATACACATTACTGCTTTCTAGATGGTTATTCTGGTTTCTCTCAAATACCTATGTCGGCTAAAGATCAATCAAAGACTACTTTTACATGCCCTTTTGGTACTTTTGCTTATAGACGTATGCCTTTTGGTTTATGTAATGCACCTGCTACTTTTCATAGATGCATGATGGCTATATTCTCTGACTTTTGTGAAAATATTTGTGAGGTTTTCATGGACGACTTTTCCGTCTATGGATCTTCTTTTGATGATTGCTTGAGCAATCTTGATCGAGTTGTGCAGAGATGTGAAGAAACTAATCTTGTCTTGAATTAGGAAAAGTGCCACTTTATGGTTAATGAAGGCATTGTCTTGGGGCGTAAAGTTTCTGAAAGAGGTATTGATGTTGATAAAGCCAAGGTTGATGCTATTGAAAAGATGCCATGTCCCAAGCACATCAAAGGTATTAGAAGTTTCCTTGGTTGTAGCGACCAGACCTCAAACAGTCTGATCTCTGTGCTCCGGTGTCATCCCTGGATTAGTAATGCTGACACCACACAGTACTCGGAGGATTTATAGCAGAGTAGCAATCACACACTTATTACATCGAGTGTCTCATAAGAGAACTTATTACAATAAATATGGCTTAAGGCCATCTAATAACGATAACAGCGGAAGGCTTGGAAGATAAGTTAGTCCATCAACTCCAACGGCATCACTAAGTATAGAACCACGACCTAAAACTCCTTAATCATCGTCTGAAAAGTCTGCAACATTAACGTTGCAGCCCGAAACGGGTCAGCACATGGAATATGCTGGCAAGGTAACACATAGAGAGTAATGGAATGAAACAGCTATACTATATGCATATTCGGCTGGTGGAAAGCTCTATGGTTACAGTTTTGCGTGAAGCCAATTTTTCCCTACTTCAAAGGAATAAATTTAATTACTATCATGGTGGTTGTTAAACATTGAGAATGGTTGACAGCATTCTCAATCCCAATTAAACATCATCATTAAACATAACCCAACAAAATTAGTTTAGAGTAACATGTTGAGATTCACATGATAATCCAGGTACTAGATACTCAAGATGTCCATAACCGGGGACACGGCTAACCATGATTAGTTTATTACACTCTGTAGAGGTTTGCGCACTTTTCCCCAAAAGACTCGATCGCCTCCGTTTGGTTTCTCGCACTACATGGTGTTTGAGAAGACGGATGACCGATACATAGTCTTTCAGAAGCACTAGCACCTTACGATCGGGTAGACCGTACCACCTACATCCCCTACATCTGCTAGTCTAGCACTATAAGAGTTCGCACAACTTAGTCAACTATGCTAGAGCCCATAATAGCTTGTGGCTGCACACGGAAGTTTCTAGTATGAATAGTCTCATGATCCCTTTGAGCCTGGGTGGCGGTCCAAAAGAAAACAGGCAAGTCCTGGAATACCCAGGTGCCTCAATCCACCCAGATGTGTGTTTAAGTTTCCACCTTAGATAAACCATTAATTAAGAATCTCACATCTGTCATGGATATCACTCACCCAATCCACGTCTACTAGCATAGCATGGCATAATAAGCAAACGTAGAAGTAACTCCCAAAGGTTTGATAATAAACAGGTATTATGTACTACCTCATCTACTTCCCATCCCACAATTTAATTAGATCCTAATCATGCAATGTGTGAGGATTGATCTAATGCAATAAAACTGGGTAGTAGAAAAGGTATGATCAAAGTGTTACTTGCCTTGCTGATGATCCGGGAAACCTAGCGATTCGAAGTAACAAGCGGCGCACTCCGGGTACTCTATCGCAGACAAACAAACAAGCATACAATAAGTACTCATCTAATGCACAGGTAAAACTCAAATAAGAGATCTAAACAGAAGGTTCAACTTAAGAACTCCGGTTGGCAAAAAGAATCAAATCAAACGAAGCAACGAAAGTCAAACGGCAAAAGAAAACAACTTCATTCTAGTAATCTGGATCTAAGGCAAATTTTACAGTAGCAAAATCTTGTTTAAGTTGGTTAAACGGATAGAGGGTTTCGAGACGAAACTCTAGGCGCTTGAATCGCCTGATTCTGATAAACGAGCGAAAAGTTATACTAAAACGAAAATCGGATCAGGAATCGCGATCAGAAAAATCGCGGATTTAATCCGAGAAAAAGAAAAACGACGAACGCTCGCTAGAACGAATGAACGGACGAACGCTTGCTATTTAAATAAACAGGAAAAACCGATCTATTTAAAAAAGCCAAAACTAAAAAAAACCGACGAAAACCAATTTTTTTAAACGATGGCACGGAAGTCAAGGCGGCGGCGAACCTCGGCGGGCGGCGGCGGCGGGCGGCGGCGGCGCGGGTAGCGGCTGGGGCGGGGTCGGGTGGCTGGGCTAGGATTTCCCCCGGGTGGGCTACCCCGGCTTACATACCCTAGTCGGGCCGGAGTCCTTGTCGGACACGACCCATTAGGTCGGTTCGTTTTTTTAAATAATTCCACTCGGAAGAAAAATAAAAATAAGTACTAAACAAACTCCAAAAATTCCGAAATAAATTTACACGGGCTTCTAAAATCAAGCCGCACAAGGTGAACATTTATTTGGGACCTAAGTGCAATTTTGAAAAATGCACATTTTTCCTAAATTCAAATAAAACACCGAAAAACTCCGAAATAAAATCTTATTTGATTTTATTATTAAATCCTCAATATTTCTTTATTTTGGGAAAGTCATTTTATTCCCTCATATTTTTGTAATAGAAATTATTGATGGTAAAATAAATAAAATCAAATGATCCTATTCTCAAAATTTGAGAAAACTCAAATATGAAAATAACGAAATCCCCAACTCTCTCTGTGGGTCATTGAGTTGCGTAGAATTTCTAGGATCAACCAAAATGCAAAATAAAATATGATATGCATTGATGGTCTAATGTATAACATTCCAAATTGAAAATTTGGGATGTTACAAACATGCCGGATTTTATAGGAGGTTCATCAAGGACTTCTCAAAAATTTCTTGGCCTTTGACTAATTTATTACAAAAAGATATACCATTTGTCTTTTATGATGATTGTGTAGAAGCATTTGAAATACTTAAGAAAGCATTAGTCTCTGCACCTATTGTTCAGCCACCTGATTGGAATTTACCCTTTGAAATTATGTGTGATGCTAGTGATTATGATGTAGGTGCTGTTCTAGGGCAAAGAGTTGATAAGAAACTAAATGTTATCCATTATGCTAGTAAGACTCTAGACAATGCTCAAAGAAATTATGCTACTACTAAAAAAGAACTTTTAGCAGTTGTATTTGATTGTGATAAGTTTAGACCTTATATTGTTGATTCTAAAGTAACTATCCACACTGATCATGCTGCTATTAAATATCTTATGGAAAAGAAAGACGCTAAACCTAGACTTATTAGATGGGTTCTCTTGCTACAAGAATTTGATTTGCATATTGTTGATAGAAAAGGAGCTGAAACCCCATTGCAGACAACTTATCTAGGTTAGAGAATGTTCTTGATAGCCCACTACCTATTGATGATAGTTTTCCTGATTAACAATTAAATATCATAAGTACTTCTCGTAGTACCCTTTGGTATGTTGATTATGCTAATTACATAGTTGCTAAATTTATACCACCTAGCTTCACATACCAACAAAAGAAAAAGTTCTTCTATGATTTGAGACATTACTTTTGGGATTACCCACATCTTTATAAAGAAGGAGTAGATGGTGTTATTATACGTTGTGTACTTGAGCATGAACAGGAATAGATCCTACGCAAGTGCCACTCCAAAACTTATGGAGGACACCACGCGGGAGATAGAACTGCACACATAAGGTATTGCAATCTGGTTTTTATTGTCCTACTCTCTTCAAAGATGCCCGTAAGTTTGTCCTATCTTGTGATGAATGTCAAAGAATTGGTAATATTAGTAGACGTCAAGAAATGCCTATGAATTATTCACTTGTTATTGAACCGTTTGATGTTTGGGGCTTTGATTATATGGGACCTTTTCCTGCCTCTAATGGATATACAAATATTTTAGTTGCTGTTGATTATGTTACTAAGTGGGTAGAAGCTATTCCAACTAGTAGTGCTGATCATAATACTTCTATTAAAATACTTAAAGAAGTTATTTTTCCGAGGTTTGGAGTCCCTAGATATTTAATGACTGATGGTGGTTCACATTTTATTCATGGTGCTTTTCGTAAAATGCTTGCTAAATATGACGTCAATCATAGAATTGCATCTCCGTATCACCCACAGTCTAGTGGTCAAGTAGAATTGAGTAATAGAGAACTCAAATTAATTTTGCAAAAGAATGTCAATAGGTCTAGAAAGAAATGGTCCAAGAGACTTGATGATGCATTATGGGCCTATAGAACTCCATATAAAAATCCTATGGGTATGTCTCCGTATAAAATGGTATATGGAAAAGCATGTCACTTACCTCTCGAACTAGAACATAAGGAATATTTGGCTATTAAACAGCTCAACTATGATTTCAAACTTGCCATTGAAAAGAGGTTATTTGATATTAGCTCTCGTGATGAATGGAGAACCCAAGCTTATGAAAATGCCAACTTGTTTAAAGAAAAATGTTAAAAGATGGCATGACAAAAGGGTACAAAAGCGTGAGTTTAATGTAAGTGATTATGTATTGCTATACAACTCTCGTATAATATTTTTTGCAGGGAAACTTCTCTCTAAATGGGAAGGCCCCTATGTTATCGAGGAGGCCAATCGTTCCGGTGCCATAAAAATCAACAACTTCGAAGGCACAAATCCGAAGGTGGTACACGGTCAAAGAATCAAACATCATATCTCAGGTAATCCCATAAATGTTGAAACCAATATTATTGAAACCGTAACCCCGAAGGAATACATAAGGGACACTTCCAGAACGTTTCAGACTCCGAAAATTAGTAGGTATGTGGTACGGTAAGTACACCGACTCCAAAACAATTTTTGAGGCAATATTTCTCCATTTTGGAATATTTAGAAAAATAGAAAATTAAGTAGCAGTCCGAGAAGGACACGAGGGCCTCACGAGGGTGGAGGGTGCCCCCCCCAGGGCGCGCCCCCCTACCTCGTGAGCTCCTCGTGTGCCTTCCGGACTCCGTTTTCTTGCACGATACGTATTTTGGTCGGTAAAAATTCATTATATATTCTCCCGAAGGTTTTGACTCCCGTATCACGCAAAAATCCCTTGTCTTTGTTTTGAGCAGTTCTGCTGCAGACAGAGAAACATGCCGTTCCATGATTCGGAAGGAGAAAGCTATGTGGCTGATTACCTTGCAGATCCTAAGGTTTATGGGGATGTGTAGCCTTGTGGTTGGACTAGGGAAGAAGAAGACTATGAACCCAAGAGAAAGGAGGAGACGAGATCAGATGAAGATGAAGTCCCACTACCTCAACCTGGGGACATGCATGTGGAGTTCAAAAAGTCAAGCCTCCCGGATAGGGTAAAGAAACCTAAGATCGAGTTTATCCCTTTTCGCCTCTTGCAGGAGAACAAGCAGGAACTATGAAAAAAGATACTGAGCTTGGAGCAGGAGATCGAGGACCTAAGGGACCAAAATTCTTTCCTCAAACGCAAATTAAGGAAGAAGCATATGCCATCAACAAAATCACCACCGTCTCCTCCAACAAAGAAGAATTGAGTATCCGGGTATGAGCACTCCACTTGGCAACTGCCAAGCTTGGGGGAGTGCCCCGGTATCGTATCACCATCACTCCTATCTTTACCGTTTTCCATAGTTTGATCTTATTAGTAGTATTTTGATCTAGTAGAATAAAGTTTATGGCATGATCTAGTTGTGAGTTTTGCTTTATTATCCTTCTATGTAATCGAGTACGTGAGCTATATAATAAAGATTAGTGTTGAGTCAAGGGCTTGATTGTTTTGTCATCATCCTAAGTGAATAAAAGAAAAGGGAAAGAAATAAAAAGAAACAAAGAGATCATATGGATCTCATGGAGAGTAATGAGCTCACATAGAAAAAGTATGATGAATAAAAGTTGTTGAGAGTTGACAAGCATAGTTTTGGTCATCATTGCATTTAATAGGAAGTGATAAAGAAAGATAGGTCTTCACATATAGATATACTATCTTGGACATCTTTTATGATTGTGGGCACTCATTAAAATATGACATGATAAAGAGTTGACATTGGACAAGGAAGACAACGTAATGGGTGATGTTTTCTTACATCTGAGATAAATTATATTGTCTTGGATCTTCCAACATGTTTAGCTTTCCTTTCCCCCTCATGCTAGCCAAATTCATTGCACCAAGTAGTGATACTACTTGTGCTTCCAAATACCCTTAAACCAGTTTTTGCCATGAGAGTCCACCATATCTACCTATGGATTGAATAAGATCCTTCAAGTAAGTTGTCATCGGTGCAAAGCAATAAAAATTTCTCTCTAAATATGTATGATTGATTGGTGTGGGAGAAATAAGCTTTATACGATCTTGTGATGTGAAAGTAATAAAAGCGATGGACTGCATAATAAAGGTCCATATCACAAGGGGCAATATAAAGTGACGTTCTTTGGCATTAAGATTTTGTGCATCCAACCATAAAAGCGCATGGCGACCTCTGCTTCCCTCTGCGAAGGGCCTATCTTTTATCATTATCTTCTACCTTATGCAAGAGTCATGGTGATTTTCACCTTTCCTTTTTACACTTTATCCTTTGGCAAGCACAGTATGTTGGAAAGATCCTGGTATATATGGCTAATTGGATGTGAGTTTTCATGAACTATTACTGTTGACATTACCCTTGAGGTAAAACGTTGGGAGGCAAAACTATAAGCCCCTATCTTTCTCTGTGTCCGATTAAAACTCCATACCCATAAGTATTGCGTGAGTGTCAGCAATTGTGAACGATTATATGATAGTTGAGTTTGTGGACTTGCTGAAAAGCTCTTATATATTGACTCTTTCCTATGTTATGATAAATTGCAATTGCTTCAATGACCGAGATTGTAGTTTGTTAGTTTTCAATGAAGGTTACGATTCATACTTGATATTGTGATTGAATTATTAGTCTAGCATTCGAGATCATATGACAAGAATTATATAAGTTGTTGTTCTAAGACTGATCATGCACTGGTAGAAAAAGGGCCTATAGTCCCGGTTCGTAAGGGCCTTTAGTCCCGGTTCCTGAACTGGGACTAAAGTGTCGGTACTAATGCCCCGACCCTTTAGTCCCGGTTCAATCCAGAACCGGGACAGATGGGCCTCCACGTGGGCAGTGCGCAGAGCCCAGTCAGGAGACCCTTTGGTCCCGGTTGGTGGCACCAACCGGGACCAATAGGCATCCACGCGTCAGCATTTTTGTGGCTGGGGTTTTTGTTTTTTTTTGAAGGGGGGGGGGGGTGGGGGGTTTTGGGGGGTTAATTTAAGTGTTTCATATATTGTGTTAGCTAGCTATAATTAATAGAGAGAAGTGTCCTCTCTTATGTCCGTGCTTGGTCGACGCTACGTACTATACATACGTATAGAGAGGACTAGACACGCTGGCTAGCTAGTAAGCAAACGAAGGAAACATAAGATCGTCATGAACATATATGCATACAGAGAGAAGTGATATCGACCACCTCTCCTTCTCCGAGAGATTGGTCGAACAACAAGTTCTCGTATATCTATCTGACACTACCGGCTACATATATACAATAATTATCTCTTACAAATATAATCATACGGACTCAGGGTCCACATAGAATTCTCCGTCTTCAGGGATGACGTGGTCAAGAAAGAATGCCGCCAATTCCTCTTGAATTGCTCGCATGCGAGCTGGTGCTAGGAGTTCATCCCGCTTCCGAAACATCTAATTTGAAGAAGGGGGTCAATACATATATATATGAATGAATGAAACTCAACACAAATGATGGTAATAATATCAAATTGTGAATGTTGTTATTTACGTACTTCATATTGTTCCTTAGAGTACCCGCCCCGCTCACAGGTCGTGTGGCGGATGGACTCGCAGATGTAGTATCCACAGAAATCATTCCCTTGTTCCTGCCACAACCACTTAACGACCCTCGACCCCTTAACGACCCCTTAACGACCCTCGACCCTCTACCCTAGTTCCCGACCCTCGACCCCTCGAAGAGGAGAAATAAATAAGAAGAAGAAAAAAGAAGAAAAAGAAAAAGGAGAAGGAAGAAAGGAATAGTATATTCTATTTTCTTATTTTTTCTTCTTTTTCTATTTTTTCTATTTTTTTCTATTTCTTATTCTTCTCCACTATTCCTTTCTTCCTTCTCCTCTTCTTTTTCTTCTTTTTTCTTCTTCTTATTTATTTCTCCTCTTCCTTTTCTTCCTCTCCTCGTCTTCTCCTTCTTCTTCTCCTTCTTTCTCTACTTATTTTCCTTTTCCTTATTTTACTTTTTCCTCTGCACTAACCTAAAATGCAACAAACATAAAATGCACTAAAGAGGCTCAACTAACCTAAAATCAGTGATAAAATGCACTAACCTAAAATCGATATCTACTAAAAACTTAAAAAAATTAATACATATATGAAAAAATGCATATATGAAAAAAACATCATCATATCATCAACAGAAAAAAAACATCATCATATCATCAATAGAAAAAAAAACATCATCATATCATCAACAGAAAAAAAACATCATCATATCATCAACCTAAAGGGCGCCGGCGCGGGGCGACGACGGGCTCGGGGAGGCGACGGGCTCGGGGCGGCGACGGGGCGGGGCGACGGCGGCGGGCTCGGGGCGGCGACGGGGCGGGCGACGGCGGCCGCGCGGGGCGACGACGGCTATACGGGCGGGGCGACGGCGGCGGGCGCGGGGCGACGGCGCGGGGCGACGACGGGCTCGGGGCGGCGACGACGACGACGAACGGCCTGGGGGCGTCGGGGCGAATGGGAGCGGTTGGCCAAAATTTCACAAGTGGTGGCTTATATAGCCAGAGCAATGGTCCCGGTTCGTGCTACGACCCGGGACTAATGCTCCCTTTAGTCCCGGTTGGTGCGACGAACCGGGACCAAAGGCCAATTTTCGGCAGCCGAAAGGGCGGGAAGCGAAGGCCATTGGTCCCGGTTGGTGGCACCAACCGGGACTAAAGGGGGCATGGTCACGGTTGGTGCCACGAACCGTGACCAATGCCCCCTTTAGTCCCGGTTGGTGCCACCAACCGGGACCAATGGCCTTGTGCTGCATCGCTAGCTGAAGTTTAGTCCCACATCGCTAGCTGAAGGGCGCCGGCACTTGTTTATAAGCGCTGGTGTGCCTCCCCATTCGAGCTCCTGTCTTATGCAGGCTTTCGGGCCTAAACTTGCTACTGCATGTGGGCCTATTGGGCCTTCTGCGGGCCTGAATCCTGGCCCATGTAGGGTTTCTAGTCGTATTCAGGCCGTGGAGGCCCAGTAGGTGGCATTTTTTTTGGGTTTTTCTTTTTTATTTCTACATTTTTTTGGTTTTTTATTTTTTTTATTTCTACTTAAAACTAAATACTTACAGTTTTTTAGTGATTTCTTTTTGCTTTTAGGTCACAAAAATTATAAACTTTCTGTTAGTGTCATTAGTTTTAAAATTTTGAATAGTTTAGATTTGTATTTTTTAAAATTTGTGTGAATCACTAGTTTATGAATAACTTTACTATAAAAATAGAATTTTTTTCTATTTATTTTTTATTTATACTTACAACTAAATACTTATAGTTTTTTAGTGATTTCTTTTTGATTTTAGGTCACAAAAATTATAAACTTTCTGTTAGTGTCATTAGTTTTAAAATTTTGAATAGTTTAGATTTGTATTTTTTAAAATTTGTGTGAATCACTAGTTTATGAATAACTTTACTGTAAAAATAGATTTTTTTTCCTTTTTTGCTATTTATTTTTTATTTATACTTACAATTAAATACTTATAGTTTGATTTTAGGTCACAAAAATTATATTCTTTTTGCTATTGAAGAATATTATAGTTTTATTTTAGTTGATCATAAAATAATATTTTAATTGATTGTTTTTATTTTCATAAAAGTTTTGTAGTTCATTCTGTTTGCTATTAATTCATTATTTGAGCTAAATGACTCTGAAATTGGAAAGCATTTCAAAATGAACTCTGAAAGGTTGAAAGTTGGCATGGTATCATAATTTCACCCACATAGCATGTGCATGTATAAAACGGACAATGGTAGCATGTTCGTCTGTTACAAATTTGGCATGGTATCATCATAATAGTTGCGGGAGAAATCTTCACTTTTTCTTCGCTTGTGTCATTTGCTTATTGCGCCGTAACCATGGATAATCTTCATTGTTTATCAGGATGCTTGAGTCAGCCTTGACATTGCGTCGTAACAAAGATAATATACATACCAAATCCGAATCATAGACAGGACGAGGGCCGACGAGGGCCGATACCAAAACCATCGCACTATATAAGATGCAATAATAAATGTAAGAAAATGATACAAGTATCTATCTAAACATACAAGTAAGAATATTTTTCCTTTCAGAAAGAAGATAAGAACAAGAGGCTCACCACGGTGGTGTCGGTGATGAGATCGGCGCGGGTGATCGACGGCGATGAAGACGGGGACGGGGCGTGACGGACCGCTAAATCTAGACAAATATCGAGGAAAATGGAGCTTGGAGGTCGAGCTTCGAGAGGAGAAAGCTTAAGTAGTGTGGCTCGGGCATTTCATCGAACACCTCATGTGCATAGGAGGTGAGCTAGAGCACCACAAAGCCCTCTCCCCCTCGGCCAGAAAAAACAGAGCACTGTGCTCTGCTCTTGCACGAGGGGGTATATATAGGCACCTCATTGGTCCCGGTTGATGACATGAACCGGGACTAAAGGGAAGCCTTTGGTCCCGGTTCAAGCCACCAACCAGGACCAATGGTGGTGGGCCAGGAGCGAGGCCCATTGGTCCCGGTTCGTCCCACCAACCGGGACCAAAAGGTCCAGACGAACCGGGACCAATGGCCCACGTGGCCCGGCCGGCCCCCTGGGCTCACGAACCGGGACCAATGCCCACATTGGTCCCGGTTCTAGACTGAACCGGGACTAATGGGCTGAGCCGGCCTGGACCATAGCCCTGTTTTCTACTAGTGATGATGCCCTCATGTTCGTATTTTATTTTTATCGACACCTTCATCTCTAAACATGTGGACATATTTTTCGATTTTGGCTTTTCGCTTGAGGACTAGCGAGGTCTAAGCTTGGGGGAGTTGATACGTACATTTTGCATCATGCTTTTATATCAATATTTATTCCATTATGGGCTGTTATTTCACATTATGTCACAATACTTATGGCTATTCTCTCTTATTTTACAAGGTTTACATAAGGAGGGAGAATGCCAGCAGCTGGAATTCTGGGCTGGAAAATGAGCAAATATTAGAGACCTATTCTGCACAACTCCAAAAGTCCTGAAACTCCACGGAACACCTTATAATAAATAATGAAAAATCCTCACCAAAGATGAAGACCAGGGGGCCCACACCCTTCTCACGAGGGTGGGGGCGCCCCCCCCTAGGGCGCGCCCCCTGCCTCGTGGGCCCCCTGGTGGCTCTCCGATGACCATCTTCTCATATATGAAGTCTTTCGTCGAGAGAAAAAAATAAGAAGCAACCTTTCCGGACGAAACTACGCCGCCACGAGGCAGAACCTTGGCGGATGCAATCTAGAGCTCCGGCAGAGCTGTTCTGCTGGGGAAACTTCCCTCCCAGAGGGGGAAATCATCGCCATCGTCATCACCAACGCTCCTCTCATCGGGAGAGGGCAATCTCCATCAACATCTTCATCAGCACCATCTCATCTCAAAACCCTAGTTCATCTCTTGTATCCAATTCTTGTCTTCAAGTCCGGGATTGGTGCTAGTAGGTTGCTAGTAGTGTTAATTACTCCTTGTAGTTGATGCTAGTTGGTTTAATTGGTGGAAGATCATATGTTCAGATCCTTTATGCATATTAATACCCCTCAGATTATGAACATGTTTATGCTTTGTGAGTAGTTATGTTTGTTCCTGAGGACAAGGGAGAAGTCTTGCTATTGGTAGTCATGTGAATTTGGTATTCGTTCGATATTTTGATGAGATGTATGTTGTCTAGCCTCTAGTGGTGTTATGGGAACGTCGACTACATAACACTTCACCATTATTTGGGCCTAGAGGAAGGCATTGGGAAGTAATAAGTAGATGATGGGTTGCTAGAGTGACAGAAGCTTAAACCCTAGTTTATGCGTTGCTTCGTAAGGGGCTGATTTGGATCCATATGTTTCATGCTATGGTTAGGTTTACCTTAATACTTTTTTTGTAGTTGCGGATGCTTGCAATGGAGGTTAATCATAAGTGGGATGCTTGTTCAAGTAAGAACAGCACCCAAGCACCGGTCCACCCACATATCAAATTATCAAAGTACCGAATGCGAATCATATGAACATGATGAAAACTAGCTTGACGATATTCCCATCTGTCCTCGGGAGCGCTTTTCCTTATATAAAAGTTTGTCCAGGCTTGTCCTTTGCTACAAAAAGGATTGGGCCACCTTGCTGTACTTTATTTACTTTTGTTACTTGTCGCTCGTTACAAATTATCTCATTACAAAACTATCTGTTACCACTTATTTCAGTACTTGCAGAGAATACCTTGCTGAAAACTGTTTATCATTTCCTTCTGCTCCTCGTTGGGTTCGACACTCTTACTTATCGAAAGGACTATGATAGATCCCCTATACTTGTGGGTCATCAGTCAGCGGCGTCGTCCCTGACGCACACTACAGAGCCGGGGCGGCGGCCTGTGCGGGCCTCGCCGATGCCCACGATCAAGAGAGGAAGACGTTGCCGTCCTCCTCCGAGACTAGTAGGCAGCGGTGATCCTCTAGCGACTCTGGCATGGTGAATGGGTAGCACGTCTGTTACTTGATGTTCTCCGCCAAGGGCCAGTAGTGACTGCTGCACGCATCCGTGAGGTGATGCACAATGTCCGCCGGTGAGCCCCAAAACGGCATCGGGCACTCATAGCAGTAGAGGAAGGGCTCCTTGGAGGCATTGACCAGGCCTCCATGCAACATGAATGGCTGTAGGGGACGTTGCGCCAGTTGAGTATATGAGCAAGTTACGACGAGATTTAATCCGAATAAGCACAAAATAAATCATGATGGCTATAACAGAGATTAAACTAATCATGTGGACTAGCATAGTAGATGAACAAATAGAATCTAGTAGGATACAGAGTAGAAACATGAAGTCTATCACGATTTCGAACAGGAAGGACAGAAACACATACGGTGCAATGGGAGCAGCACTGTTGGCGCTGAGGTTGTCGCCCATGTCGTTGAGGAAGAGGTTGCCGAAGTCGGGGAAGAAGTTGTCGTTGGTGAAGTTGTGGCCGCCAGCACTCGTGAGAGTGCGCTCCCAAAATTTCAACAGCGCCCGGTGAATGGAGCGCGGGAGGGAGTGGCTGTAGGAGACGTTGCGGCCGCCGAATGGAGCGCAGGAGTAGCACACGAAGCAGTAGATGGTGCTCCGGTGCCCAGAAATTTTTGTTTGTCATCGCTTGGGCAATGTAGGGCATCGGTGCCAAATACCCAAAAAGCAAATTTAGCACCGCTTTTGGCCTACATAGTGGAAGGCCTAAGTTTCTAGCTCTGCTCTTATCTCTATCTCTACTACTCTTCTTTGTTTTTTTAACAAATCGAGTAGTACTACGCCGTCCGCTGCACGCCCGGCTGAACACGCCTCCTCGCCGCCATCATCACCAACTGAGTCTTTTATAGGAGTAGGAGTAGAGAAAAAACCGAGTTGGTGATGATGGCATGCCGTGCAATGCACGGGCATCTTGCTATTTTTTCATATAATTCCAAACACCACGTAGACACGGTCTTTGACCATTTTACAACTATGTTAGTATCATTGTTAGTTGTCAGCCGGTGCAAGTTATAGCCTTGGGTGTTTTAACCTTTTTTAGTAATGATATCTCGCGATTTTTCGGCACGAGCTCAATCCTGGCGAATCCCACATAACCGTCAGATTTCCATCCGACAGTGGCCTGTTTTTAAGCCATAGTATTTGACAAAACCGCCACCCTTACACACGTACTGTGACTGCGTCGCGGGCATTTGCAACTGCCATGTCTCTAAGCGAACGTTTGCTAGGGATTGGAGTTAGAACCGATGGCGGTTCGTAGTCGTTCCACGCTCGGGCATTGAAGTTTCTAACTATTTTAGATTAGAATATATTACTCCTCTAGTGCTAGTAGTAGAGAGAGACCTACTCCACTACTACTCTACTCAAGCAAGTTAGGGCATGGTAGTAGGTACTTTGGGAGTACCAGTACTGTGATCACTCAAGCAAGTTGTCTGACTTTGATATGACCCTACGCTGCTGGTATGTGACTCGTAAGTCAAGCGGCGTGCTGTAGTCATCATCACCTGTCCACTTCCCAAGGCACATATTCGCTTCTCCATCTTTGTCCGCTCTTACATCCCCGCTAAGGTGCCTCCCCCCTCGTCCAATCTTCCATCCCCGCTAAGGCGCCTCCCCCCCTCATTCGAAACCCAATCACTAACAATGGCAGAACCGAGCAGCGTCTGCCGAAAGAGTGGCTGGAATTCGCTCCCCATAGAGGTCATCAAGCTCATTGTTTCGCGTGTGCACAATATCAGTACCATGCCGCTCGCTGCGTACTCATCGGGGCTGTACCGTTTACTCAAATCCCTCAGGCTGAAGCTTTTTAAGCCAGCTCCTTGCTTGCTGATGTCGCCTGATCTTCAGAAACGGTGTGTCACGCAGCATAACGATCATAGGGTGGCAAGCATCAACCCCCTTGATTGTGATCTGATCCCCGTCACCCTCAACTACATTAACGGTATGTACTAGGTCGACATGAACACGTCTTGGATGGTGCTCTTCGACGATCGCGATAGCTGGATGCTCGTGGAGGTCTACACCCGATGATTGATCCCCCTTCCTTCGATTAACACTGCACTGCTTTGGAACCGCGGCCCAGAATACTCGGAATCTTACAGTAGCCAACATGATACCATGTTTGATTTCCTCAAGGCTGTAATCTTCCAAGTGCCCACAAGATCTGCGAATTATAAAGACTTCGGGCTAATTGCATTCTTCAACCACGGTCTTGCCTATCTGACAGGTCACTGTGGTAAGTGGATAAATCTGCACGTCCATCGTAGGATCATACATCCTCCATGGTTCTCTGATGCCATTGAACACAAGGGCTTCATTTACGCTGTCGACTCCTTCTATGGCTGGACGTATTGCTGGCCTACTCCAGTCATCGCTACAAATGGTTGTTACAGCAGTATGTTACTTTCCTATGATATCATGATGGCTTGCTTATATTACTGTCAACATTTACTGAAAAAAAATTCATGCTCATAACATGTTGTTCTTAAGATTGACAACATCAAGAGACCTTTTTTATTTGACTCCAACATTTTTTTGAGGGTTATATGACTCCAACTTGATATGATGTTGTAAGCCGCCTGGTGTCCCTACCCTTCCTAATCCCAGAACCTTTCAAAGAAAAGCGGCATGGCAGTTGCAGGTGGTTCCTGGCTCGATCAAACAACGGCGAACGACTGATGATCGTTCGCACATACCGGACGTGTTGTTTCGCGGGATACAATCACAGTCACTACAAGGTCTTTGAGGAGGATCCCGGCTTCTCTGGGCCTTCAGGAATTTTTGACTGGAGGTTGGTAAGTAGCCTTGGTACACGCTCTCTGTTTGTCGGAGTGAATTATCTGATTAACCAGGAGATAACCGACGGTAAGGATCATGATGGCAGCGCAGTTTCGTTTATCAGGCAAAACTGTATGTACACAACGTACCATGCGTCTCTGCATGCACCATACCCTGATATGTGCCGCCACGCTCTGCAGCCCAAAGTAGGAGAGAGGGTCGCAAGTATCAAACTTCGACCTGCTGGCTGGAGTTCCCCCGTCAGGCATCCATCTCATTCAAGCCGTCAGCCAATCTCCACATCTTAATAAATAGTAACGTCTAACTGAGCCAGTTAGTTAGATGTGTACAATTGGTGTAGTAGGATCTTTATTTAGTTTGATGCATATATTTGTTTTTTTTGGTTGCCCTTTTGTAATGATGGTTGATGTTTGGTTTGGAAAAGAGAGCTGCGTCTTCACTCTGCTGGCCGGCTTACTGCTTCTGTTGCACCCCCAGCCCTGGTTGCTGCTGCTGCTATTTTCAATGTACAATCAGTAGTATATGTCGTCTATTGATTGAATAAATGCGTTGCTAGAACGACAAACACAATGTTTTGAAAGTCGTTGCACCGTTCGATCCTTTAGTGCCCCGTATCGTACGTAGCGCATACTATTTTTCGTATAGAACACATTTTCCACTTATTGATAACATGCAGCCCACTGATGAAGGCCCAATAAAGAAGCCCATAATTAACTGGAAGGGAGGCTCTCACATGAATCCGGCCCAGATACATGCTCATGGTGCCCTAAACATAAATAAGTAAATAAATAAATAAACCTAAATGCTCATGCACCAGTTCCTTAAATTCACGATTTAACAGGAGGATATTATTTCATATGATAATGTCGTTACATTCAGTCGATATTATTCTTAGGCAAAGATAGCGACCGGTCTTCTTTGTCCCAACATTATATTCCTGCAACCAGCGGACCCATGCAAATCGTAGTCAACGTCGTAAATAGTTCCGGTCCATTTTTATTTTTCAATAAGAATGTCCAACCCAGCCCAGCATATTGGTGACAACACTTTATCCTCCGCCTTGGTGCGCTCGTCGCGGCGCCGCCATCTGGCCCTGTCAACATAGTTTTTTTCGAAACGGTCCCTGTCAACATAGTGAATCGGGAGAAGACTGTAGTTGTGAGTATGATAGTACGGACCCACCAGGTCCACTCCCGAACACAAGCAAGCGCCTCTTTTACTACTTAGATGAACCCCTCGTTTTTACTCTAATCCACCCTGCTGATATCTGGAACCCGCATCATTTTTAACGTATAGTCAATTAACGACAGAATTGCATAACTTTTTTTTGAGTAGTAATTCGGAGGAGCAGGCTATAAACTAGGTTGTGCGGTCTCTGTGGCCCGTCTAACAACATGACCAGCCCAGCAGTTTTTTCTTTGGGAAAATAGGTAGCCCGGTATTTCTTTCTGAAGAATACCCAAGCTAGGCCTATTTGTTTTCTCCAACTTACTGGCTGTAAATCTTTCAAGACGAGGAGGGATACATTCCGGCCTTGCCAAAGAGTATGGTCAGTGTATGTTAAAAATAATATCAAAAGGGGTTGAAAATTCCAAAAACATATAGCAAATGGGATATTTGTTTCTTTTTTGTTTTTGTTCTTCAATGATATCTTATACTCCCTCCGTCCCAAAATTCTTGTCTTAGATTAGTCTAGATACGGATGTATCTAATACCAAAACGTGACTTGATACATCCGTATTTAGACAAATCTAAGACAAAAATTTTGGATGGAGGGAGTATTTCATTGAATTTAACATGACATAGTACTAATTTATTTTTAAATTTGTTTTAGTATGGCAACTAATTTTTGGATTAAGAATATTTTGTTCCCGAGCAAAAATTTGCGAATTTTCAAAATTTTCCACATATTTAGTTAAATTTTTTAACCCTGGTACCGACCAGAAAATGGGCAGCAATTCTAAAAATGGAAAACGGGCTGCAATAAATTCCATATGAATTAGAAAATGAGTAAAAGCTAGCGGGGTGACCCACGCATTTGCGCGGCTAGAATTCCTATATTTTTGGGATAGTTATCTCTACCTATCTCTGTTCACTTGATCTATTACTAATCAAAATTTATATAAAAGCATGTCTACAACGCATGTCTGCAGAAAACATAATTAAGCCTTGTTACATTTCTGTAGTTTTACACAATTGTTCGCAAAGATTTGGTTGTGTGACAACGGAAGATAAAAATAACCATGACATGTGTCTCGCCATGCCTAACCATAGGGTTTGGTACAAATCTCTAGCTTTCACTATGTCACCTTTCTTCATTTCATCAATCTTCACACCAATATGCCTTTAGGATTTTTTGTCGAGAAAATTTAAAAAATTGATGACTTGCAGTGATACGGTGTTATCTTTTCCGTTATCCACCTCATCGCCTCACTACCAGTCATATTGTGATTGTGTTTGTTTATTAGTACAATGTCATAATCAACAATACAAAATACATTTTGTAGGAAAGATATATAGCAAGAATATAGAGCATGCTAAAGTTGATTATGCACATTTTGTTACGTCTGGATACAAAATCGCTTCAGATTTTGTTTGCAAATGATGTGAAGCTAATAGAGACAACATTGCTAAAAAATAATAATTTAGAATCATTTTACACCACTTGAAATGAAACTACATATGCGAAGCACATACCTAGGCTTGAAATCATATGGTTGTGATGAAGACAATAGAAGGAAATTAGAAAATAACAGAAAGTAACTCTTGTATGATGAAGGCACTGGTTCAAGATATATTCACAATCTCATTGTGTGTGTATAGATAGTAATTTTCATTATGTGTGGAAGAAAGGGCCCATCAAATTTCCCATCGACTATACCACCCATCCCGGCTATTGGGCAAACAATATGCACCGAAGGTATAATTCATGATCTGGTAGTTCTAATTTGCACTTGGATACCCTTTTTCTACCTGGAAAAATTGATGGGAATAAGGTTACAACTGCTAAAGATAGCGAGCCAAGGTACATCTTTTCATACGAACCTAACCGCATGACTTCAGAACGGTCGGACATTCCGAGTAACAATAAACACAATAAGTTGTTTGCATAAAGAATAAAATGACAGTATGATACTAGTTAACTATTTTGATATTGTGATTGAGCTTCGTATCATACCATTGGATGTGTCATGGAGTAGTTATGTTACTGTCAAACCTGCCTGCTATTTCCAGTTAGGTCTCCACTCTGGAAGTGAAACATCTTCCATCAGCTATGTTATTGCATAAATTTTACTAATCTGACTATTTATTATCATCATAGTTACTTCTCAAATAGGGAACATATAATCCCATCATGCCATGTATATATATAACTGGATATTGTACAGATTATGGGGTAGTCACCAAAAATTAGTGGTACCAAAATATGAATGGGTCTAACATTTCTAACTCACGTGAAAAAGGAACCCAGTAGAGTAGCCGTACGTGAAAATATTAAGATGCCCCTTGCTTTTAAAAATTTCTAGGAGATAACTAAATTTATTAATATAGATAAAATTTCAGTTCATTTAAAAAATGTGATATAAGTTGATTAAGCAATACATTGTCAAATAAATCTAGAAATTCCAATTATTAGGAAAAATAACATCTTTATGTAATCCGGAGTCTTTCAATGGGACGGACCGCGTTTCACCGAAAGTATACACAACTGTAGCAGAACAATTTTGCTGCAGCACGTATACGCAGGCACTCCGTGCAGTGGCGTGTGGTTAACATTTACAAAAATATATGATTCGGTAGTGAAGAAAATATCACTACATAGTGTGCTAGATAATTCAGTTCACTGGCATCAACTATAAATCCTTTCTTTTCTAAGAGACAACATGAACGGTCGATCTTAAAATAACTTCATATGTATTAGGAATAAGATGCTCTCAATATTCTTGATTTGCGAGTATCTGGAAACTTCCTTCTGCACTTTATGGCTCAAATGTCAATCTTAATAGCCATCTAAAATTCAAATGTGTACATATATCTTGCAAAACGAAATTCTTGTAGTACAATTTTTCATAAATCTATTTCAAAAGTTACTTGGTAGTGTAATTATTTGGTGCTAATCAATAAGATATATGAATCTATGATTAAATTAAAACTGTTTTTTCTAATATATGGACATCAACTATAAAGAAAATAGGCATGGCAGAAAACACACACATCCAATCTTCGGATGTTGAATTGGCACCGACTCCTCTAGCAAAAAAACTATTCCAATGGACGTGTCAACTACTCACAACAGCAAGTCCAGTCTATAAATTATAATGCAAACAGATTTCCTTATAGGGGAAGTCCAGTCACACGCGCTGTAGTTATTCTCGTGGGTGGATTCTGTATATTATAGTTATTGTTGCATACAAATCTAGTTCATTCATAAATAAGATTCCAACACACCATCAGTACAGAAAAATCATACATAGTTCTAAGGTCTGCCTCACCTCGTCCTGAATTTGACCCATAAATAGCTTCAGAGAGACAGCTATAAATATATTGGGTAAGAGGAATTAACCAAGGTGACTGCTGATGTTGTTACTGTTTCCGGCAAAAGGGCATGAGCGCCAACAGCAGCCACTGGCTAATTATTCCTTCTCCAGCAGTACATAACTGTGAGGCACGCTTGTAATACGTAATCCCCAGTTTCAGCCGTAAAATGCTACAAAGATAAAAACTACACATTCAGTGAGAGGATGAGCGAGTACCTGCTGTAAGTATCAATCACATCAACAGACCTGGATAATGTCAATGCAGGTGACAGAAAAACTATTTCTTGTCCCGGCAGCAAAATGTGCTTTCCGCCATCTTCTGGGTGCGGATAAATGGGACTTTGCTCATGTTTGCAGCACGAAACTGCCTGAAGGAAGCAGGAAGGGAGTCAGCAAGACAGACATAAATGAAGGAGGAAGTGGTTGTACTGGACTACGACGTTGGCTTGAAAACGGTGAAAGATGTGCGAGGCCGAAAATTGCACATAAAGGATTTGTATATAGAATCTTCTAGAAATAATCTGCATACAACACAACAATGCTACAGTTACTTAATCTATAGGAATTACTTGCATATAACATCTTATTCTATTGGGAAAAAACTGCACAAAACAGCAGCTAATGGTACTGAGAGTGTATAACATGTAATATATTGTTTACTAAATTCACCACCTTCCGCATTGCTCGGAACAATAAGCTGATATCCTCTATATGTAAATTAATCGGTTTTCAGCTATAAATCCCACGATGATATGAAAAGATGTAGCCATTGCATAATTATTTTTTTAAATATTATCTCAAACCATGGCGACAATGTCCAGGTTCTAGCAGTTAGATGGAGGAGGCATGATTGGGTAGAGGAAAGGGCCATGTTGCAAATGCTTATTCTGTTGAGCTAGAAGGATTAAAGAATGCACCTGAAAGTTGATTTGGGCTTTGTCAACTTGTTGACAACAAAGTCAAGTTGCTGCCGACAAATGCATGCTGGCCATCTTGTCGTTGTAGGTCATACTGATGTTTCCCCTTGCAGCACTGTGCTATGCCATGATGAATCTGTATAACATATCTCCAAGATAGAACCCTTCCTCTTGCTTCTTTTGTGATCTGAGCCGTATCAGATTTGCAAGGCAACTGGTGACTGCCACTGCGATGTAACGCCTGAAGGAATCAGCAATGGCGGGTTCACCTAGGAGACGAACATGGAGAGAGACGAACGCATCACAGATACAGATGAGGATATCAAGGTTGTTTGTTGCGTTGGTGTTAGAGGCAGCGGAAGGCAGCCGCGCAGAAGGAATAACACGGCCTTGGGATCAAAAACCCTAGGCTGCTCGTTCTTTTTTTTTATACCGTACGCAGCTAGAAGACCTTCTGTTTTTTTTAGCGTGGGGAAGGAGGAAAGACTAACCGTAACGTGGGTGGCCTATGTTTTCTTTTCTATTAGGATTCTAACTGGAACTCAGTACATGCCTTTTTTATGAATCACAAAAAGCCAGTACTTTTCCTTCTCCGCCACATAACCGTGATTGCACTATTCCATCCTAGACATGACAGATTTATCATGTGTAAAACAATATATACATAGTTTTTGTATGTAACGTAATATCTTTAAATCTTAACCGTTTATATCAAATAATTAAGGGTCTAGATAATTTAATCTGTGTGGACTAACATGGTGTCTTGTTTGACTCTTGTCTTAATAATATAATAGATAGATTATAAAAATAATAGCAAATGGGTTGTACACGTCACAGATTTCAAGGCTAACTTGTTTACGCAAGGTTTTGTCACTCAAACACACGATTCTAGCAGCAGTGACTGTTGGATGTCCATCCAACGGCCAACGTGCTTCTTCAATCTCTGATGTTCCTACTCCAGCCGCTTAAACTAGCGCCGGCGGGACTGCCTGCTCCCTCCTCTTGTGGAGCGTTGTGATGCCGCGCAGGCTTTTCCAGCCCACCCTACTCGCTCCGCTGGCCTGGCCGCACGCAATGAACTGCCTCCTTATTACGCGAAAAAAATGATTTCTCCCGCTTACATCTGGGGCGCACCGGTTGGGAGGTTGGCCTGTGGGCCTACTAATTTGATGCGTACGCAGGACTTGTCAACTTACTCAACAAACGATTCTAGCAGCAGTAACCGTTGGATTTGAATCGAACGGTTATGCTGCTTCTTCAATCGCTGCACTTCTTGCACCAGCCGCCCAAACCAGCGCCATCGAGACCGCCTGCTCTTGCCTCCAGTGACCGGCTGTGCTGCCGTTGAGGCCTCACCGCCCCCTACTACTCCCACAGCTAGCCAGGCCCTGCGGCAATGGTAGCCTCACACCGCAGCCGAACCAGTGAACCCTCATACTCCTCTCCGCGTGGGCATCCACTGCCGCATTTTCCGCGGCTCCGCTTCGTCCCCTTGCTAGGCCTCGCCATCGTCCACCACCTTGGATGCGCTCGGTATGGAGTGTTCAACATGGTTAACGAACCACACCATCGGAAGTAAACTGTGCGTGGAGTGGGTGGCAGCTGGGTCCATGGCCGCACGCAAGGAAATGCCTCCTTATTATGTGCAAAATAATGATTCCTCCACCTGACAGCTGGGACCCACTGGAAGGGCCTCCGTATTTTGCAAAAAAAATGTTCCCACCACTGACAGGTCGGACCCACCAACTATATCTTCGCATGCAAGGAAGTGCCTCCTTATTACGCAAAATGAATACCCCCTGCTAGCTGGGACCCACAATAGTGGGAGGCTGACTTGTGGGCCAACTAAGTTGACAGGGACGGAGGGCTTTGTGAACTTAGTTAATGTGAACGATTCTAGATCCAGTGACCATACGATGTCCATCCAACGGCCGTAGTGCTTCTTCAAACTCTGGTCTTGTTGCTCCAGCCGCCCAAACCAGTGCCGGTCTTGCCTCGTGCTCCTGCCTCTCGTGGCCGGCTGCGATGCCGCGAAAGCCTCACCGCCCCCTACTACTCCCACTGCTGGCCAGGCCATCCCTCTACTCACCCACACCCCATGTTATTCTGTGGCGACGACAGCCTCACACCGCAGCCGAACCAGTGAACCCTCGTACTCCTCTCCGCATGGGCATCCACCGCCGCGTCTTCCCCGGCTCTGCGTCGTCCCCTTCCTAGGCCTCGCCGTCGTCCACAGCCTTGGTGCTCTCGACGCGGTGTGGTCAATGTGGTCCACGACCGACTTCCATCGAAAGAGTACTGTACGTGGAGAGGCTGACAGCTGGGTCCACGGCCACAGCCCAGTTTTTTTATGAATTTTCAAGTAAGTCGCTTTGCCAGGCATGTTGGGCTACAAATCTTTCAAGACGAGGAGAGCTTCATTCGGCTGGCCGAGAAAATGGCCTATCAGTAATGAGAAATGGGTTGTACATTTTTAAAACACATCAAACCGGCAATTAGTTTCAAATTTCTTTTTTTCGTTTCGAGGTTTTAAATTGCATTAATTTTTATGCGTGGACAATTTGTTGGATTTTATATTGATATACATTTATTTTTAAAATCAGTTTGAATGCATTTGACTCGAAATTTTGGGATAAAAAACAGTTCGGACCGCACCGAAATATGAAAAATTTCGTATAATTTTTTAGTCGTGGCCACAATATGGGCTGTAATGCTAACAAAAAGAATATGGGCTCCAAAAAAACATGAAGAGTTAGCAAATGGGCTGTAGATTATTAAAAATAATGGCAGATGGGTTGTATGCTGTTTTCCACATATTTGAGGCTTTCCTAAAAAAAGTTGACGCACAAGCAGTGACTGTTGGATGTCCAGACAACGACTGTCGTGTTTCTTTAATCAATGCTCTTCCTGCTCCAGCCGCTCAAACAAGCACCGGCAGGACTGCCTGCTCCCTCCTCCCCGTGGCTGGCTGTGCTGTCGCGCAGGCCTCACTGCCCCACCGAACTCCCATCGCTGGCCTAGCCATCCCTCTACTCACCCACACCTGTTGTTATTCTCCAGCGATGGCAGACGAACCAGTAAACCCTCGTACAGTCGTACTCCCCTCCGCGTGGGAAACAACTGCCGAGTCTTCCCTGGCTCCATGTCGTTCCCTTCCTAGGCCTCGCCATCGTCCACCGCCCTGGTGCTCTCGGCGCGGCCTGGTCAACATGGTCAACGACCGACATGCATCTGAAGTGGACTGTACGTGGAGAGGCAGACAGCTGGGTCCACGGTCGCACGCAAGGAAATGCCTCATTATTACGCGCAAAATAATGATTCCTCCACCTGACATCTGGGACCCACCGAAAGGGCCTCCGTATTTAATGAAAAAAATGTTACCGCCACTGACAGCTCAGACCCACCAGCTATATCTTCGCACGCAAGGAAGTGCCTCCTTATTACGCACACAAAAATTAATACTCCCACTGCTAGCTGGGACCCAGTATAGTGGGAGGCTGACTTGTGGGCCTACTAAGTTGACGGGGACGGAGGACTTTGTCAACTTAGTCAATATGCACGATTCTAGCTCCAGGGACCGTATGATGTCCATCCAACGCCCGTAGTGCTTCTTCAACCTTTGGTCTTCTTGCTCCAGCCGCCCAAACCAGCGCCGGTCATGCCTTGTGCTCCTGCCTCCCATGGCCGGCTACGATGCCGCGGAGGCCTCACCACCCCCTACTACTCCCACCGCTGGCCAGGCCATCCCTCTACTCATCCACACCCCCTGTTATTCTGCGGCGATGGCAGCCTCACATCGCAGCCGAACTAGTGAACCCTCGTACTCCTCTCTGTGTGGACATCCACTGTCGCGTCTTCCCTGGCTTTGCGTCGTCCCCTTCCTAGGCCTCGCCGTTCTCCAACGCCTTGGTGCTCTCGGCGTGGCGTGGTCATTGTTGAAGGAAATATGCCCTAGAGGCAATAATAAAGTTATTATTTATTTCTTTATATCATGATAAATGTTTATTATTCATGCTAGAATTGTATTAACCGGAAACATAAATACATGTGTGAATACATAGACAAACAGAGTGTCACTAGTATGCCTCTACTTGACTAGCTCATTTATCAAAGATGGTTATGTTTCCTAACCATAGACATGAGTTGTCATTTGATTAACGGGATCACGTCATTAGGAGAATGATGTGATTGACTTGACCCATTCCGTTAGCATAGCACTTGATCGTTTAGTTTGTTGCTATTGCTTTCTTCATGACTTATACATGTTCCTATGACTATGAGATTATGCAATTCCCGTTTACCGGAGGAACACTTTGTGTGCCACCAAACGTCACAACGTAACTGGGTGATTATAAAGGTGCTCTATAGGTGTCTCCAAAGGTACTTGTTTTTTTTGAAATGGTCACCGGGGGGGAAAGGCTCCCCACCTGAATATATTTCAAAGTGGCCTTAATGCCATGAGATTGATCCGGTTTATAAGGAAAATCGGATCGAAAACCTAGACAATTAGACCCAGTTTATGAGGAAAACCGGGCCGAAAACCGTACAAGAGAGGGTAAAAGAAGAGAAACCAAAACAAAAGACGCCCAAGACAAGGCACGCCTAGCTAGCAACCCGAAGAACATCACCACGAGAGGCACAAGTAGATGAGGGGAGTCGTCGAGGGGTCACAATACCAAGAATTGACAAGCGGCCTAACACACCACACCGGCGTGCGTACCGAGCACCACGGCGCAACAGAGGAGCATCCACATCAACGAGTGACTAGCACAAACCTTGACGGGGGACTCCTCCATGAAGAGTCGGAAACGATTAGCATGTTGGGGAGGAAACTTGCGGCATCATTGAGCAAAGATGAACCGGGACAACGCCAAGAGCACGAAGCTCGCCGCACCACCGCGGCAGCCATGGAGGTCTTGAGCATGCACAGCAAACGGGGCGACACCGACGAACAGCACCACAGACGATCACATACCACCGTCGACCCAACCGGTCGCACCACCTACCACCAACATCCCTGCAGCAACACCCACACGTCAACCAAGCAGACCCCGAGATGATGCCTTCAACAAGGGTCGCGACGTCGGATGCACCGCCATCATCCGCACCAGGAGGACCTGGGCTAGGGGATTCCCCCGAGGTCTCAACTTCCATCTTCATCTGACCAATCAAGGAGAGCCTTGAACGTTGGCCGTCTGGTTGCCACCCAACAACACCTCGTAGAGGGGAGAGGTGTCGTACAGGAACGAGGTGGTCCAGAGAGGATCCCACCCCGCTAACCCGGCTTCTGATGGAAGAATCGAACCACTCCAACGAATGGTCAAGCCAAGAAGTCGTAGGCAAAGCAGCACCTCCTCACCGACACCGACCGCACCACCGTCGACCCCACCCAGTCGCACCACCACCACCATCCGACCCGCAGAGAGCAGCGACCACACAAATCCACCAAATTGATGCCTTCAAGAAGTATTGCCACGCAAAAATGCGCCGCCATCGACCGTTCCGGAAGCACCAGGAACAAGGGTTTCCCTGGAGCTTCGAAGGGAAAGTCACCTTGACAGCGACGCCTCCAAGGAGGTAAGTGACACCCGCGGGCGTCGCCATCGCCGGCTCCGGTCAGAGTAGAGGCTTTCGCCCAAGTGAGCAGACCACCTTCGAGAAGCACCGGTAGACCGCGATACACTACTTCCTGCACCACCGCAGAGCAAGGTCCACTGCAGCCCACCGCCACACATGACCAGATCCGGTCCACCGCAGGCCAGATGCAGCCTGCCCACACCGCCCCCACTAGGAACGCGCCGGCAGGCACGCCGATCTGCCTGCAGATCACGCAGAGAGGGGGAGGGTGAGCACCACCACACGCGCCTCACAGAGAACACCTCCGCCGGTTCGCATCTCGTCGACCCACAGCAGCACCCCTACGCCCACGGAGCGCAGCAGGGGGACGCCGCCGATTCGGAGCAGGCCACCGGGAGGGAGCAGCGAGCGCCTCCACACCACCGTCCCCAGCCTCCACCGGATGAACCGCCGCGCGTCGGAGTCACGCCATGCCGGTCGCCGCCACACGGGGCTCCCCCAGCCCATGAGCGCGCCACACGAGGAACGGCAGCCCGCCGCCGCCAGATCCGCGCGGGCTTCGCCCGGCGGGGGCTATTGGCGGTGGCGGGGAGGGGGGGAAGGGGGGGGGGGGGGGTGGGGGGGGGGGGGGGCGCCGCCGCCCGAGCCGCCCTGGGGAGAGACGGCGCGGGGGGGCAAAGGAACTTGTTGGGTTGGCGTATTTCGAGATTAGGATTTGTCACTCCGATTGTCGGATAGGTATCTCTGGGCCCACTCGGTAATGCACATCACTATAAGCCTTGCAAGCATTGCAACTAATGAGTTAGTTGCGGGATGATGTATTACGGCAGGAGTAAAGAGACTTGCCGGTAACGAGATTGAACTAGGTATTGAGATACCGACGATCGAATCTCGGGTAAGTAACATACCGATGAGAAAGGGAACAACGTATGTTGTTATGCGGTATGACCGATAAAGATCTTCGTAGAATATGTAGGAGCCAATATGGGCATCCCGGTCCGGCTATTGGTTATTGACCAGAGAGGTGTCTCGGTCATTCCTACATAGTTCTCGAACCCGTAGGGCCCGCACGCTTAACATTCGTTAACGATATAGTACTATATGAGTTATGTATGTTGATGACCGAATGTTGTTCGGAGTCCGGGATGAGATCACGGACATGACGAGGAACTCCGGAATGGTCCGGAGATAAAGTTTGATATATGGGATAATAGTGTTTGGTCACCGGAAGGGTTCCGGAAATCACCGGAAAGGGGTTCCGGATGTTTCCCGAAATGTTTGGGTACGAGAACACTTTATTTGGGCCAAAGGGGAAAGCCCACAAGGTTTTTGGAAAGCGCAAAAGGAAGTTTTGCGGAGTCCAGGGGCCAGACACCAGGGTCCCTGGCGTCTGGGTCCAGATGCCGGGAACCCGAGCGTCTGGCCCTGGAGTCCGAGAAGGACTCTTGCCTTTCGGGTGAAACCGACTTTGTGGAGGCTTTTACTCCAAGTTTCGACCCCAAGGCTCAGCATATAAATAGAGGGGTAGGGCTAGCACCCAAAACACATCAAGAAACACCAAGCCGTGTGCCGGCAACCCCGTCCCATCTAGTTTATCCTCCGTCATAGTTTTTGTAGTGCTTAGGCGAAGCCCTGCGGAAATTGTTCTTCACCAACACCGTCACCACACCGTCGTGCTGCCGGAACTCATCTACTACTTCGCCCCTCTTGCTGGATCGAGAAGGCGAGGACGTCACCGAGCTGAACGTGTGCAGAACTCGGAGGTGCCGTGCTTTCAGTACTTGGATCGGTCGGACGTGAAGACGTACGACTACATCAACCGCGTTGATATAACGCTTCCACGAATGGTCTACGAGGGTACGTAGACAACACTCTCCCCACTCGTTGCTATGCATCACCATGATCTTGCGTGTGCGTAGGAATTTTTTTGAAATTACTACATTCCCCAACAGTGGCATCCGAGCCTAGGTTTTATGCGTTGATGTTGTGCACGAGTAGAACACAAGTGAGTTGTGGGCGATATAAGTCATACTACTTACCAGCATGTCATACTTTGGTTCGGCAGAATTGTTGGATGAAGCGGCCTGGACCGACATTACGCGTACGCTTACGCGAGACTGGTTCTACCGACGTGCTTTGCACACAGGTGGCTGGCGGGTGTCAGTTTCTCCAACTTTAGTTGAACCAAGTGTGGCTACGCCCGGTCCTTGCGAAGGTTAAAACAACACCAACTTGACAAACTATCGTTGTGGTTTTGATGCGTAGGTAAGAACGGTTCTTGCTTAAGCCCGTAGCAGCCACGTAAAAACTTGCAACAACAAAGTAGAGGACGTCTAAGTTGTTTTTGCAGGGCATGTTGTGATGTGATATGGTCAAGACATGATGCTAAATTTTATTGTATGAGATGATCATGTTTTGTAACCAAGTTATCGGCAACTGGCAGGAGCCATATGGTTGTCGCTTTATTGTATGCAATGCAATTGCGCTGTAATGCTTTACTTTATCACTAAGCGGTAGCGATAGTTGTGGAAGCATAAGATTGGCGAGACAACAACGATGCTTCGATGGAGATCAATGTGTCGTGCCGGTGACGATGGTGATCATGACCGCGCTTCAGAGATGAAAATCACAAGCACAAGATGATGATGGCCATATCATATCACTTATTTTGATTGCATGTGATGTTTATCTTTTATGCATCTTATCTTGCTTTGATTGACGGTAGCATTATAAGATGATCTCTCACTAAATTTCAAGATAAAAGTGTTCTCCCTGAGTATGCACCGTTGCCAAAGTTCGTCGTGCCCAGACACCACGTGATGATCGGGTGTGATAAGCTCTACGTCCATCTACAACGGGTGGAAGCCAGTTTTTGCACACGCAGAATACTTAGGTTAAACTTGACGAGCCTAGCATATGCAGATATGGCCTCGGAACACTAAGACCGAAAGGTCGAGCGTGAATCATATAGTAGATATGATCAACATATTGATGTTCACCATTGAAAGCTACTCCATTTCACGTGATGATCGGTTATGGTTTAGTTGATTTGGATCACGTGATCATTTAGAAGATTATAGGGATGTCTTTCTAAGTGGGAGTTCTTAAGTAATATGATTAATTGAACTTAAATTTATCATGAACTTAGTACCTGATAGTATTTTGCTTGTCTATGTTGATTGTAGATAGATGTCCCGTGATGTTGTTCCGTTGAATTTTAATGCGTTCCTTGAGAAAGCAAAGTTGAAAGATGATGGTAGCAATTACACGGACTGGGTCCGTAACTTGAGGAAGCACCGCTAAGTGCCAAGCCTACTGTAGGAGCAACACCATATGTTATGAACGTCTGGCAGAGCAAAGCTGATGACTACTCGATAGTTCAGTGTGCCATGCTTTACGGCTTAGAACCGGGTCTTCAACGACGTTTTGAACGTCATGGAGCATATGAGATGTTTCAGGAGTTGAAGTTAATATTTCAAGCAAATGCCCAGATTGAGAGATATGAAGTCTCCAATAAGTTCTATAGCTGCAAGATGGAGGAGAATAGTTCTGTCAGTGAACATATACTCAAAATGTCTGGGTATCATAATCACTTGACTCAACTGGGAGTTAATCTTCCTGTTGATAGTGTCATTAATAGAGTTCTTCGATCACTGCCACCAAGCTACAAGAGCTTCATGATGAACTATAATATGCAAGGGATGGATAAGACGATTCCCGAGCTCTTCGCAATGCTAAAGGCTGTGGAGGTAGAAATCAAGAAGGAGCATCAAGTGTTGATGGTCAATAAGACCGCCAGTTTCAAGAAAAAGGGCAAAGGGAAGAAGAAAGGGAACTTCAAAAAGAACAGTAAACAAGTTGCTGCTTAGGAGAAGAAACCCAAATCTGGACCTAATCCTGAAACTGAGTGCTTCTACTACAAGCAGACTGGACACTAGAAGAGGAAATGTCCCAAGTATTTGGCGGATAAGAAGGATGGCAAGGTGAACAAAGGTATATGTGATATACACGTTATTGATGTGTACCTTACTAGAGCTCGCAGTAGCACCTGGGTATTTGATACTAGTTATGTTGCTAATATTTGCAACTCGAAACAGGGACTACGGATTAAGCGAACACTAGCAAAGGACGAGGTGACGATGCGCGTGGGAAATGGTTCCAAAGTCGATGTGATCACGGTCGGCACGCTACCTCTACATCTACCTTCGTGATTAGTTTTAGACCTAAATAATTGTTATTTGGTGCCAGCATTGAGCATGAACATTATATCTGGATCTTGTTTAATGCGAGATGGTTATTCATTTAAATCAGAGAATAATGGTTGTTCTATTTATATGAATAATATCTTTTATGGTCATGCACCCTTGAAGAGTGGTCTATTTTTGATGAATCTCGATAGTAGTGATACACATGTTCATAATGTTGAAGCCAAAAGATGCAGAGTTGATAATGATAGTGCAACTTATTTGTGGCACCGCCGTTTAGGTCATATCTGTGTAAAGCGCATGAAGAAACTCCATACTGATGGACTTTTGGAATCACTTGATTATGAATCACTTGGTACTTGCGAACCGTGCCTCATGGGCAAGATGAC
Organism: Triticum urartu; assembly: GCF_003073215.2. Lineage (NCBI taxonomy): Eukaryota > Viridiplantae > Streptophyta > Magnoliopsida > Poales > Poaceae > Triticum > Triticum urartu. The sequence continues at coordinate 62,214,753 of NC_053028.1, forward strand.
CAAAACGCCATTCTCTGGTACTATGGAGAGAGCAACGGATTTGTTGGAAATCATACATACAGATGTATGTGGTCCGATGAATGTTGAGGCTCGTGGCGGATATCGTTATTTTCTCACCTTCACAGATGATTTAAGCAGATATGGGTATATCTACTTAATGAAATATAAATCTGAAACATTTGAAAAGTTCAAAGAATTTCAGAGTGAAGTTGAAAATCATCGTAACAAGAAAATATAATTTCTACGATCGGATCGTGGAGGAGAATATTTGAGTTACGAGTTTGGTCTACATTTGAAACAAAGCGGAATAGTTTCGCAACTCACGCCACCAGGAACACCACAGCGTAATGGTGTGTCCGAACGTCGTAATCGTACCTTACTAGATATGGTGCGATCTATGATGTCTCTTACTGATTTACCGCTATCGTTTTGGGGTTATGCTTTAGAGACAGCCGCATTCACATTAAATAGGGGACCATCGAAATCCGTTGAGACAACGCCTTATGAACTGTGGTTTGGCAAGAAACCAAAGTTGTCGTTTCTTAAAGTTTGGGGCTGCGATGCTTATGTGAAAAAGCTTCAACCTGATAAGCTCGAACCCAAATCGGAGAAATGTGTCTTCATAGGATACCCAAAGGAGACTGTTGGGTACACCTTCTATCACAGATCCGAAGGCAAGACATTCATTGCCAAGAATGGATCCTTTCTAGAGAAGGAGTTCCTCTCGAAAGAAGTGAGTGGGAGGAAAGTAGAACTTGATGAGGTAACTATACCTGCTCCCTTATTGGAAAGTAGTTCATCATAGAAACCAGTTTTTGTGACACCTACACCAATTAGTGAGGAAGTTAATGTTGATGATCATGGAACTTCAGATCAAGTTATTACTGAACCTTGTAGATCAACCAGAGTAAGATCCGCACCAGAGTGGTACGGTAATCCTGTTCTGGAAGTCATGCTACTAGATCGTGATGAACCTACGAACTATGAAGAAGCGATGGTGAGCCCAGATTCCGCAAAATGGCTAGAAGCCATGAAATCTGAGATGGGATCCATGTATGAGAACAAAGTGTGGACTTTGGTTGACTTGCCCGTTGATCGGCAAGCAATTGAGAATAAATGGATCTTCAAGAAGAAGACCGACGCTGACAGTAATGTTACTGTCTACAAAGCTCGACTTGTTGCAAAAGGTTTTCGACAAGTTCAAGGGATTGACTACGATGAGACCTTCTCACCCGTAGCGATGCTTAAGTCTGTCCGAATCATGTTAGCGATTGCCGCATTTCATGATTATGAAATTTGGCAGATGGATGTCAAAACTGCATTCCTGAATGTATTTCTGGAAGAAGAGTTGTATATGATGCAACCGGAAGGTTTTGTCGATACAAAGGGAGCTAACAAAGTGTGCAAGCTCCAGTGATCCATTTATGGACTGGTGCAAGCCTCTCGGAGTTGGAATAAACACTTTGATAGTGTGATCAAAGCATTTGGTTTTGTACAGACTTTTGGAGAAGCCTGTATTTACAAGAAAGTGAGTGGGAGCTCTGTAGCATTTCTGATATTATATGTGGATGACATATTACTAATTGGAAATGATATAGAATTTCTGGATAGCATAAAGGGATACTTGAATAAAAGTTTTTCTATGAAAGACCTCGATGAAGCTGCTTACATATTGGGCATCAAGATCTATAGAGATAGATCAAGACGCTTAATTGGACTTTCACAAAGCACATACCTTGACAAAGTGTTGAAAAAGTTCAAAATGGATCAAGCAAAGAAAGGGTTCTTGCCTGTGTTACAAGGTGTGAAGTTGAGTAAGTCTCAATGCCCGACCACTGCAAAAGATAGAGAGAAGATGAAAGATGTTCCCTATGCTTCAGCCATAGGCTCTATCATGTATGCAATGCTGTGTACCAGACCTGATGTGTGCCTTGCTATAAGTCTAGCAGGGAGGTACCAAAGTAATCTAGGAGTGGATCACTGGACAGCGGTCAAGAACATCCTGAAATACCTGAAAAGGACTAAGGATATGTTTCTCGTTTATGGAGGTGAAAAAGAGCTCATCGTAAATGGTTACGTTGACGCAAGCTTTGACACTGATCCGGACGATTCTAAATCACAAACCGGATACACGTTTATATTAAACGGTGGAGCTGTCAGTTGGTGTAGTTCTAAACAAAGCGTCATGGCAGGATCTACGTGTGAAGCGGAGTACATAGCTGCTTCGGAAGCAGCAAATGAAGGAGTCTGGATGAAGGAGTTCATATCCGATCTAGGTGTCATACCTAGTGCATCGGATCCAATGAAAATCTTTTGTGACAATACTGGTGCAATTGCCTTGGCAAAGGAATCCAGGTTTCACAAGAGAACCAAGCACATCAAGAGATGCTTCAATTCCATCCGGGATTTAGTCTAGGTGGGAGACATAGAAATTTGCAAGATACATACAGACCTGAATGTTGCAGACCCGTTAACAAAGGCTCTTCCACGAGCAAAACATGATCATCACCAAGGCTCCATGGGTGTTAGAATCATTACTGTGTAATCTAGATTATTGACTCTAGTGCAAGTGGGAGATTGAAGGAAATATGCCCTAGAGGCAATAATAAAGTTATTACTTATTTCCATATATCATGATAAATGTTTATTATTCATGCTAGAATTGTATTAACCGGAAACATAATACATGTGTGAATACATAGACAAACAGAGTGTCACTAGTATGCCTCTACTTGACTAACTCGTTGATCAAAGATGGTTGTGTTTCCTAACCATAGACATGATTTGTCATTTGATTAACAGGATCACATCATTAGGAGAATGATGTGATTGACTTGACCCATTCCGTTAGCATAGCACTTGATCGTTTAGTTTGTTGCTATTGCTTTCTTCATGACTTATACATGTTCCTATGACTATGAGATTATGCAACTACCGTTTACCGAAGAAACACTTTGTGTGCCACCAAATGTCACAACGTAACTGGGTGATTATAAAGGTGCTCTATAGGTGTCTGCAAAGGTACTTGTTGGGTTGGCGTATTTCGAGATTAGGATTTGTCACTCCGATTGTCGGATAGGTATCTCTGGGCCCACTCGGTAATGCACATCACTATAAGCCTTGCAACAATTGCAACTAATGAGTTAGTTGCGGGATGATGTATTACGGAACGAGTAAAGAGACTTGCCGGTAACGAGATTGAACTAGGTATTGAGATACCGATGATCGAATCTCGAGCAAGTAACATACCGATGACAAAGGGAACAACCTATGTTGTTATGCGGTCTGATCGATAAAGATCTTCGTAGAATATGTAGGAGCCAATATGGGCATCCAGGTCCGGCTATTGGTTATTGACCAGAGAGGTGTCTCGGTCATGTCTACATAGTTCTCGAACCCGTAGGGTCCGCACGCTTAACGTTCATTGACGATATAGTACTTTATGAGTTATGTATGTTGATGACTGAATGTTGTTCGGAGTTCGGGATGAGATCACAGACATGACGAGGAACTCCGGAATGGTCCAGAGATAAAGTTTGATATATGGGATAATAGTGTTTGGTCACCGGAAGGGTTCCGGAAATCACTGTAAGGGGTTCCGGATGTTTCCCGAAATGTTTGGGTATGAGAACACTTTATTTGGGCCAAAGGGGAAAGCCCACAAGGTTTTTGGAAAGCGCAAAAGGAAGTTTTGCAGAGTCCAGGTGCCAGACGCCAGGGTCCCTGGCGTCTGGGTCCAGACGCCGGGAACCCTGGCGTCTGGCCCTGGAGTCCGAGAATGACTCTTGCCTTTCGGGTGAAACCGACTTTGTGGAGGCTTTTACTCCAAGTTTCGACCCCAAGGCTCAACATATAAATAGAAGGGTAGGGCTAGCACCCAAAACACATCAAGAAACACCAAGCCCTGTGCCGGCAACCCCGTCCCCTCTAGTCCGTCCCCTCTAGTTTATCCTCCGTCATAGTTTTCGTAGTGCTTAGGCGAAGCCCTGCGGAAATTGTTCTTCACCAACACCGTCACCACACCGTCGTGCTGCCAGAACTCATCTACTACTTCGCCCCTCTTGCTGGATCAAGAAGGCGAGGACGTCACCGAGCTGAACGTGTGCAGAACTCGGAGGTGCCGTGCTTTCGGTACTTGGATCGGTCGGACGTGAAGACGTACGACTACATCAACCGCGTTGATATAACGCTTCCGCGAACGGTCTACAAGGGTACATAGACAACACTCTCCCCTCTCGTTGCTATGCATCACCATGATCTTGCGTGTGCGTAGGAAATTTTTTAAAATTACTACGTTCCCCAACAATTGTGGTCAATGACCGACTTCCATCGGAAGAGTACTGTACGTGGAGAGGCTGACAGCTGGGTCCACGGCAGCCGCAAGGAAGTGCCTCCTTATTACGCGCAAAATAATTATTCCTGCACCTGACAGCAGGGACCCACCGGACGGGCCGCTGTATTTCGTGAAAAAAACATTTTCCCCCTGACTGCTGGGACCCATCAGCTACATCTTCGCACGCAAGGAAGTGCGTCCGGGCAAAAAAAATGACCCACCAGCTATATGTTCGCACGCAAGGAAGTGCCTGACAGTCGGGACCCACCTGGTCGAAGCATAGGTAGTGTTGTCTTTCTGGTCGCGAACGTGTACGGACATACTGATCGATGTAGAGCGCGCACATGTCGTAGTAGAGGCGCACATGTAGCATGTACACGTACGTATAGTGGTCAGTGTGCAAAAACAAATACGGCCACGTACGTACATACGGGCGGGGTCTCGAACGCCTACTCGCGCATACGTACGGCCAGGGCTCCTGTACATGGCTGGGTCGAAACGGAGAAACTGCGTCGTCGTCGTGTTCATGGGGAGGCAACGGAATGCATCATGTTCATCGGGAGGAAATGGAATGCGTGGGAGCCTACCGGCTTGGATGGAACAACTGATGGAAACGAGGCCTGGTGTACCGCAGAACGGAGTAAACAGCCTTGTGTTCGACCGGCCACGGTCGAAACGGGATCCTGTTCATTGGGAGGGGTCTGGCGTACCGCAAAATGGAGGGAACGGACTTGTGTTGGACCTCCTACGATCGAAACGGGGTCCTGTAGATCGGGAGGGGTGTGTCGTACCGCAAAATGGAGGAAACGGACATGTGTTGGAGCCCTACGGTCGAAACGCTGGTCCTATTCATTGGGAGGGGTGTGGCGTACCACAAAACGGGACTCCACGGGATACTGTTCATCTTCACCGTCGACACCCGCAGCCTCCACGGGCTACTGTTCATCCACCATCGACCTCCTCCAGCCTCCACCTGCAACTGTTCATCCACGGGCTCCTCTTCATCCAGCCTCCACCGCGCGCTACTCCACCAGCTACTGTTCAACCAGCCCTCTCCACGGGCTCCTGTTCAACCACCCCTCCACGGGCTACTGTTCATCCAGCAATCCACCGTCTACTGTTCATCCAGCCCTCCACGGGGTCGTCCTGTTCATCCAGTCCTCCATGGGGTCTTGTTCATCCAGCCCCTGTTGGGGAACGTAGTAATTTCAAAATTTTCCTACGCACATGCCAGATCATGGTGATGCAAAGCAACAAGAGGGGAGAGTGTTGTCCACGTACCCTCGTAGACCGAAAGCGGAAGCGTTAGCACAATGTGGTTGATGTAGTCGTACGTCTTCACGATCTGGCCGATCAAGTACCGAACGCACGACACCTCCGAGTTATGCACACATTCAACTCGATGACGTCCCTCGAACTCCGATCCAGTCGAGTGTTGAGGGAGAGTTTCATCATCACGACGGCGTGATGACAATGATGCTGTTCTACCGACGGAGGGCTTCGCCTAAGCACCGCTATGATATGATCGAGGTGGATTATGGTGGATGGGGGCACCGCAGACGGCTAAGAGATCAAGAGATCAATTGTTATGTCTATGGGGTGCCCCCTGCCCCCGTATATAAAGGAGCAAGGGGGGCTGCGGCCGGCCAGGGAGAGGGCGTGCCAGGAGGAGTCATACTCCCACCGGGAGTAGGACTCCCCCGCTTTCCGAGTTGGAATAGGATTCGGGAGAAGGAAAGAAAGAGGGGAAGAAGGAAAGAGTGGGTCGGCCCCCTTGCCTTAAACCAATTCGGTTTGGGCCTTGGGGGGCGTGCCCCACACTTCCCTTGCTGCCCTCTATTTCCACTAAGGCCCATGTAGGCCCATTAAGCCCACGGGGGGTTCCGGTAACCTCCCGGTACTCCGGTAAAATCCCGATTTCACCCGGAACACTTCCGACATCCAAATATAGGCTTCCAATATATCAATCTTTATGTCTCGACCATTTCGAGACTCCTCTTCATGTCCTTGATCACATCTGGGACTCCGAACTACCTTCGGTACATCAAAACACATAAACTCATAATATAACTGTCATCGAACTTTAAGCGTGCGGACCCTACGGGTTCGAGAACTATGTAGACATGACCGAGACACGTCTCCTGTCAATAACCAATAGCGGAACCTAGATGCTCATATTGGCTTCTACATATTCTATGAAGATCTTTATCGGTCAAACCGCATAACAACATACGTTGTTCCCTTTGTCATCCGTATGTTACTTGCCCGAGATTCGATCGTCGGTATCTCAATACCTAGTTCAATCTCGTTACCGGCAAGTCTCTTTACTCGTTCCGTAACACATCATCCCGCAACTAACTCATTAGTTGCAATGCTTGCAATGCTTATACTGATGTGCATTACCGAGTGGGCCCAGAGATACCTCTCCGACAATCGGAGTGACAAATCCTAATCTCGAAATACGCCAACCCAACAAGTACCTTCGGAGACACCTGTAGAGCACCTTTATAATCACCCAGTTACGTTGTGACGTTTGGTGGCACACAAAGTGTTCCTCCGGTAAACAGGAGTTGCATAATCTCATAGTCATAGGAACATGAATAAGTCATGAAGAAAGCAATAGCAACAAACTAAACGATCAAGTGCTAAGCTAACGCAATGAGTCAAGTCAATCACATCATTCTCCTAATGATGTGATCCCGTTAATCAAATGACAACTCTTTGTCTATGGCTAGGAAACATAACCATCTTTGATCAATGAGCTAGTCAAGTAGAGGCATACTAGTGACACTCTATTTGTCTATGTATTCACACATGTATCATGTTTCCGGTTAATACAATTCTAGCATGAATAATAAACATTTATCATGATATAAGGAAATAAATAATAACTTTATTATTGCCTCTAGGGCATATTTCCTTCAGTCTCCCACTTGCACTAGAGTCAATAATCTAGTTCACATCGCCATGTGATTTAACACCACTAGTTCACATCACCATGTGATTAACACCCATAGTTCACATCGTCATATGACCAACACCCAAAGGGTTTACTAGAGACAATAATCTAGTTCACATCGCTATGTGATTAATACCCAAAGAGTACTAAGGTATGATCATGTTTTGCTTGTGAGGGAAGTTTAGTCAACGGGTCTGCCACATTCAGATCCGTATGTATTTTGCAAATTCCTATGTCAACAATGCTCTGCACGGAGCTACTCTAGTTAATTGCTCCCACTTTCAATATGTACCCAGATTGAGACTTAGAGTCATCTTGATCAGTGTCAAAACTTGCATCGACGTAACCCTTTATGATGAACCTTTTTGTCACCTGCATAATCGAGAAAAATATCCTTATCCCACTAAGGATAATTTTGACCGTTGTCAAGTGATCTACTCCTAGATCACTATTGTACTCCCTTGCCAAAATTAGTGTAGGGTATACAATAGATCTGGTACATAGCATGGCATACTTTATAGAACCTATGGCTGAGGCATAGGGAATGACTTTCATTCTCTTTATATCTTCTGCCGTGGTCGGGCTTTTAGTCTTACTCAATTTCACACCTTGTAACACAGGCAAGAACTCTTTCTTTGACTGTTCCATTTTGAACTACTTCAAAATCTTGTCAAGGTATGTACTCATTGAAAAAACATATCAAGCGTTTTGATCTATCTCTGTAGATCTTGACGCTCAATATGTAAGCAGCTTCACCGAGGTCTTTCTTTGAAAAACTCCTTTCAAACACTCCTTTATGCTTTGCAGAATAATTCTACATTATCTCCGATCAACAATATGTCATTCACATATACTTATCAGAAATGTTGTAGTGCTCCCACTCACTTTCTTGTAAATACAAGCTTCACCGCAAGTCTGTATAAAACTATATGCTTTGATCAACTCATCAAAGCATATATTCCAACTCCGAGATGCTTGCACCAGTCCATAGATGGATCACTGGAGCTTGCACATTTTGTCAACAACTTTAGGATCGACAAAACCTTCTGGTTGCATCATATACAACTCTTCTTTAATAAATCCATTAAGGAATGCAGTTTTGTTTATTCATTTGCCAGATTTCATAAAATGTGGCAATTGCTAACATGATTCGAACAAACTTAAGCATAGATACGAGTGAAAAACTCTCATCATAGTGAACACCTTGAACTTGTTGAAAACCTTTTGCGACAATTCTAGCTTTGTAGATAGTAACACTACTATCAGCGTCCGTCTTCCTCTTGAAGATCCATTTATTCTCAATGGCTCGCCGATCTTTGGGCAAGTCAATCAAAGTCCATACTTTGTTCTTATACATGGATCTCATCTCAGATTTCATGGCCTCAAGCCATTTCGCGGAATCTGGGCTCATCATCGCTTCTGCATAGTCCGTAGGTTCGTCATGGTCAAGTAACATGACCTCCAGAAGAGGATTACCGTACCACTCTGGTGCGGATGTCACTCTGGTTTACCTACGAGGTTCGGTAGTAACTTGATCTGAAGTTACATGATCATCATCATTAGCTTCCTCACTAATTGGTGTAGTAGTCACAGGAACAGATTTCTATGATGAACTACTTTCCAATAAGGGACCAGGTACAGTTACCTCATCAAGTTCTACTTTCCTCCCACTCACTTCTTTCGAGAGAAACTCCTTATCTAGAAAGGATCCATTCTCAGCAATGAATATCTTGCCTTTGGATTTGTGATAGAAGGTGTACCCAACATTTTCTTTTGGGTATCCTATGAAGACGCACTTCTTCGATTTGGGTTTGAGCTTATCAGGTTCAAACTTTTTCACATAAGCATTGCAACCTCAAACTTTAAGAAACAACAGCTTAGGTTTCTTGCCAAACCATAGTTCATACGGTGTGGTCTCAACGGATTTAGATGGTGCCCTATTTAACGTGAATATAGCTGTCTCTAATGCATAACCCCAAAATGATAGTGGTAAATCGGTAAGAGACATCATAGATCGCACCATCTATACCTACTAATAAAGCAAGGTGAGTTTCGCTAATTTTTTTATCCGTTCACCGTCAAAATTTATTTTTCTATCCGGGGTGGTACTAAATTTTTGTGCGTCCATCTGTATTTTCAGCAATCTCGAATTTCGTACTCGGCCCGCACATAATGTGGCCCAGTAAAGCCAGCCCACTTATTTGCCTGCCCATGTAGCTTCAAAAAGCCTATTTCTCGCCCTGGGCAGTAGATAGTTTGAGTTCGCACCGGGCGCCCAAGACTGGGCCGGCCCGTTTTGTTTTTCCGTCCAAATTTATTTTTATTTTTACCTTATTTCATAATTCAAAATTATTAAAAAAAAGTTCAGAATCTTAATTTTTGTAAAAGTTTCAAAAAATATTTGAATTAGAATATTGTGTTCACGGTTTCAAAAATATTTGGAACATTAATTCATTTTCTCGTTCAGATTTTTTTCAAACTAAGAAATTTTCCAAAACAGTGTGTGATCTAAAAAAGTATTCTAAAAATGAAATATATTCTTCTTTTAGTAAATTGTTCACAAATTCAAAATAATGTCTGAGTTTAAGAACACATTTTGTTCTGAATGTTGAAAACATGTTCCGTTTTCAGAAGCCGACCACATATAAAAAATGTTTGAGTTTTGATAGAAGGTTTTTGTGTTCAAAAAATGACGTTATTTCAAAAAAGCATGCCTTTTTAAAAAATGGACAGAATACTAAAAACATTGTTCGTAATTTCAAAAAATGCGCATGTTTCAAAGAATATTCAGCAATTCATATTTAAAAAAAATCAAAAAGTATTTTATATCCGACGTTGCAATATGTTCTTAAATATTCACGCTGGCCATTGGTTAGTTGTAGGCGTTTGTTGCCGTGGCTAGCGGCACGTGGTCCGGTCTTTACAGTCATGTGTTTCAGTGTCCCACACGTCGTTTTTTGGATTATAGCTCGTGCCTTGCAAATACATGTTATTTCGGTGCCGGCCAATGGGCTGGCCTAGACGCGAACTATTGTATGTCCCACACGCTATTTGACGCAACTAGCGTCATATAGTAGCTCCCACACGACTGCCCTAAGAAAAGAAAAAAATATGTGTATAGATTTTGTTTCGTCCATTCCACACGTAGCTCCTCAATTTTTTCGATTGTCCCCCAGGTGGGCCAAACTGGACCTACCACACATTTCTTTTTCTGTCGGACGGACGGGCAAAAACTCAGCTAGCTTGAAGCTACGATAGGAACAATCTCATCTTGAAATTTCATACTAAATAACACCCGTTTTTATTTCTCCATGAGTTATTTGGAAATAAGAAAGTTATGTGAGAATAAGGAGGTTGTTTCGAGAATTATGAGCAGAACGAGGGAACTTGCCAATAAAAGACAATATGCTGGAGATAACTTGCACGTGCCATGCTGGTTGGCTATAATGGGAAAAAATGTGGACACGTGCTAATAGAAGAGAATATGCTGGTTTTGCTTTAATTAATAAAATTTATGGGCACGTGAGCGCAAAAATAGTTGAAGAGAATAAACCCTGAGAATGATGGGACATTCATGCCTGATTATGCTCTACTTATGCTAATGAAACATAATTTATGCGATGCAATTAGTAATCCATCCAGTTATGTCATCTTAGGAGAATGTGGTCGAAGTAACCGTGCCTCGAAGGTCGCCCACCGCCCAGCAACCAAATGAAGATGGAACCTCAACTCCGAGACAGAGGCTGACCCGGAGGAAAAAAAGGTACAAGATGGGTGGTCGCCACCGCGTTGACTAGCCCCACCACTATTAAGATCTCATAGGCCAAACATGACCCGTGGGAAGACCGCAGCTTCTCGCTCTGTCACCCACCGTCGTGGAGATCTTTTTTTATGAACACATAAATTATATTTTTCGCCGCTTGTTGCAAAAACAATTATTTCCCTGTTGCAACACACGAGCATATGTGCTAGTATCTAATAAAGTACGGTTACGACGTTCGGACACACCATTACGCTGTGGTGTTCCGGGTGGCTTGAGTTTTGTGAAACTATTCCACATTGTTTTAATTGAAGGTCAAACTCGTAACTCAAATATTCGCCTCTATGATCACATCGTAGAAACTTTATTTTCTTGTTACGATGATTTTCCACTTCACTTTGAAATTCTTTGAACTTTTCAAATGTTTCAGACTTACGTTTCTTCAAGTAGATATACCCATATCTGCTCAAATCATTTGTGAAGGTCAGAAAAATAACGATACCCGCCACGAGCATCAACACTCATCGGACCTCATACATCAGTATGTATTATATAAAATAAGTCAGTAGCTCGCTCCATTGTTCTAGAGAACGGAGTCTTAGTCATCTTTGCCCATGAGGCATGGTTCGCAAGCATCAACTGATTCATAATCAAGTGATTCCAAAAGCCCATCAGCATGGATTTTCTTCATGTGCTTTACACCAATATGACCTAAACGGCAGTGCCACTAATAAGTTGCACCATCATTATTATGAATATGTGTATCACTACGATCGAGATTCAACAAACCATTTTCATTGGGTGCATAACCATAGAAGGTTTTATTCATGTAAACAGAATAACAATTACTCTCTAACTTAAATGAATAACCGTATTGCAATAAACATGATCAAATCATATTCATGCTCAACGCAAACACAAAATAACACTTATTTAGGTTCAACACTAATCCCGAAAGTGTAGGGAGTGTACGATGATGATCATATCAATCGTGGAACCACTTCCAACACACATCGTCACTTCACCCTTAACTAGTCTATGTTAATTCTGCAACTCCCGTTTCGAGTTACTATTCTTAGCAACTGAACCAGTATCAAATGTCGAGGGGTTGCTATAATCACTAGTAAAGTACACATCAATATCATGTATATCAAATATACCTTTGTTCACTTTGCCATCCTTCTTATCAGCCAAATACTTGGGGTAGTTCCGCTTCGAGTGACCAGTCCCTTTGCAGTAGAAGCACTTAGTCTCAGGCTTAGGTCCAGAGTTGGGCTTCTTCACTTGAGCAACAACTTGCTTCCCGTTCTTCTTGAAGTTCCCTTTCTTCCTTTTGCCCTTTCTCTTGAAACTAGTGGTCTTGTCAACCATCAACACTTGATGTTTTTCTTGATTTCTACCTTCGACGATTTTAGCATCGCGAAGTGCTTGGGAATTGTTTTCGTCATCCCTTGCATATTATAGTTCATCACGAAGTTCTACTAACTTGCTGATGGTGACTAGAGAATTCTGTCAATCACTATTTTATCTGGAATATTAACTCCCACTTGATTCAAGCGATTGTAGTACCCAGACAATCTGAGCACATGCTCACTACTTGAGCTATTCTCCTCCATCTTTTAGCTATAGAACTTGTTGGAGACTTCATATCTCTCAAGTCGGGTATTTGCTTGAAATATTAACTTCAACTCCTGGAACATCTCATATGGTCCATGACGTTCAAAACGTCTTTGAAGTCCCAATTCTAAGCTGTTAAGCATGGTGCACTAAACTATCAAATAGTCATCATATTGAGCTAGCCAGACGTTCATAACGTCTGCATATGCTCCTGCAATTGGTCTGTCACCTAGAAGTGCATCAAGGACATATTTCTTCTGTGCGGCAATGAGGATAATCCTCAGATCATTGCTACTATCATCTTTCAACTCAATTTACTCTAGGAACATATCAAAATAAAATAGGGGAGCTAAACGCGAGCTATTGATCTACAACATAGATATGCTAATACTACCAGGACTAAGTTCATGATAAATTAAAGTTCAATTAATCATATTACTTAAGAACTCCCACTTAGATAGACATCCCTCTAATCCTCTAAGTGATCACGTGATCCAAATCAACTAAACCATGTCCGATCATCACGTGAGATGGAGTAGTTTCAATGGTGAACATCACTATGTTGATCATATCTACTATATGATTCATGCTCGACCTTTCGGTCACAGTGTTCCGAGGCCATATCTGTTATATGCTAGGCTCGTCAACTTTAACCTGAGTATTCCGCGTGTGCAATTGTTTTGCACCCGTTGTATTTGAACGTAGAGCCTATCACACCCGATCATCACGTGGTGTCTCAGCACGAAGAACTTTCGCAACGGTGCATACTCAGGGAGAACACTTGTACCTTGATAATTAGTGAGAGATCATCTTATAAAGATACCATCGAACTAAGCAAAATAAGATGTATAAAAGATAAACATCACATGCAATCAAAAAATATGTGACATGATATGGCCATCATCATCTTGTCATCTCCAAAGCATAGTCATGATTTCCATCGTCACCGGCATGACACCATGATCTCCATCATCTTGATCTATATCAATGTGCCGTCACATGGTCGTCTCACCAACTATTGCTCTTGCAACTATTGCTATCGCATAGCAATAAAGTAAAGCAATTATTTGGCGCTTGCATCTTATGTGATAAAGAGACAACCATAAGGCTTCTGCCAGTTGCCGATAACTTCAACAAAACATGATCATCTTATACAACAACTTATATCTCATCACGTCTTGACCATATCACATCACAACATGCCCTGCAAAAACAAGTTAGACGTCCTCTACTTTGTTGTTGCAAGTTTTACGTGGCTGCTACGGGCTGAGCAAGTACCGTTCCTATCTACGCATCAAAACCACAACAATAGTTTGTCAAGTTAGTGCTGTTTTAACCTTCTCAAGGACCGGGCGTAGCCACACTTGGTTCAACTAAAGTTGGAGAAACTGACACTGGCTAGTCACCTGTGTGCATAGCACGGCGGTAAAACCAGTCTCGCGTAAGCGTACGCGTAATCTCGGTCCGGGCCGCTTCATCCAACAATACCACCGAACCAAAGTGTGACATGCCGGTAAGCAGTATGACTTATATCACACACAACTCACTTGTGTTCTACTCGTGCATATTGCATCAACGCATAAGACCTGGCTCGGATGCCACTGTTGGGGAATGTAGTAATTTAAAAATTTTCCTACACACACGCAAGATCATGGTGATGCATAGCAACGAGAGGGGAGAGTGTTGTCCACGTACCCTCGTAGACCGAAAGCGGAAGCGTTAGCACAACGCGGTTGATGTAGTCGTACGTCTTCACGATCCGACCGATCAAGTACCGAACGCACGGCACCTCCGAGTTCTGCACACGTCCAACTCGATGACGTCCCTCGAACTCCTATCCAGCCGAGTGTCGAGGGAGAGTTTCACCAGCACGACGGCATGGTGATGATGATGATGATGTTCTACCGACGTAGGGCTTCGCGTAAGCACCGCTACGACATGATCGAGGTGGATTATGGTGGAGGGGGCACCGCACATGGCTAAGAGATCAAGAGATCAATTGTTGTGTCTATGGGGTGCCCCCTGCCCCCGTATATAAAGGAGCAAGGGGGGTGCGGCCGGCCAGGGAGAGGGCGCGCCAGGAGGAGTCCTACTCCCACCGGGAGTAGGACTCCCCCCCTTCCTAGTTGGAATAGGATTCGGGAGAAGGAAAGAGGGGGCTGGCCCCCTTGCCCTAAACCAATTCGGGTTGGGCCTTGGGGGGGGGCGCCCCGCACTTCCCTTGCTGCCGTCTTGTCGGTGTCAAAACCGGCGGATCTCGGGTAGGGGGTCCCGAACTGTGCGTCTAGGCCGGATGGTAACAGGAGGCAGGGAACACGATGTTTTACCCAGGTTCGGGCCCTCTTGATGGAGTTAAAACCCTACGTCCTGCTTGATTAATATTGATGATATGGGTAGTACAAGAGTAGATCTACAACGAGATCAAGGAGGCTAAACCCTAGAAGCTAGCCTATGGTATGATTGTTGTATATGGAGTTGATTGCCTACGGACTACAACCCTCCGGTTTATATAGACACCGGATAGGGTTAGGTTTACATAGAGTCGGTTACAATGGTAGGAGATCTTGAATATCCGCATCGCCAACCTTGCCTTCCACGCCAAGGAAAGTCCCATCCGGACACGGGACGAAGTCTGCAATGTTGTATCTTCATAGTCCAGGAGTCCGGCTGAAGGTATAGTCCGGCTACCTGCACACCCCCTAATCCTGGACTCCCTCACCTCTATTTCCACTAAGGCCCATGTAGGCCCATTAAGCCCCCGGGGGGTTCCGGTAACCTCCCGATACTCCGGTAAAATCCCGATTTCACCCGGAACACTTCCGACATCCAAATATAGGCTTCCAATATATCAATCTTTATGTCTCGACCATTTCGAGACTCCTCGTCATGACCTTGATCACATACGGGACTCCGAACAACCTTTGGTATATCAAAACACATAAACTCATAATATAATCATCATCGAACTTTAAACGTGCGGACCCTACGGGTTCGAGAACTATGTAGACATGACCGAGACACGTCTCCTGTCAATAACCAATAGCGGAACCTGGATGCTCATATTGGCTCCTACATATTCTACGAAGATCTTTATTGGTCAAACCGCATAACAACATACGTTGTTCCCTTTGCCATCGGTATGTTACTTGCCCAAGATTCGATCGTTGGTATCTCAATACCTAGTTCAATCTTGTTACCGGCAAGTCCCTTTACTCGTTCCGTAACACATCATCCCGCAACTAACTCATTAGTTGCAATGTTTGCAAGGTTTATAGTGATGTGCATTACCGAGTGGGCCCAGAGATACCTCTCCGACAATCGGAGTGACAAATCCTAATCTCGAAATACGCCAACCCAATAAGTACCTTCGGAGACACCTGTAGAGCACCTTTATAATCACCCAGTTACGTTTTGACGTTTGGTGGCACACAAAGTGTTCCTCTGGTAAATGGGAGTTGCATAATCTCATAGTCATAGGAACATGTATAAGTCATGAAGAAAGCAATAGGAACAAAATAAACGATCAAGTCCTAAGCTAACGGAATGGGTCAAGTCAATCACATCATTCTCCTAATGATGTGATCCCGTTAATCAAATGACAACTATTAGTCTATGGCTAGGAAACATAACCATCTTTGATCAACGAGCTAGTCAAGTAGAGGCGTACTAGTGACACTCTGTCTGTCTATGTATTCACACATGTATCATGTTTCCGGTTAATACAATTCTAGCATGAATAATAGACATTTATCATGATATAAGGAAATAAATAATAACTTTATTATTGCCTCTAGGGCATATTTCCTTCAGGCCCAACCGGCTCGATTTATCGGGGTCCTGTTCATCCAGAGGCAACACCACGGGGTCCTGTTCATCCACCCCCACTGGGAACTGTTCATCCAACCCCCCCAGCAATGCTCACTGTTCATCCAGAGGCAGCATCGATCGGCTTCAGTTACCAACAGTAGCGAAGGAATCACTTGGGTTCAGTAACGTAGCTAGTGTGCAAGAGCTCAGGTTTAGTTAGAGCCCAACGCCTCGCACACATGCGCGTACGTGTACGAGAGAAACGTGCATCGCTCGGTGATACGTCTCCAACGTATCTATAATTTTTGATTGCTCCATGCTATATTATCTACTATTTTGGACATTATTGGGAATTATTATCCACTTTTATATTATTTTTGGGACTAACCTACTAACCGGAGGCCTAGCCCAGAATTGATGTTTTTTGCCTATTTTAGGGTTTCAAAGAAAAGGAATATCAAACGGAGTCCAAATGGAATGAAATCTTCGGGAACGTGATTTTCTCACCGAACATGATCTAGAGGACTTGGACCCTACGTCAAGAAACAAAAGAGGAGGCCATGAGGTAGGGGGCATGCCTACCCCCCCTAGGCATGCCCTCCACCCTCATGGGCCCCCTGTTGCTCCACCGACGTACTCCTTCCTCCTATATATACCTACGTACCCCCAAACGATCAGATACGGAGCCAAAACCCTAATTCCACCGCCGTGACTTTCTGTATCCACGAGATCCCATCTTGGGGCCTGTTCCGGAGCTCCGCCGGAGGGGGCATCGATCACGCAGGGCTTGTACATCATCACCATAGCCCCTCCGATGAAGTGTGAGTAGTTCACCTCAGACCTACAGGTCCATAGTTATTAGCTAGATGGCTTCTTCTCTCTTTTTGGATCCCAGTACAATGTTCTCCCCCTCTCTTGTGGAGAACTACTCGATGTAATCTTCTTTTTGCGGTGTATTTGTTGAGACCGATGAATTGTGGGTTTATGATCAAGTCTATCTATGAAAAATATTTGAATCTTCTCTGAATTCTTTTATGTATGATTGGTTATCTTTGCAAGTCTCTTCGAATTATCAGTTTGGTTTGGCCTACTATATTGATCTTTCTTGCAATGGGAGAAGTGCTTAGCTTTGGGTTCAATCTTGCGGTGTCCTTTCCCAGTGACAGTAGGGGCAGCAATGCACGTATTGCATTGCTGCCATCGAGGATAACAAGATGGGGTTTTCATCATATTGCATGATTTTATCCCTCTATATCATGTCATCTTGCTTAAGGCGTTACTCTGTTTTCATTAACTTAATACTCTAGATGCATGCTGGATAGTGGTTGATGAGTGGAGTAATAGTAGTAGATGCAGGCAGGAGTCGGTCTACTTGTCTCGGACGTGATGCCTATGTACATGATCATACCTAGATATTCTCATAACTATGCTCAGTTCTGTCAATTGCTCAACAGTAATTCGTTCACCCACCGTATAATACCTATGCTCTTGAGAGAAGCCACTAGTGAAACCTATGGCCCCCGGGTGTATCTTCATCATATTAATCTTCCAATACTTAGTTATTTCCTTTGCTTTTATTTTACTTTGCATCTTTATCATAAAAATACCAAAAATATTATCTTATCATATCTATCAGATCTCACTCTCGTAAGTGGCCGTGTAGGGATTGACAACCCCTTATCACGTTGGATGCGAGGATTTATTTGTTTTGTGCAGGTACGAGGGACTCGCGCGTAGCCTCCTACTGGATTGATACCTTGGTTCTCAAAACTGAGGGAAATACGTACGCTACTCTGCTGCATCATCCCTTCCTCTTCGGGGAAAAACCAACGCAGTGCTCAAGAGGTAGCAAGAAGGATTTCTGGCGCCGTTGCCGGGGAGGTTCACGCAAGTCAAGATTTGACTCCCGACAACGAGCCATTTCTGGCGCCGTTGTCGGGGAGTCTACGCAAAAGTCAACATACCAAGTACCCATCACAATCCCTATCTCCCGCATTACATTATTTGCCATTTGCCTCTCGTTTTCCTCTCCCCCACTTCACCCTTGTCGTTTTATTCGCCCTCTCTTTCTCTATCCTCCCTCTCTTTCCCGTTTGCCTCTTTTTGCCCGCTTGCTTTTTTTTTGCTTGTGTGTTGGATTGCTTGCTTGTCTGTCTTGATGGCTCTTCCTCGATTTGGTGATCTTCACCTTAAAATGTTAGAAGAAATCGAAAATAACATTGGGACTTTTATGGTCTTGCAATTTGAGCATAATAGTTTCTTTAGAAATGAGCTTAAGTTACAAAAAAGTTTTATGAGTTTTATGAATAAGGAGCTCGATGATAATACTAAAGAATTTGATGCTTTAAGATCCCAAATTGCTCATCTTGAGAAATTAACCGCTGAAATTTCTGATAAGCAAGCCACCTTAGTTAATAGGATGGCCGCTAAACCGGATTTACTTGAAAATAAAGATGAATATCTAAAAGTTATTGATGTGTCCTGTATTAAATCTTTGTTTTGCAATATGAATCTTAATAATGATGGGACTGAATATGATCCACCTTTACCTAGAAGGCGTTCCAAGAATTCAGAGTTTTTAGATCTTGATGCTAAAATTGATGAAAGTGGCATCGAAGAAATTAAAACCCTAGATGTTGCTAAACCCACTATTTTGGATTTCAAGGAATTTAATTATGAAAATTGCTCTTTGATTGATTGTATTTCCTTGTTACAATCCTTTCTAAATTCTCCTCACGCTTATAGTCAAAATAAAGCTTTCACTAAACATATCGTTGATGCCTTGATGCAATCTTATGAAGAAAAACTTGAATTGGAAGTTTCTATCCCTAGAAAACTTTATGATGAGTGGGAACCAACTATTAAAATTAAAATTAAAGATCATGAGTTCTATGCTTTATGTGATTTGGGTGCTAGTGTTTCCACGATTCAAAATACTTTGTGCGATTTGTTAGGTTTCCGTGATTTTCATGATTGCTCTCTAAACATGCATCTTGCGGATTCCACTATTAACAAACCTATGGGAAGAATTAATGATGTTCTTATTGTTGCAAATCGGAATTATGTGCCCGTAGATTTTATTGTTCTTGACATAGATTGCAATCCTTCATGTCCTATTATTCTTGGTAGACCTTTCCTTAGAACGATTGGTGCAATTATTGATATGAAGGAAGGAAATATTAGATTCCAATTTCCGTTAAGGAAAGGCATGGAACACTTTCCTACAAAGAAAATTAAATTACCTTATGAATCTATTATGAGAGCCACTTATCGGTCGCATGCCAAAGATGGAAATACCTAGATCTATCCTTGCTTTTTATGCCTAGCTAGGGGCGTTAAACAATAGCGCTTGTTGGGAGGCAACCCAATTTTATTTTTATTCCTTGCTTTTTGATCCTGTTTAGTAATAAATAATTTATCTAGCTTATGTTTAGGTTGTGTTTTTTGTGCTTAATTAGTGTTTGTGCCAAGTAGAACCGTTGGGAAGACTTGGGGAAAGTCTTGATATCTTGCTGTAAAAAACAGAAACTTTAGCGCTCACGAGAACTGATGCTATTTTTATTTGGAAAGTGATATTTAGTTAATTCTTTTTGCAGACGATTAATAGATAAATTCCTCACGTCCAGAAATTTATTTTAGAATTTTTGGGGCTCCAGATCTTGCGCTAGCTAGATATTACTACAGACTGTTCTGTTTTTGACAGATTCTGTTTTTCTTGTGTTGTTTGCTTATTTTGATGAATCTATGGCTAGTAAAATAGTTTATAAACCATAGAGAAATTGGAATACAGTAGGTTTAACACCAATATAAATAAATAATGAGTTAATTACAGTACCTTGAAGTGGTCTTTTGTTTTCTTTCACTAACGGAGCTCACGAGATTTTCTACTTTAAGTTTTGTGTTGTGAAGTTTTCAAGTTTTGGGTAAAGATTTGATGGATTATTGAAAAAGAAGTGGCAAGAGCCTAAGCTTGGGTATGCCCATGGAACCGCCAACATAATCTAAGGACACCAAAAAGCCAAAGCTTGGGGATGCCCCGGAAGGCATCCCCTCTTTTCGTCTACTTCTATCGGTAACTTTACTTGGAGCTATATTTTTATTCACCACATGATATGTGTTTTGCTTGGAGCGTCTTTTATGATTTCTGTATTTGATTTTTAGTTTACCACAATCATCCTTGCTGTACACACCTTTCGAGAGAGCCTTACATGATTTGGAATTTGTTAAGAATACTCTATGCGTGCTTCACTTAAATCATTTGAGTTGTATAGTTATGCTCTAGTACTTCACTAATATATTTTAGAGCGCAGTGGTGGATTTGTTTTATAGAAACCATTGATCTCTCATGTTTCACTAAAATTATTTTGAGAGTCTTAAATAGCATGTTAATTTTCTTAAATAATCCTAATATTCTTGGTATTCAATAATAGTAAAAACTTTCTTATCAGTGTGTTGAATGCTATGGGAAGTTTGATGCTTCATAATTGTTTTGAGATATGAAGATGGTGATATTAAAGTTGTGCTAGTTGATTAGTTGTGAATTTGAGAAATACTTGTGTTAAAGTTTGTGATTCACGTAGCATGCACGTATGGTGAACCGTTATGTGATGAAGTCAGAACATGATTTATTTTTTGATTGTCTTCCTTATGAGTGGCGGTCGGGGACGAGCGATGATCTTGTCCTACCAATCTATCCCCCTAGGAGCATGCGCGTAATACTTTGCTTTGATAACTTGTAGATTTTTGCAATAAGTATATGAGTTCTTTATGACTAACATTGAGTCCATGGATTATACGCACTTTTCTCACCCTTCCACCATTGCTAGCCTCTCTAATACCGCGCACCTTTCGCCGGTATCATACACCCACCATATACCTTCCTCAAAACAGCCACCATACCTACCTATTATGGCATTTCCATAGCCATTCCGATATATATTGCCATGCAACTTTCCACCGTTCCATTTATTATGACACACTCCATCATTGTCATATTGCTTAGCATGATCATGTAGTTGACATAGTATTTGTGGCAAAGCCACCGTTCATAATTCTTTCATACTTGTCACTCATCCATCATTGCATATCCCGGTACACCGCCGGAGGCATTCACATAGAGTCATATTTTGTTCTAAGTATCAAATTGTAATTGTTGAGTTGTAAGAAAAATAGAAGTGTGATGATCATCATTATTAGAGCATTGTCCCAGTGAGGAAAGGATGATGGAGACTATGATTCCCCCACAAGTCGGGATGAGACTCCGGACGAAAAAAAAAGAGAAAAAAGAAAAGAGGCCATAAAAAAAGAGAAAAGGCCCAAATAAAAAAATGAGAGAAAAAGAGAGAAGGGACAATGTTACTATCCTTTTACCACACTTGTGCTTCAAAGTAGCACCATGATCTTCATGATAGAGAGTCTCCTATGTTATCACTTCCATATACTAGTGGGAAATTTTCATTATAGAACTTGGCTTGTATATTCCAATGATGGGGTTCCTCAAAATGCCCTAGGTCTTCATGAGCAAGCTAGTTGGACGCACACCCACTTAGTTTCTTTTATTGAGCTTTCGTTTACTTATAGCTCTAGTGCATCCGTTCCATGGCAATCCCTACTCACTCACATTGAGATCTATTGATGGGCATCTCCATAGCCCGTTGATACGCCTAGTTGATATGAGACTATCTTCTCCTTTTTTTCTTCTCCACAACCACCATTCTATTCCACCTATAGTGCTATATCCATGGCTCACGCTCATGTATTGCGTGAAGATTGAAAAAGTTTGAGAATGTCAAAAGTATGAAACAATTGTTTGGCTTGTCATCGGGGTTGTGCATGATTTAAATATTTTGTGTGGTGAAGATAGAGCATAGCCAGACTATATGATTTTGTAGCGATAACTTTCTTTTGCCATGTTATTTCGAGAAGACATGATTGCTTTGTTAATATGCTTGAAGTATTATTATTTTTATGTCAATATTAAACTTTTATATTGAATCTTTCGGATCTGAATATTCATACCATAATTAAGAAGAATTACATTAAAATTATGCCAAGTAACACTCCGCATCAAAAATTCTGTTTTTATCATTTACCTACACGAGGACGAGCAGGAATTAAGCTTGGGAATGCTTGATACATCTCCAACGTATCTATAATTTTTGATTGCTCCATCCTATATTATCTACTGTTTTGGACATTATTGGGCTTTATTATCCACTTTATATTATTTTCGGGACTAACCTACTAACCGGAGGCCCAGCCCAGAATTGCTGTTTTTTGCCTATTTTAGGGTTTCGAAGAAAAGGAATATCAAACGGAGTCCAAACGGAATGAAACCTTCGGGAACATGATTTTCTCACCGAACATGATCTAGAGGACTTGGAACCTACTTCAAGAAACAAAAGGGGAGGCCACAAGGTAGGGGGCGCGCCTACCCGCCCCCCCTAGGCGCGCCCTCCACCCTCGTGGGCCCCATGTTGCTCCATCGACGTACTCCTTCCTCCTATATATACCTACATACCCCCAAACGATCGGATACGGAGCCAAAACCCTAATTCCACCGCCGCAACTTTTTGTATCCATGAGATACCATCTTGGGGCCTGTTCTGGAGCTCCACCGGAGGGGGCATCGATGACAGAGGGCTTCTACATCACCACCATAGCCCGTCCGATGAAGTGTGAGTAGTTTACCTCAGACCTACGGGTCCATAGTTATTAGCTAGATGGCTTCTTCTCTCTTTTTAGATCTCAATACAATGTTCTCCCCCTCTCTTATGGAGAACTATTCGATGTAATCTTCTTTTTGCAGTGTGTTTGTTGAGAACGATGAATTGTGGGTTGATGATCAAGTCTATCTATGAACAATATTTGAATCTTCTCTGAATTCTTTTATGTATGATTAGTTATCTTTGCAAGTCCCTTTGAATTATCATTTTGATTTGGCCTACTAGATTGATCTTTCTTGCAATGGGAGAAGTGCTTTGCTTTGGGTTCAATCTCGTCGTGTCCTTTCCCGGTGACAGTAGGGGCAGCAAGGCATGTATTGTATTGTTGCCATTGAGGATAACAAGATGGCGTCTTCATCATATTGCATGAGTTTATCCCTCTACATCATGTCATCTTGCTTAAGGCGTTACTCTGTTTTTACTTAATACTCTAGATGCATGCAGTATAGCGGTCGATGAGTGGAGTAATAGTAGTAGATGTAGGCAGGAGTCGGTCTAATTCTCTCGGACGTGATGCCTATATACATGATCATACCTAGATATTCTCATTACTATGTGATACGTCTCCAACGTATCTATAATTTTTGATTGCTCCATGCTATATTATCTACTGTTTTGGACATTATTGGGCTTTATTATCCACTATTATATTATTTTTGGGAATAACCTATTAACCGGAGGCCCAGCCCAGAATTGTTGTTTTTTGCCTGTTTTAGGGTTTCGAAGAAAAGGAATATCAAACGAAGTCCAAATGGAATGACACCTTCAGGAACGTGATTTTCTCACCGAATACAACTCAGGAAACTTGGAGCGTTAGTCCAGGCACGTAATAGGAGGCCACGAGGTAGGGGGCGCGCCCTACCCTACCAGGCGCGCCCCCACCCTCGTGGGCCCCCTGTTGCTCCACCGACGTACTTCTTCCTCCTATATATAACCACGTACCCCCAAACGATCAGATACGGAGCCAAAACCCTAATTCCACGTCGTAACTTTCTGTATCCACGAGATCCCATCTCGGGGCCTGTTCCGGAGCTCCGCCGGAGGGGGCATCGATCACGGAGGGCTTCTACATCAACACCATAGGCTCTCCGATGGAGTGTGAGTAGTTTACTTCAGACCTACGAGTCCATAGTTAGTACCTAGATGGCTTCTTCTCTCTTTTTGGATCTCAATACAATGTTCTCCCTCTCTCTTGTGGAGATCTATTCAATGTAATCTTCTTTTTGCGGTGTGTTTGTAGAGACCGATGAATTGTGGGTTTATGATCAAGTCTATCTATGAATAATATTTGAATCTTCTCTGAATTCTTTTATGTATGATTGGTCATCTCTGCAAGTCTCTTCGAATTATCAGTTTGGTTTGGCCTACTAGATTGATCTTTCTTGCAATGGGAGAAGTGCTTAGCTTTCGGTTCAATCTTGAGGTGTCCTTTCCCGGTGACAGTAAGAGAAGAAAGGCACGTATTGTATTATTGCCATCGAGGATAACAAGATGGGTTTTTCTTCATATTGCATGAGTCTATCCCTCCACATCATGTCATCTTGTTTAAGGCGTTACTCTATTTTTGCTTAATACTCTAGATGCATGCTGGATAGCGGTCGATGAGTGGAGTAATTGTAGTAGATGCAGGCAGGAGTCGGTCTACTTTCCTCGGACGTGATGCCTGTATACATGATCATACCTAGATATTCTCATAACTATGCTCAATTCTGTCAATTGCTCGACAGTAATTTGTTCACCCACCGTAGAATACTTATGCTCTCGAGAGAAGCCACTAGTGAAACCTATGGCCCCCGGGTCTATCTTTATCATATCAATCTCCTACGGCCTAGTTATTTACTTTGCTATTTACTTTGCCTTTATTTTACTTTGCATCTTTATCATAAAAATACCAAAAATATTATCTTATCATATCTATCAGATCTCACTCTCGCAAGTGGCCCTATTGGGATTGATAACCCCTATTTGCGTTGGTTGCGAGGATTTATTATTTTTGTGCAGGTGTGAGGGACTCGCGCGTAGCCTCCTACTGGATTGATACCTTGGTTCTCAAAAACTGAGGGAAATACTTACGCTACTTTGCTGCATCATCCCTTCCTCTTCGGGCAAAACCAATGCAGTGCTAAAAGAGGTAGCAAGAAGGATTTCTGGCGCCGTTGCCGGGGAGGTCTACGCAAAAGTCAACATACCAAGTACCCATCACATATCCTTATCTCCCGCATTACATTATTTGCCATTTGCCACTCATTTTCCTCTCCCGCACTTCACCCTTGCCATTTTATTTGCCCTGCCCTCTCTCTCTATCCTCCCTCTCTTTCTCTATTTGCCTCTTTTTGCCCACTTGCTTTCTTGTCATGATGGCTCTACCTAAATTTGGTGACCTTCACCTTAAAAGGTTAGAAGAAATCGAGAATAATGTTAGGAGTTTCATGGTTTTGCAATTTGAACATAATAGTTTCTTCAGAAACGAGCTTAAAGAACACAAATGTTTTATGAGTTTTGTGAATAAAGAGCTCGATGATATGTCTAAAGAATTCGATGGTTTAAGATCCCAACTTGCTCATCTTGAGAAATTAACTGCTGAAATTTCGGATAAGCAGGCTACCCTAGTTAATAAGATGGCCGCTAAACCAAGTTGCTATGAAAATAATGATGAAGATCTAAAAGTTATTGATGTGTCCCCTATTTAAATCTTTGTTTTGCAATATGAATCTTGATAATGATGGGTCTGAATATGATCCACCTTTACCTAGTAGGCGTTCCAAGAATTCTGAATCTTTTGATCTTGATGCTAAATTTGATAAAAGTAGGATTGAAGAAATTAAAACCCTAGATGTTGCTAAACCCACTATTATAGATTTCAAGGAATTTAACTATGAAAATTGCTCTTTGATTGATTGTATTTCCTTGTTGCAATCTGTGCTAAATTCTCCTCACGCTTATAGTCAAAATAAAGCGTTTACTAAACATATCGTTGATGCCTTGATGCAATCTTATGAAGAAAAACTTGAATTGGAAGTTTCTATCCCTAGAAAACTTTATGATGAACGGGAACCAACTATTAAAATTAAAATTAAAGATCATTAATGCTATGCTTTATGTGATATGGGTGCTAGTGTTTCCACGATTCCAAAGACTTTGTGTGATTTGTTAGGTTTCCGTGATTTTGATGATTGCTCTCTAAATTTGCACCTTGCATATTCCACTATTAAGAAACCTATGGGAAGAAATAATGATGTTCTTATTGTTGCAAATAGGAATTATGTGCCCGTAGATTTTATTGTTCTTGACATAGATTGCAATCCTTCACATCCTATTATTCTTGGTAGACTTTTCCTTCGAACGATTGGTGCAATTATTGATATGAAGGAAGGAAATATTAGATTCCAATTTCCATTAAGGAAAGGCATGGAACACTTTCCTAGAAAGAAAATTAAATTACCTTATGAATCTATTATAAGAGCCACTTATGGATTGCCTACCAAAGATGGCAATACCTAGATCTATTCTTGCTTGTTATGCCTAGCTAGGGGCGTTAAAAGATAGCGCTTGTTGGGAGGCAACCCAATTTTATTTTTATTCCTTGCTTTTTGCTCCTGTTTAGTAATAAATAAATTATCTAGACTCTGTTTTGCTTGTGTTTTTTGTGTTTAATTAGTGTTTGTGCCAAGTAGAACTGTTGGGAAGACTTGGGGAAAGTCTTGTTGAACTTGCTGTAAAAAACAGAAACTTTAGCGCTCACGAGAACTGCTTTCATTTTTATTTGGAGAGTGATATTTAGTTAATTATTTTTGTACATTATTAATATATAAATTACTCACGTCCAGCAATTTATTTTAGAATTTTGTGGGTTCCAGATCTTGCGCTAGCTACAGATTACTACAGACTGTTCTGTTTTTGACAGATTCTGTTTTTCGTGTGTTGCTTGCTTATTTTGATGAATCTATGGCTAGTAAATTAGTTTATAAACTATAGAGAAGTTTGAATACAGTAGGTATAACACCCATATAAATAAAGAATGAGTTCATGACAGTACCTTGAAGTGGTCTTTTGTTTTCTTTCGCTAACGGAGCTCATGAGATTTTCTACTTTAAGTTTCGTGTTATGAAGTTTTCATGTTTTGGGTAAACATTTGATGGATTATGGAACAAGGAGTGGCAAGAGCCTAAGCTTGGGTATTCCCATGGAACCCCTAAGATAATCTAAGGACACCTAAAAGCCATAGCTTGGGGATGCCCCGGAAGGCATCCCCTCTTTCGTCTACTTCTATCGGCAACTTTACTTAGAGCTATATTTTTATTTACCACATGATATGTATTTTGCTTGGAGCGTCTTGTATTATTTGAGTCTTTATTTGTTAGTTTACCACAATCATCCTTGCTGTACACACCTTTTGAGAGATCCATACATGATTTGGAATTTGTTAGAATACTCTATGTGTTTCGCTTATATCTTTTGAGTTATATAATTTTGCTCTAGTGCTTCACTTATATTTTTTAGAGCACGGTGGTGGATTAGTTTTATAGAAACTATTGATCTCTCATGTTTCACATAGATTATTTTGAGAGTCTTAAATAGCATGGTAATTTTCTTAAAATCCTAATATGCTTGGTATGCAAGATTAATAATAAAACTTTCTTATGAGTGTGTTGAATACTATGATAAGTTTGATACTTGATAATTGTTTCGAGATATGGAGATGGTGATATTAAAGTCATGCTAGTTGAGTAGTTGTGAATTTGAGAAATAATTGTTCTGAAGTTTGTGATTCCCGTAGCATGCATGTATGGTGAACTGTTATGTGATGAAGTCGGAGCATGATTTTTTTATTGATTGTCTTCCTTATGAGTGGCGGTTGGGGACGAGCGATGGTCTTTTCCTACCAATCTATCCCCCTAGGAGCATGCGCGTAATACTTTGATTTGATAACTTGTAGATTTTTGCAATAAGTATATGAGTTTTTATGACTAATGTTGAGTCCATGGATTATACGCACTCTCACCCTTCCACCTTTGCTAGCCTCTCTAATACCGCGCACCTTTCGCCGGTATCATACACCCACCATATACCTTCCTCAAAACAGCCACCATACCTACCTATTATGGCATTTCCATAGCCATTGCGAGATATATTGCCATGCAACTTTCCACCGTTCCGTTTATTATGACACACTCCATCATTGTCATATTGCTTAGAATGATCATGTAGTTGACATAGTATTTGTGGCAAAGACACCGTTCATAATTCTTTCATACTTGTCACTCATGCATCATTGCATATCCCGGTACACCGCCAGAGGCATTCACATAGAGTCATATTTTGTTCTAAGTATCGAGTTGTAATTGTTGAGTTGTAAGAAAAATAAAAGTGTGATGATCATCATTATTAGAGCATTGTCCCTGTGAGGAAAGGATGATGGAGACTATGATTCCCCCACAAGTCGGGATGAGACTCCGGACGAAAAAAAATAGGCCATAAAAAAGAGAAAAGGCCCGCATAAAAAAATGAGAGAAAAAGAGAGAAGGGACAATGTTACTATCCTTTCACCACACTTGTGCTTCAAAGTAGCACCATGATCTTCATAGTAGTGAGTCTCTCATGTTATCACTTTCATATACTAGTGGGAATCTTTCATTATAGATCTTGTCTGGTATATTACAATGATGGGCTTCCTCAAATTGCCCTAGGTCTTCATGAGCAAGCAAGTTGGATGCACACCCACTTAGTTTCTTTTTGAGATTTCATATACTTATAGCTCTAGTGCATCCGTTGCATGGCAATCCCTACTCACTCACATTGATATCTATTGATGGGCATCTCCATAGCCCGTTGATATGCCTAGTTGATGTGAGACTATATTCTCCTTTTTATCTTCTCCACAACCACCACTCTATTCCACCTATAGTGCTATATCCATGGCTCATGCTCATGTATTGTGTGAAAATTGAAAAAGTTTTGAGAATGTCAAAAGTATGAAACAATTGCTTGGCTTGTCATCGGGCTTGTGCATGATTTAAATATTTTGTGTGGTGAAGATAGAGCATAGCCAGACTATATGATTTTGTAGGGATAACTTTCTTCAGCCATTTTATTTTGAGAAGACATAATTGCTTTGTTAGTATGCTTGAATTATTATTATTTTCTATGTCAATATGAAATTTTGTCTTGAATCTTTCGGATCTGAATATTCATACCACAATTAAGAAGAATTACATTAAAATTATGCCAAGTAGCAGTCCGCATCAAAAATTCTATTTTTATCATTTACCTCCTCGAGGACGAGTAGGAATTAAGCTTGGGGATGCTTGATACGTCTCCAACGTATCTATAATTTTTGATTGCTCCATGTTATATTATCTACTCCCTCTATTTCTTTTTAGTCCGCATATAAGGTTTGGTCAAAGTCAAGTTTTGTAGAGTTTGACTAATTTTATATTAAAAAGTATAAACATTCACAATATGAAATCAATATTACCAGATGCACCATGAAACGTATTTTCATATTATGTAGTTTTAGTATTGTAGATGTTCATATTTTTCTATATAAATTTGGTCAAACTTTATGTAGTTTGACTTTGACCAAATCTTATATGCGGAGTAAAAAGAAACGGAGGGAGTACTGTTTTGGACATTATTGGGTTTATTATCCACTATTATATTATTTTTCGGACTAACCTATTAACCGGTGGCCCAGCCCACAATTGCTGTTTTTTGCCTGTTTTAGGGTTTCGAAGAAAAGTAATATCAAACGGAGTCCAAACGGAATGAAACCTTCGGGAACGTGATTTTCTCACCGAATACAACTCAGGAGACTTGGACCCTACGTCAAGGCACGTAACAGGAGGCCACGAGGTAGGGGGGTGCGCCCTACCCTACCAGGCGCGCCCCCTACCCTCGCGGGCCCCCTGTTGCTCCACCGGCGTACTTCTTCCTCCTATATATACCCACGTACCCACAAACGATCACATACGGAGCCAAAACCCTAATTCCACCGCCGTATCCACGAGATCCCATCTTGGGGCCTGTTCCGGAGCTCCGCTAGAGGGGGCATCGATCACGGAGGGCTTCTACGTCAACACCATAGCCTCTCCGATGAAGTGTGAGTAGTTTACTTCAGACCTACGGGTCCATAGTTAGTAGCTAGATGGCTTCTTCTCTCTTTTTGGATCTCAATACAATGTTCTCCCCCTCTCTTGTGGAGATCTATTCGATGTAATCTTCTTTTTGTGGTGTGTTTGTTGAGATCGATGAATTGTGGGTTTATGATCAAGTCTATCTATGAATAATATTTGAATCTTCTCTGAATTCTTTTATGTATGATTGGTTATCTTTGCAAGTTTCTTCGAATTATCAGTTTGGTTTAGCCTACTAGATTGATCTTTCTTGCAATGGGAGAAGTGCTTAGCTTTGGGTTCAATCTTGCGGTGTCCTTTCCCGGTGACAGTAAGGGCAGCAAGGCACGTATTGTATTATTGCCATCGAGGATAACAAGATGGGGTTTTCCTCATATTTCATGAGTCTATCCCTCTACATCATGTCATCTTGCTTAAGGCGTTACTCTGTTTTTACTTAATACTCTAGATGCATGCTGGATAGCGGTCGATGAGTGGAGTAATAGTAGTAGATGCAGGCAGGAGTCGGTCTACTTGTCTCGGACGTGATGCCTATATACATGATCATACCTAGATATTCTCATAACTATGCTCAATTCTGTCAATTGCTCAACAGTAATTTGTTCACCCACCGTAGAATACTTATGCTCTCGAGAGAAGCCACTAGTGAAACCTATGGCCCCAGGGTCTATCTTTATCATATCAATCTCCTACTGCCTAGTTATTTTCTTTGCTATTTACATTGCCTTCATTTTACTTTGCATCTTTATCATAAAAATACCAAAAATATTATCTTATCATATCTATCATATCTCACTCTTGTAAGTGGCCCTATAGGGATTGACAACCCCTATTTGCGTTGGTTGCGAGGATTTATTTGTTTTGTGCAGGTGCGAGGGACTCGCGCGTAGCCTCCTACTGGATTAATACCTTGGTTCTCAAAAACTGAGGGAAATACTTACGGTACTTTGATGCATCATTCCTTCCTCTTCGAGGAAAACCAACGCAGTGCTAAAAGAGGTTGCACTATGCTCAATTCTGTCAATTGCTCAACAGTAATTCGTTCACCCAATGTAGAATACCTATGCTCTTGAGAGAAACCACTAGTGAAACCTATGGCCCCCGGGTGTATCTTCATCACATTAATCTTCCAATAGTTAGTTATTTCCTTTGCTTTTTACTTTGCTTTTCTTTTACTTTGCATCTTTATCATAAAAATACCAAAAATATTATCTTATCATATCTATCAGATCTCACTCTCGTAAGTGGCCGTGTAGGGATTGACAACCCCTTATCGCGTTGGTTGCGAGGATTTATTTGTTTTGTGTAGGTACGAGGGACTCGCGCGTAGCCTCCTACTGGATTGATACCTTGGTTCTCAAAACTGAGGGAAATACTTATGCTACTCTGCTGCATCATCCCTTCCTCTTCGGGGAAAAACCAACGCAGTGCTCAAGAGGTAGCACTCATCCCCCGACCACCCACCGTAACCGGGAATTCCCCGAAATTTTCCTCGCCCTCGCTTCTACCACAGTTTTTTCCGTCATGGACGGCACAAAGAATGTCATGCAGCTGCGTCTCCGGCCGCCTAGGACGAAAAGCCCATTTTCTATCATGATTTTTTGTCATAGAAGTAGGATCGCACCACATCTATGATGATACCGGGTTTTGTCACAATTATCGTCACAGAAGTGTCATAAGTATGACAGAAAAAATTTCGTTTGGCCCAAAATGTCACGGATGTGTCTTTTTTTGTAGTGCACCTGGCAGTGACGTGGGGGCGGACAACTGTAGTTCCCGGGGCTCCGGAGGCGGAGCTGGAGAGCATCGAGGCTGAACTGGAGAAGGCGAAGGCATTCGCCGGATGAACACTTCTTAGGGCTCATGGTAGGACATGGGAAACGTGCGCCGATGATCATTTAGATTAGGTTTAGTGTCGGGTTTATCTAGTTTATATGAAATATGTAATGAATTTTGTCTGGTTTATATGAAAATTGATCCAAATATAATGAATTTCGTCCGGTTTATATGAAAATTGATCGTATTTACATGAATTTTGGCCGGCTAGTTCAAACGGCGGCTGAAATGTATGCGGGCAACATTAGATAGCCGACTCCCGCATATGTGGACTGGTGCCCCTATGCGCGGACGAATGATGGAATATATTTGTGGGTTAACATTGGAGATGCCCTAACCCCACCAATCTTTTCTCACAAACATGTAATTTGCGCATGGTCAAGATTCAAATGGACCGGTCCGGTCTGGACTTGTTACTAGACCTACGAACGTGTTCTAGAATCTCAGGGGTCAGAGTTCGGTCTGCACCTCGTCTAATAGGGCAATAGGTAAACCTAAGTTCGGCCATTCTTCTCTATACTGAGTGTAGAAGGGCACATGCCGATGAGATGCTCGGCACTTGACGTGCACTTCGTGTTCCCGCAAGTGTCAGCAATGGTGTGGGACAGAGGTGGATGGGCGCCCTTGATCCATGATAGCAGCACGACCACCACTTCCGACTTCGTTAGAGCATCTACAATGACAGATACCTAATTTGAGTTGCGGAACGCCCCCGAACACGCCAGGCCACGTCCGTGGATAGTGACTGATCAGACCCCACATTACGACTCCAACAACCATAGTAGGCATTTTACAATTAGCATTTTATACAAACGATGCAAAAAGAAAGATCTATGTACTACCAACTACCATCTACACAACTCATCCTTCTCGCCAGATATGTGGATGAAATTGATGTCCGAGCCGCCGTCGTCATAGCCATTGGCAGCCGGGCGAACCTCCAGTTCCTCCTCGGGAGTCAAGAATGGCATGCTGCTCCGTTGCCTCCTCTGTCTGGGCCACCTCGAACTCTATGCATCGTCCATGGCGAAGCTGGTAGGTGCCGGATCTGCCTGATGCGCCTCCTCTGACTCCTCCTCCACCTCCTCCTCTATGACCGCGTCCTCCTCCTTCGGCTCCACCTCCACTTCCTCCTCCTTGGGATGCACTGAATCCAGAGGCAGGCTGGCTGCGATACGATCTTCGCGTCTACCCTGGATCTCCTCTAGCAGCTACAACCGCCGCTTGGGAGTGAGCATGTTGTAACTAGTGGTTAGCGGCTGATGGATGGATTGAATGTGACGAAAGTGGAGGGAGGGAGGGGCAAGAAATGGGGGTGGTCTATGGTTGGGCTTTTGCCGTCCGACTTACGTAGCTGGACATGTATCCTCAGATAGCATGCTAGAGTAGGACCACACAATGCCAATGCGTCCTCATCGATGAACTGAGGAGGCGCACGTCATACCACTGGTTTATGCTTTTTTCCGCATGGACCCTTGTGGTCTGTCCTAAACGACGTGCACGTCCGGACATCTTCATATCTGGCCCAGATATGTGCCGGATATGGGAAGTGGCGGCCAGTCCTGGTATTTGGGCTAGATTTGACAAGTCTAGCTGGGTGGCAATTTTGTGTTTGGGTAGTACCAGGCAAGCTGCCCGGGCGTTTGGGGCGGATCTGAGGACTCCAGTTGTAGATGCTCTCATGCCTCAAGTAGCCGCATGTAGAGGCGTGGTGGTAGCTATGTTGTCGCAGACAATGACAAGACATGCGTGCAACCGTCTCGCAGCATGAGCTACAGGGCAAGCACCGACTTGTTGAGCGCTCACTCCAGAAGTAAAAAATGGCCAGCATGGTTGTGGTTGTGGTGCCACGGACAACGGAGATTTGCTCCCGGAGCGGCGGTATGAGTTGCCTGGAGGGCGGTGCAACATGGAGCCATGGATGATGCTGAGACGGACACATCGCCGGTGCGGCGACGCAAGCTGAAGCGTGTGCGCTGGCACGGTGAAATTTGTAGGTGCTTGGCTGGCGGCGGCTACGATGACATGACTAATAGTGAGTGGTTCGACCCTATGGTCAAAAGGGAGACCTCATCGTGGCGCCTTCAGCGCCCGATCACTTTCCTGGCGCTCATGTGCGCCCCCTACTGGGTCGTGGCCCATTCGCTTGAATGTTGCTCGCTCGACCGCTGCTGCTCGCTCGCTCCCTCCCTCCTTGGTAGCCTTTTTTTTTCTTGCGAGCACTTGTGAAAAAAAGCCTTGTTGTTTAAAAAATAAAAAAGGAAAAAACTGTGAATTAAAAATGTACATGAATTTTAATTAAAGTTCACAAAATTTGAAAAAAAAATTCATCGAATTTGAAAAGGTTAATTGAATTTGAAAACAAGCTCGTCGGTTTTGAAAAAAGTTCATCAACTTTGAAAAAAGTTCATCTAGTTTTAAAAAAGTTCATCGATTTTGAAAAAAGTTCATCGAACTTGTAAAAAAGTTCATCAAATTCAAAAAGTTCATTGAATTTGAAAAAAGTTCATCAAATTTGGAAAAAGTTCATTAGTTTTCAAAAAAGTACATCAAATTCGAAAAAGTGCATCTACTTTCTAGAAAAAAGTTCACAATTTTTTTTAAAAAAAGAGTTCATCGATTTTGAAAAAAGTTCATCTACCATCAAAAAAAAATCATGAATTTCTTTCACAAAAAAAGGTTTGTGACTTTGAAAAAAATGTAAAAGGGAGAGAGAAAAAAAGAAAGAAAGAAGAAGAAGAAGAAGAAGAAGAAGAAAAGGCCAAGCAAACCACTGTGTAATACTTGAAATCAGTTGGTCGTGTGGTTACGGGGTTGATGTCCTAAGACCCTTGTCGCGTGTCCGAATCCTGGTAGCACACACTTTTTTCTTTTTCTTTTATAAACAAAGAAGGAGCATATAGGCGGACCCTCTATAAAAACCTAGTGTACAGGAAGGGTATGCGCACTGTACCAAAATGCCTATATTCAGCGCTTAAGGCGCCGAATAGGATTTAGCGCCGAAAGGTTACGTCCCCAGTGTACCCTAATGTTTATCTGGGCCATCCAATTAATCCACAGGTGCCAACAGCCAGGTCTGGTCCATCGGGACGAAGGGTTAAAGCAGATCACGTGAGTCTTGAGTTCATAGTCCTTAACCCAAAGTGCTCTCAATATCTGTACTCTTACAAGGCTAGTTGGTAGGACAGTATCTACGGTCTTTGTTTTTGCCTCACCGCCCACCACACCCTCCATGTTGGTTTTTCTCGCTCCCTCTTAATACCAAATCAATTTTCCTGATCCTCCTCTCATTTGTTCGTGCCTCCTTTAGTAGGTGCCAATTTAATTCAACCATGTAAATATTAGCTAATTAAGAATTCGGAAATCACACCATATATGTAAGATAACCTTCCTAAAAGGCAAAAAGAAGATTGTTCTCAATAACCTTCCAAATCGAAATAAGATATTCCTCAATAAGAAATAGCTAATACCACATCCTATCACATTTATTATCTATCATTATCTCTATTATTAAATCTCTACTCCTAAAAGGGGAGTTGGTGAACCAGTACACATGGTTTATTTTTGCCTCCACATCCCACCACCCCCTCCATGCTGATTTTTTCTCACAACCACTAAAAAAACCGATCGATCCGCCCGACCTTCCGATTCAATTTTTTCATGCTTGCTTTGGCAGGTGCCGATTCAATTCAATCATGTAAGTATTAGGTAATTAATAAGAATTTAGAAACAGTATATATGTAAGGTCACCTTCCTAAAAGATAGACTAAAGATTTTTTTTCTCGATAACCTTCCAAATCTGCACTCCTAAAAGGGGAGTTGGTATCTCGGTATGCATGGTTTATTTCACCTCAACATTTCACCACCCTCCATGTTGGTTTTTCTCCCTCCCACTAAAAACCCGAATCTATTCACCCAACCTTCCTTTTCACTTTCTTTCCTTCTTGATTTGGCAGGCGTCGATTCAAATCAATCTTGTAAATATTAGGTAATTACAAATTTGGACATCGCAACATATATGTGATATCACATTCCTAAAGATGGATAGAAGATTTTTCTCGACAACCTTTCAAAACAAAACTAGATATTTCTGAATAACAAATAGCTAATCCCGCGCACTAAGCTATTTATTATCTATCATATCTCTAGTATTGAATCATAATCACAACTTTCCCTAGACATTTTTTCTTCAATCTCACCCACATGTCTCTGTTTTCACCGAAAATGTTTCTTTTCCTGTTTCGTTCATTCCGTTTGACCTCCCCTCACGCGTATGTTGACCCTCCCCATTGATTTTCAACCCAACGAATTTTTCCAAATAAAACAGATCTCCCCTCAACCCCCTCAAGCCCTCCTCGTTCGACATCCCCTCTCATGTAATCCCCACCTACGCGCCTCCTACCGACTTTTTCAATTCTCTATTCGCGACTTCATGCATCCCACAAAAATAAGCAATATGCCCGATTCTGACTTGGCCATTTCTTCCTTGTCATGTGAGGAGAGCGCCACCTAGGGTTCCCTCGCAGACGGTTCTTTTCATCCTGAATGTTCGTTCCCTAATTGACGTTGGCCCCGCACATCCCTCTCCCCCACACCCGACCCGGCAAGTGTTCCAACCGTCGCCGCTCCCCTGCTATCCTCTAACCGCGACCCTCCCGACACCACTGATTCTGCCTTCGAATTACCTCTCTAGACGTTCCTCTATGCCGCAGCCGCCAAGGATCAAGGGTGAAGACATTTCAATGTAACGATAATTTGGTGAGCTTGTGTGTGGGGGGGGGGGCACGTTTTTCATGACACTGCAGGTGAGGTCGTCTTTGTTCTCCACTGCATGTGATGACAAGAAGGGTATGCTTGGCCAACAACTCCATGTGGTTTTGTTATCCC
The DNA here is from genome assembly GCF_003073215.2 of Triticum urartu. NCBI lineage: Eukaryota > Viridiplantae > Streptophyta > Magnoliopsida > Poales > Poaceae > Triticum > Triticum urartu. The sequence goes on from NC_053028.1 coordinate 62,251,810, forward strand.
AGACGCCTACAGGATCATGTCAGAGGTATATATGCTGAAGAAGTTGGAATAACGAGGAAGTGCAGCAGACTATCGTGCACCATCTCGGCTTCGAGGCCAAACAGGTTTGGTTTCCCTCCCACATCCCACGACCCTCCCTTGTCTTCTTGCTACGACTCCATGGATGATTATATTACATGTGTGTGTGCGTGTGTGATAGGATCAGAAGACTGACAGGGAACAATATGTATTAAACGCTACCTGCCCTTATTATTTAATTACAGTAAGCAATCACCTTATGGCCTTTACTATGTCGATCCCACATTATGGCCTTCACTGCGTGATAGTATTAGAAGACTGAATTTACACTTAGCAAACAGCTGATAGCATTTACTGTGTATTTCAAGAAGTATCTCATAGTGGCAACAAATCTGGCAATTAAGACTTTTTCTACAGACGGTGATCCTAACTACCTGGTATGAATAGCGGCAACATCTTATAATACTAACATGTAGTGCTTCATTTAACTCATTTTGTACAACGTACTATTGTATCGAAAACTTAAATGCAATTAACCATTGAATTTTTCTTCATCAGGATTGAGCGATCTGGCATACAATTATGAGCTTCTGAAATTCGGTGGTTCAGATCATGGAAATATGACAGGGAAGAGCCCAGTAGTAGAAAACAGGGCTTCGGTCACGGGGCAGTTTTCACATTAGTCCCGGTTCAGTCAAGAACCGGGACTAACGTGAGCATTTATCCCGGTTCGTGCGGCTAAGGCATTAGTCCCGATTCACCTGGGCCCTTTAGTCCCGGTTCGTGCCACGAACCGGGACTAAAGGGTGTGATGCCCATTAGTCCCGGTTGGTGGCACCAACCGGGACTAAAGGTTAGACCTTTAGTACCGGTTGGTGCCACCAACCGGTACTAATGGGTTTTGAGGCATTAGTACCGGTTCATGGCATGAAACGGTACTAAAGGTCCCATTTTCAAACTCTCCCCCCCCCCCCCCCCCCCCCCGTGGACCGCCTTTTCAGATTTAGAAAAAACAAAAGAAAATGATGGAAATGTCAAAAAACAAAATAAAATAAGTTTCCCATGTGATATGTGGTCTACTTGTTGGGAAAATTTACAAATATGAATTTCGACTTTATTTGCAAAATCTCTCTGGAATTTGTAAAATGGGCATAACTTTTGCATACGAACTCAGATTAAAAAAATTATATGAAAAATCATCTACTCGAAAAGTACATCCGAATTTAACCGGGGGAACCCCGTTAAACATTTTCAAAATCCTCAAAAACCTAACAGAAAAAAAGTTACGGGGCTTTTAAGATCTAGAGTGGAAAAAATCGATAAAATTACTAGTCAAATCTGGTCAAACAGTGGTCAAACTTTCATCAAACAATGGTCAAACTAATTATTCTAGAATATTAGTGTTACTAAATAATTATTTCAGTTATTTTGAATTTTGGTCAAATCTGGTCAAACTGTGGTTAAACTAATTATTCAAGAAATATTAGTGTTACTAAATAATAATTATTTTTTAAAACAATAGTTTCAAACTCAAACAGTGAAATGTGTCACTTCATGCTCAAGCAAAATTCATGAAGGTTAATAGGATTGACATCTTATTATTGTCAGGAAAACAATAAGTGCAGACTTGGAAACGAGAGAGAATAGAACCCGAAAGTTACACTACTAGGAAAAGGCCTACTAATGGCGCACCGGTTTTGCCTACTAATGGCGCATCACTGGTGCGCCATTAGTAGCACGCCACTAGTAATTTTTACTAATGGCGCACCGCTGATGCGCCATTAGTATCTGGTATACTAATGGCGCACCATCTAGTGCGCCATTAGTATATAACACCATGCGCCATTAGTGTGCCTCCCAGGGGCCATATTTAACCATGTGCTTTGGCACACTAATGGTGCACTCTGTAGTGATGCACCATTAGTATGAATATTAGGTTTTATTTTTTTACTTTTCTGATTTTTGCACATGTTACAAAATATATTATTTGACAGAATATAGACAGTAGCACACAGCAACAGCAGATTCATCGAATACAATAGAAGATTAGTCTCCGAATACAATTCATCATATTAGTCTCCGAATTCAAAAGACCAAACAAAGATAAAACATTACAAGTCTCGAGACCGCGAGTATCGAGTTTGTCGGAAGTAATACTAATCCTAACAAGTCCTACTAATCATCATCATACAACTTCTACTCGTTATTCATAACAAGTCATACGATCATCATCTTGATAGTCTTCGAACCAACCCTACTTAATTGTTCTTAGCACATGATCATCAGTATTAGGCAGGACCTAAATACCCTATTTAAGCTAAAATAGCATAAAACAATATAGACCCTGACTCTCCATTATGGAGAATGGAGAACATCCTGTCTCCAATTCTTGCGCTTCGCTTCCTTTTGCTTCCAAGAAGCTCCTTACGACTGTCCATACATTTTTTCCATCCTTTGATTTTCATGTCTCCACTTCTTTTAGAAATCTCGTATGGACAGTTGAGATTCGTAGGACGACCTGGCTGTATGTTCAAAACATTAACACTACCTTTCAGATACATCATATGAGGCACACAATTCTCTGGGATTATCTGTTGAAAAACATAGTAATAACTTCATAGTTAGCAATGATGTACTAGTTTTAGAAGTATGCAAAAGATGCACGGATGTCGTAATAGTAAAAATCTTACCAGGGTATCTCCATGGTAGTTACCGTAGTTGAACACATGCACTAGTGGCACGTATTTACCATAATGTTGAGGAGTTTGATTGTAGATATTGTAATTCTCAATGTCAGTACAAAATCCGACCAAATAATTTTTCTCCTTGTAAGTTGTTAATTCGGAGCCATCGGTGTAGTGGGTTTTGTCTACCATCTCCCGCACATTCTTTGAACAATAAAAATAAGTTGTCAATGGAAATAAGCTGTCAACTATTTTGAAATAAACAATATAAATTAGCTAATAACTATGTTTGAGAAACTCACATAGCGGTAGAACTGGAGGCGTATCAACAAGGACCCAAATGTCCATATTGTCTTGGTTGATGTCAGGATTACCAAGATCCATGGTGATAAGCATACCCTCATCAAAACCATACATCTTGCAAAATGCTTCCCAATTTTTGCAACCAAAATGGGTTACGCTCTCAGAATTATATAGATTTACTTCAAAGTCCACATGGTGATGAGTCCTTAGGTGAATTTTCTTTGTTTCAGAAATTTCACCGTCTTCAAAATCCATCCTCTCCAAGACATAGCGTCTTGCATGACATGGGATAAGCTATACTCGAATTGTAAAAGATGAAAATTACACGTTGAAATAGTTGAAGTCATGCTTAATTATGAAAATAACACTTGTCTTCGTTGTGTACCATTTCAACTTCGAAGGTCTCCTCGAGCTTAATGCTGAAGCGCCGATCATCATCCAAGTGAGGCATGTTGCACAGACCTCGATCGTCGTGGCACCAGTCGCACTCCGTCGGGAGACTTTCGTCGTCCGATGATGATGACGACATATCCTACGTTCATAATTCAAAACTACATCATTTAGGGTTTGTCGACACCGAGGCATCCTAAAAGCTATGCTTTTATCATTTAGGGTTTGACGACGCCGAGGCACCCTAAAAGCCTAAGCTTTCATCATTTAGGTTCTTATCGACACCGAGGCACCCTAAAAGCCAAGGTTTTATCATTTAGGGTTTGTCAACGTCGAGGCACCCTAAAAGCCTAAGATTTCATCATTTAGGTTTTGTCGACGCCGAGGCACCCTAAAAGCCTAACCGTACATCATTTAGGTTCTCATCGACACCGAGGCACCCTATAGAAGCCAAGTTAAGTTTTCATCATTTAGGGTTTATCGATGTCGAGGCACCCTAGGTTGGGCCTAATCACTTGGCACTAATCACTTGGCTCTATTGCCACCTATGTAGGGTTTATCATCTAGGGTTTATCGATGCTAACGAGAATTCTAAGTTGGACCTAATCACTTGGCTCTATTGCCACCTATGGTTTAATGCAGCAAGAATGGCGGGGCAGTTGATCCTACTTAATTAAGTACTAAGATACCCCGGCCCTGCATTAGTAGCAAGTACCCCATATGTCCGATTTTTAGCAAAGTCATGCTAAAATTCACTGAAAATTTTAGCATGACCTTTGCTGAAAATAAGACATATGGAGTACCCAAATTTTCCGGAACGGAAGTTAATCGACATTCCGACAAACTCAAGGGCCTCTCGGGGTACCTGCAAAATCATCACGACATGATGGTCGGAGACAAAACCCAGCAAACTAGCACCACAATGTGCCTCTACTTTCATATGGATGAAAAGGCCACAGACCATATGGTCCTCTGCTTTCATATGGACAAAAATCAGCTCAACTTATGTGAGCTTCCATTCCAGATCTAATAGGTCACCCAACAAAAAATCATGAATAGTTTTAGCTGGAAAAAAATCATGGATTGTTGTTAACTGAAAATTAGTGAAAGAAACTGTTGCTGATTATGGATTACTGTTAATTAAAAATAGAGCATCTGGCTTGTCTTATCATGTTCACTAAGTCCACAAAAATGAATAGGTTCAGTAAACTTGAAGTACTCAACACTAAACATGGTTCAGAGCTCACTACACTACCCTACATCGTGCAATGGTTCAGACCTCACTACACTAGAACAAGCTCACTACACTACACTACACTACACTACACATGCTTAAACTCTGAACATAAACAAACACAAGCAATGCAATATGTAAACTACCTCTGTTTCTAGGCAACAAGAGTTATCATCAATGCTTTTGAGTTTATTATGTACCTTCAGTTCTGAGTTTTAAATGTCAAAAGAGCTTCACAGAATCTTGAATCCTCCAAATCACTCTTAACAGTTCTGCATTGCACAAAGGCAGCAATGAGCCAATGATATCAGTAGCAATAATAGGTGCTTACATTCTCATAACGTCAGTATCAGTTAACCAAAATTCAACCTACAGAGTTCTAGTACAGTGAGTAACTCCCAATACTTTTAATAGAAGCACAATTAACAACACAACTAGGGAGTCTAGGACAATGCCACCAGATAGAATTTGAAGGAAAAACGTTCTTCCAGAACCTTCAAGCCACAATCATACATAGAGTGGCTGATCATATAAGCAATATTTAAATAAACATTAACTAAACTTGATGACAAGAAAAACTACAATCACATTGATACAAACTAGAGCATATAGCAATAGTAAATTGCTGCTCCATATAGCAACAGTAATGCACCTAATCAACATTGTAGAGCATCCTGTTACAAACTTGTTCTGATCCTGCAAATTAATGTGGAGGAAGAACTAGGGAGGGAGGGAATGGTAATGGTTTAGAGAAGAACAATAGTAATGCTCCATATAGCAATAGTAATGCTCCATATGTTCTGATCCATATAGCAAGAAGAACTAGGGAGGGAGGGAATGGGGAGGAAGGGTGGAGAGGAAGGAAAGAGGAGAGGTACCTGGGCGGGCGTGGCCAGTCGCCGGAGGGGTCGGGGTCGGCGGCGGCGTCGAAGGGGTGGCTCAAGGGCGTCCGAGCTCGTCCGGGTCCTCGTAGTCGAAGAGGAAGACGACGGCGGTCCTCCTGGGCGCCTTGATTGGTCGTGGGGAGGCCGGCGGCCACGTGCTTCGCGGGTCGGCGGGCGCGGGGGCGGTGGCGCGGGGGAGCGGGGGCGGCGGCGCGGGGGAGCCGGAGCGGGCGTGGCGAGGGATGGAAGGGGATCTGGCGAGGGAGAGGGAAGGAGGTATCGGGCGAAGGGCCGGGTATCCAGCTATAGAGGGGGGAATGTTAGTAATGGCGCACCATCGAGGGGTGCGCCATAAAAACACTCATAGCAATGGCGCACCCTCCTCGGGTGCGCCATTAGTAACTTGTTTTTTTTCATTATTTCTTGTTGCATCTAATAATTTGTTTTTTTATCAAATTTGTTATTTTCATGAGGACTAGAACAAAATATATCATCAATTTTTTTTTAATATCATCAAATTTGTTTTTTATTTTTAATTGAAAATATCATCAAATTTGTTATTTGAAAATATCATCAAATTTGTAAAAACAGTAATATTTTTTTAGAAAATGAATATGAATATGAAACAGTAATATTTTTTTATAAAAACAGTAATAATTGTTGTTTAACAACAATTGCAGTCTACACTTTTTTATTATTATTTTTTAAAAAATGAAGAGGGTAGAGGAGGCGCGGGTGGGATCGAGATCGAGATGGAGGGGGAATCGAGATCGAGATAGAGGGGGATCGAGATCGAGTGTCCTCATGAATATTCAATATTTTATCATATTGAATACGAAAAAATATCATCAAATTTGAAAAAATATTCATGAATTCAAAAAGTGCCCATGAAATTTAAAAATATTCATGATATCAAAAAGTGCTCATGATATTTAAAAATATTCATGATATCAAAATATATACTAATGGCGCACTTCTACAGGGTGCGCCATTAGTAGTTTAAACTAGTTATGGCGCACTCTGAGGCAGTGCGCCATTAGTAGTTTTGCAAAAAAAAAGAATAAAAAAATTTCTGTACTGTTGCACTCCATGTCTGGTGCGCCATTACTAGTTAGAACTAGTAATGGCGCACCAGAGGTAGGATGCGCCATTAGTATGTATGTAAAAATGAAAAAAAAATATCACTAGTGGCGCACCAGTTTTCTGGTGCGCCATTAGTGTCTTCCACACTAATGGCGCATCACCAACTGGTGCGCCATTAGTATATAGTAGTGGCGCACTACTTCCCTGGTGCGCTATTAGTGTCAATTCTATTTATAGCCCTTTTCCTAGTAGTGGTAAGCGTGCTCAGGCTAGGAGAGTGGGAGGATGGGTGACCGTTCGGGAAGTTAGATGATTTGGAATGATGAGGGGTGATTAGAGGATAAATTGAGCAGTGATGAGGGGTGGTGATTACACACTAGAGGTTAAAATAATTCAGAAATTTGAAAATAAAAAAAATTCAAAAAAAAATTTCAAAAAAAAATCACTAAAGGTGGAGCTCCACGTGGCCGCGCCCTTTATTCCCGGTTCGTGTAAGAACCGGGACTAAAGGGGAGAGGCATTAGTACCGACCTTTAGTCCCGGTTCGAAAACCGGGACTAAAGGGGCCTTACCAACCGGGACAAAAGCCCCTTTTTCTACTAGTGGCCTGACATAGTAAGTATTGATTTTCCGGTCCTACCACGAGGTAGCTCAACCAATCTGAATTTTATGTAGATTATTTCATGATCTTCCCGTGCAGGTAATTCTGCCGTATGTAATTCTAAATTTCATTTAGATTGACCTTGAAGCATTTGGAGATATGATGCACTATGTTGACAACGTGTCAGTCTTTCATTTAGCAATAGAAAGAACGCAGTAACTAATGTGGTGGTTTTAGCTGGATAGCAACCTTTCAGCTAGCAAGAACGGGAATAATGCCAACCTTTCAGCTGGATCAAAACAAGATAGGGCATGAAAGAACCAAGCTGTCTATGGTTCAACACTTTCGCTTATCGTGGGATCTAGGTTGTTCATCGGGCCATCGTGGGAACTAGGTTGTTCATCGGGCAAGCTGATGATAGGCACCAAATGAAGAAGAGAGGGACATCAACAATGGAGGCATGTCCTGGTTCTCTCTCATCAAAGACTTTACCGACATAACTTCTCAAGGGGGCATGCTACCATTATGTTTTACTTATAATGGCTAGAGCAGAACTGGTCATGGGTAGAATTAGTGTGCGAGACGTCAAGTGAAGGGAATTAAATTAAGTGAGTGACAACAGAATTAAATTAATTTGGTCACCATGGGTTGAATTAGCACTAAGATACGAAGGCGGTTGCCGCCTTTGTCCCTTGATGCTAGCCTCCCATGGTGGCATTGATCGCTGGCTCATTTAAACCACGAGTTCGTGGATTTTGTGATAAAAGTGAGGGTTGAGAGTAAGCGGGATGGGGATAAAGTTGGTATGTTCAGTCATGGCTGTCTAGGTGGAATAATTTCCCTACATTAAAAATGCGGGGAAGGGAATTTCCTTTAACTAGAGATGGCTTTGCAGAAAATTGTATGAGAGGGCGATTCATTTATTTTAATCAAGTCGTACAAATTTTTGGCAAGGATAGGAGGGTAAATGCCTTGGTTGGTTAATTCAAGAGTTAATAATGGACACGGTGGCGTATCGGTTGCATGCCTAACAATAGACATTATTATTTTTCATGGTCATGCACGAGATTCAACTATATGTTACAAAGTTGCAATGGCTCAGGAGATATGGGATCTGCCTTCTTGGATAGAGGGGCGTCCTGGGCAGCATATGCCTCGTCCCCCTTGATGGTGTTGGCGGATCAACACAGACACGCGGGGCAGGATGAGAGCGAGCGGGGTGATTGGCGGGGGACTTCTCCTATGTTGTCTGTGTGGAAGTATATTGTGAAGGATAATTTGTGCCATGACGAAAGCGAGGTGGGCTTCATGCAGTTTTAAAAGAGAGGACTCCGGCAAGAAATATCCCACTACAACGGGAAAACGAGCGGGGAGGAGAGGGTCTGGCAGGAAAAGGGAATGGTGTGTCCTAGGGTGGATATGTTGTGTTGGGACCGCATGTTGGAGATAACATGACGGCTACTTCGGACAATCACATATCTCCTCCACATATGGACTGGATTTGGGGAGCCCGAATTGTTCAGACGGTTGGATTTCGGAGAGCTGGGCGCCCGTTTATGGCTGAATATGTTCGGACTTATGAGTTACGAGAGAGAAATAATCTTCGATCTTGCAGACGACTTTAAACATTTGTATGATTCATTTGTATGCACTGTGTTAAACAAGCTGTATGTGTCACCGTATGTGTACCTTCATTGTGCGCGTCATATGTAACGTATCTTAACGGGAGTTGTACGTATCTTGGTAGTTAAGATAGGAGGTTTATCTCTAGCTCATAATTCTATCTCTAGCTACCTTGGACTCCAAGTTGTAACCTCTCTCCTGTACCTGTACGAGATCTTCTCTCCCAGATGAGATCGATCCCAACTGTACGCGCTACCAGGGCTTCACACCCCTGCATATCACATGTACGGCGTCCCCTCTCTGAGAGGTAAGACGTTTTCCGCTTCGCACATGGTAGTCAGAGCCTTTCCTTTTCCCATCTAGAGCTTCTGTCAAACCCATCTAGCCTAGCCATGTCTTCCTCCGGCGCCTCCTCACCAAACCTCAACAATCAGGTCACAGAGAAGCTGTCACGCACGAACTACGTGCTATGGCGCACGCAGATCACACCTCAGCTGCGCGGTGCCGGCGTCTTCGGCTACGTCGACGGCACCAACCCGGAGCCGGCCAAGCTCCTCGTCACCGTCAAGGAGGGCAAGGAGACTTCATCGCCCAACCCTCTCCACCCTATATGGGTACGGGAGGACCAGCAGGTCCTTGGCTACCTGCTGAATAATCTCACAAAAGAGGTCCTAGTCACGGTGAACATGGTCACCACGGCGGGCGCGCTCTGGACAATGCTCGCGGCCATGTTCTCATCACAATCGGCGAGCCGCATCAACAACATACGCACCTCCCTCATCAACGCGCAGAAGGGTAACCTCTCGGTTGCCTCCTACTTCGCCGCCATGCGTGGCTATGCCGATGAGCTGGCCGCGGCGGGCAAGCCCATCCAGGACGATGAGCTCCTCTCGTACATCATCCACGGGTTGGAGGCGGACTATCAGCCACTGGTGTCGGCCCTCGACGCCCGTGTTACTCCTGCAACCCTCGACGAGGTCATCGCCATGCTGTCGTGATGGGCTAATAAGCCACGGCGACGAAGCCGGGCACGTCGAGCGTGGGCTTGATCAGGGGCGAGTAGAGGGGTGGGTGCGTGCCCGGTGCGCTGGCTCGGGGTATAAAGCCACCTGATGGCGTTGTAACAGATTGACACTGTCGAGTTCGTGCTCGAGGGAGTAAAGGGGGCGTTCGTGCGCCGGGAAAACCTCTGTGTCCACCGTATTCTGAATTTCTATGAACTTCTTCTTCTTCTCTCCGGTGAGCTAGCCACGGCAGCAGTGAGCGAGCAGAGCGAGAGGGAGAGGCGAGCTAGGGCCAGAGAGTGGAGGTTCCAACATTTGGTATCAGAGCCACGTGGAGGAGGGAGCTCTCCGGCGATGTCCATCGTGCCGTTCGCCGGCGGATCGGGCAGCACGGTGGCGCGTGCAGCGTCGGTGCTCACAGGGCTGAACTACATCACCTGGGCCATCAGGGTGGAGGCCGACCTAGACGCCGCCGGGCTGTGGGAGGCGGTGGTGCCGCCGGAGGACGCCGCGTCGGCGGTGGTCGCCAAGAAAGATAAGTCGGCGAGGGCTTACCTGCTCCGGGCGCTTGCCGATGATTTGCTGCTGCAGGTGGCCGCAAAGAAGACCGCTGCGGAGATATGGAGCAGCCTGAAGGCCCAGTTCGTCGGGGCTGATTGCGTGCGGGCGGCGCGGCTGGGCACGTTGCGCGGGGAGTTCAAGCTCCTGTGCATGGCGAGCGACGAGTCGCTGGACGCATTCACGGGGAAGATCAGCGGCATGGTGGCACGCTAGACTGGGTTGTGAGCGACCCTCAACGATGCAGCAATGGTGAGGAAGCTCCTGAACTGCGTCCCGCATCGTCTGTACGCGGCGGTCGCCGGGATGGAGCAGTTCTGCAACCTGTCGGAGCTGCTCTTTGAGGACGTGCTCGGGCGCCTGAAGGCGTTCGAGGAGCGGCTGCGTCGGCGAGGACAGGCAGGCGGCGAGCGGGCGGACGGTGAGCAGCTCATGCTCACCGCGGCACGGTGACAGGCGCGCGAGCGGCCCCGGCGCGGTGCACGTGGAGAGGACGACGATGACGGCGCGGCCAGCACAGCATCAGGCGGAGGTGACAATCGTCGCGGGAAGTGCTACAAGTGCGGCGTCAGAGGACATTTCAAGAGGGAGTGCCCCCTGCTGCGGAAGGAGCCAGCTGCGGGGCGTGCGCTGATGGCGGACGCCGAGCTGCTCTGAGCCGCGGCTTAGGGCGTGAATGATGGGCTAATAAGCCATGGCGACGAAGCCGGGCACGTCGAGCGCGGGTATGGGCGCGCGCTGGACTTGCTGGGCGCGTCGGGTCCGAGGACAAGGGCGTGCGTGTGTGCGTGCGTTGGGTGCACGGGCGTGTCCATGCACCAGGGTGTGTTGGTGTGCGTCTGTTGGCAAGCCGTAGGTGGCCTGGTCAGGCGCGAGCCGTTGGAGCTGGCCGTGTGACGCGGGCGTCGGGCGCAGCGTGGGCGCGATCAGTGCACGGAGAGCGCGGGGTTGATCAGGGGCGAGTAGAGACGTGGGTGCGTGCCCGGTGCGCTGGCTCGGGGTATAAAGCCACCTGATGGCGTTGTAACAGATTGACACTGTGGAGTTCGTGCTCGAGGGAGTAAAGGGGGCGTTCGTGCGCTGGGAAAACCTCTGTGTCCACCTAATTATGAATTTCTCTGAACTTCTTCTTCTTCTCTCCGGTGAGCTAGCCATTGCAGCAGTGAGCGAGCAGAGCGAGAGGGACAGGCGAGCTAGGGCCAGAGAGTGGAGGTTCCAACATGTCGAACTTCGACCAGCGCATGGCACAGTTCCATGGATCCGTCGGCGGCTTCAAACCTTCCGCAAATCTAGCGTCGCATGGCAGAGGTGGTGTCTCCCGCTCGCGTGGTTCCCCGTGCTACAAAGGGCGCTCTGGTGGCGGCGGCAGCAATCGCGGCCACTCTCCTCAGCGCTCGGGTGGCCGAGGTTGCGGGCGCGGGCACGGTGGTGGAAACAGTACGCGCCCAGAGACTCCGCGATGCCAAATCTACGGGAAGCCCGGTCACACAGCAAAGGATTGCTGGTACCGTTATGATGAGGATGAGGACTCTCAAGAGACAAGGTCGCTGCTGCCGCTGATGGTTCCTACGGTATTGACACCAATTGGTACGTTGATAGCCGTGCCACAAACCACATCACGAACGAGCTTGAGAAGGTCACCATGAAGGAAAAATACCGCGGCAAAGATCAAATCCATACTGCTAGCGCAGAAGGTATGGGTATAAGTCATATTGTTCACTCTATATTTCATACCCCTAGTCGAAAACTACACATTAAGAAAATCTTGCATGTTCTTAGTGCACACAAAAACCTTCTTTCCGTTCATAGAATTGCCCTTGATAATAATGGTTTTCTCGAATTTCATCCTTTTTTCTTCTTGATTAAGGATCAGGTCATGAGGAAAATCCTCTATCGAGGTAGATGTGTTCGAGGGCTCTACCCGTTAATTCCAGCGTTTAGAAGATACAATAAACAAGCTTGTGGTGCTATCAAGCTTTCGTCCACACAATGGCACGATCGTCTAGGACATGCCTCCTTTTCTTTAGTAGAGAAGTTGCTTAGGAAAAATAAGCTCCCGTTTGTTGGTGAGCGTCATGTTGAAACTATTTGTGATTTATGTCAACGAGCTAAAAGTCATCAATTGACGTATCCCATCTAAACTAGTGTTTCTACCAAACCTTTGCAACTCATTTTTTCTGATGTTTGGGGTCCAGCCCCTACCTCCGTTGGCAGACACACGTATTACGTCAGTTTTATTGATGACTATAGCAAATTCTCATGGATCTATCTCCTCAAAAGGAGATCCGATGTGTTTCAAGTTTTCCAAAACTTTCAAGCGCTTGTTGAACAAAAGTTTGATAGCAAGATAGTCGATGTCCAATCCGATTGGGGAGGGGAATACGAAAAATTAAATTCCTTCTTCCAAAATCTTGGCATCTCACACCACGTGTCATGCCCGCATGCTCATCAACAAAACGGTTCTGTCGAACGCAAGCATAGGCACATTGTCGAGGTTGGTCTTGCTCTTTTAGCAGGCGCATCCATGCCTCTCAAGTTTTGGGACGAAGCTTTTCTCACAGCCGTTCACATTATCAACATGCTACCTAGTCGTGTCATCAACAATGAAACTCCAGTAGAACGACTTCTTCACACCAAACCAGACTATAAGTCTCTCCGTGTTTTTGGGTGTGCATGTTGGCCCAACCTTCGTCCCTATCACAACCGCAAACTCATGTTTTGCTCAAAACAGTGTGTCTTCCTAGGGTATAGTGCACTGCATAAAGGGGTCAAGTGTCTAGATGTCTCCACTGGCCGTGTTTACATCTCACGAGATGTGGTCTTTGATGAAACAAAATTTCCGTTTGCTGACCTCCATCCCAATGCTGGTGCACTCCTTCGAAAAGAAATCCCTCTTTTGCCCTCTCATCTCACTAGTTTTGATCAAGGGGGCCCAAATATTGATGACCTATTGACTAACCCATCTAATGATGTGCATGAGTTTTGTGTTGATGCAACAGAACGAAGCAGTACGGAAACTACAGAAGTAGATGTAGAAAATGCAGAAAAAACAGCTCATATCGAGCCATATTTTATGTGCCCCCCCCCCGAGGGAGACAGATCCGCCTCGGGATCTGCCCAGCTTCAGCGAATCGGATCCTCCTCGGGATCGGTTCCTACGAACGAGGCAGGTGCAGGCGCCTCGGGATCCTTCCCTGCTGACGGGGCAACTGCAGCCGCGGGAGAAGACGCAGGCGCGGGCGCACGCGCCGCGCTTTCCCCACATCCACGTGACACGCGCGGTTGGTCGGACGCGGCCCCGCACTGGTCTCCATCAGCCTGCGGTACGAGCTACTCCACCAACCTGGTGACGTACACGCGGCGCAGCGAAGTGCGACGCAGGGAGGGCAAGACCGGCGCGGCGATCCAGGAAGATGCGCCATCATCACGCAATGACGATCTGCATGCACATGCACATGCACCGGCCGGATCTTCTGCGGGAAATTCACATGCCCTGCTTCAACAGTCAGCCGCAGACAATCCAACAGCATCTTCATTAGGATTCTCTGTGGCCACCGATCCTGATGTTTCTCAACCGCGACGTACACGGCTGCAACAAGGGGTAATTCAACCCATTAATTACAAGCAGATAACCAAGTATGGTATGGTTTGTTCCACAGGTGAACCAGATGAACCTAACACCCTTGAAGCAGCATTGTGTGATGAAAAGTGGAAGAAAGCCATGCATGAAGAGTACATGGCATTGATGAGAAACAAAACATGGCACTTGGTTCCTCCACAGCAAGGTAAACGTTTGATTGATTGCAGGTGGGTTTTCAGGATAAAGAGGAAAGCTGATGGAACCATTGATCGTTACAAGGCTAGATTGGTTGCAAAAGGTTCAAACAGAGGTATGGCATAGACTACGAGGATACCTTCAGTCCAGTAGTAAAGGCTGCCACTATTCGCCTTGTCTTATCTATTGCTGTCTCTAGAGGATGGAGTCTCAGACAGCTCGATGTTCAGAACGCGTTTCTCCATGGTGTTCTGGAAGAGGAAGTGTACATGAAACAACCTCCTGGGTTTGAGAGTAAGAATGCTCCTTCTTATGTGTGCAAGCTTGATAAAGCATTGTATGGGCTAAAGCAAGCTCCAAGGGCATGGTATGCTCGTCTCTGTCCTAAAATGCAAGCACTTGGTTTTGTTCCGTCCAAGTCTGACACATCATTGTTTATCTACAACAAGTCCAACACATGCGTATTTGTTCTCATATATGTTGATGATATTATCGTGACTAGCTCATCTGATGAAGCAATCAAAGGACTTCTTAAGGATTTGAGTGCAGACTTTGCTTTAAAGGATCTTGGTGACTTGCATTATTTTCTTGGGATTGAGGTGAAAAAGCACAAGGATGGACTTGTTCTCTCTCAAGAAAAGTATGCCACTGACTTGGTGAAGAAAGCTGGGCTACAAGGATGCAAACCCTCTCTTACTCCATTGTCCAGCTCAGAAAAGCTATCCCTTGCAGAAGGCGAGCCCTTAAGTCAAGAAGACAGCACCAAATACAGGAGTTTGGTAGGAGCCCTTCAGTATCTCACACTTACCAGGCCTGATATTTCTTTTGCTGTTAATAAAGTCTGTCAGTTCCTCTATGCACCTACCAATGTTCATCTGACAGCTGCAAAACGCATAGTTTGATATGTTAAGCACACTCTGAGCTTAGGACTGAACTTCAGCAAATCACCATTTACTTTAGTCAGTGCATTCTCTGACTCTGATTGGGCTGGTTTTCTTGATGACAGACGTTTCACTGGTGGTTTTGCAGTATTTTTTGGACCTAACTTGATATCATGGTGTGCACGTAAACAGGCAACCGTATCCAGGTCAAGCACAGAGGCAGAATACAAGGCATTGGCAAATGCCACAGCAGAGATCATATGGGTTCAATCCATGCTGAAGGAACTTGGCATACGAAGTAAACAGGCACCTTGTTTATGGTGTGACAATCTTGGAGCTACGTATCTCTCTACAAATCCAGTGTTCCATGCTAGAACAAAACACATAGAGATAGACTTTCATTTTGTCAGAGAGAGAGTTGCTCAGAAGCAACTTGATATACGCTTTGTGCACTCCAAAGATCAACTTACAGATGGATTCACAAAACCTTTGCCTACAAGAAGCTTTGAAGACTTCAAGCATAATCTCAACTTGATGAAGTTGTGATTAAGGGAGGGTGTTAAACAAGCCGTATGTGTACCTTCATTGTGCGCGTCATATGTAGCGTATCTTAACCGGAGTTGTACGTATCTTGGTAGTTAGGATAGGAGGTTTATCTCTAGCTCATAATTCTATCTCTAGCTAGCTTGGACTCCAAGTTGTAACCTCTCTCCTGTACCTGTACGAGATCTTCTCTCCTGGATGAGATCGATCCCAACTGTACGCGCTACCAGGGCTTCGCACCCCTGCATATAACATGTAGGGTGTCCCCTCTCTGAGAGGTAAGACCTTTTCCGCTTCGCACACACTGTAGTCCGTAGTAATGCAAGGCGTTCTACTAGTTTCTATTGGAGGACTTGATCTTACGGCTAGCATCGAACAGGGAGTATATGAACTAATTGTTGCCGCTGAGACCAATGCCTCCAAGAGTTAGCTATCTTGGCGTACACAGATGGCCGGCAAGCTGCCGCTACATGAGCTTCCAAGGCTCCCTTCCTGTTACACACTTGCAGAACTCCAGATCAATGTTGTTTACCCTGTAGATGAGGCGGTGAAGATCTAGGCCCTGCAAGCTTTTTCACACGTTGCGCATAAATTTGTTCCTCATATAGTCGCTGTTTGATGAATTATTTTTATCATTATTAATAATTTTATGTTACTATTATTCATTCATTTGTTTCTCTAAAGCTCACATAATCTATTATTAATATTTGAGGAGCTTTAAGTCCAGGTTATACACGTCTACACTACATTTGACAAGTGGAAGTTTGTTCTTGCAGCAATTAAGTGCCTCGGAGCTCTTCAAGATTGGTGCAAACAAATATTAAAAGAGCCTAGAAGCACTCATCTGGGCTAATTTATTAAAAAACATACTTCTCTTACATTATCGGTTAACATTGTAACATGAATTCTTGAATATATCCCAACGAAATGCGAAAAGAATGTAATGCCTCTCTCACTACCTTTGTAAAAGCATTTTTCGTACAAAGGGCCGGTGACTGCATACGCAACAATAATGGAAGTGTGCGCATATTATATCCTACTCTCCGATCTCTTCGCGGATGCAGTCAGCATACTTGAATTCTTTGAGATGTTTTGCTTCAGAGGCAGTTATGTTCACATATTTGCCATGGAACTACTGGTCACATATGTCACAGCATATCCAAAAGGCGTTGGCATGGTATTGAGCACTACAGGTATCACAAAAGCATGTAACTTCATGATCATTTTCTTTGTCTTCACCAGGCTTCCTAGAGTCCTTGTTTGGAGCAGATAAATCTTGCATCGACTCTTCAGATGGTGGCACGTTCTCTTCAGCAGGTGTGATAGAGTCAAGCAAGTGTATTGTAAAGAAAATGCCGGAGATTGGATCATTAGTTTGCGTGTTTGTTTTAGATTTGGCGGTACAATTTTGTCACTTTAGTTAACAGTTTTTTGCATTAAGCACCCATGCCATGCATATGGCTGGTGTTGGCGTCGTTCATACCATTGGCTGCAGGCTTGGAATTTCCCGGTACTTCAATCCTATTCCGAGGCGTGATAAATAAACAGATCTCTATTTTTGCCAAAATTATACACATCTCTCTACTTTTGATGAATTTAAAAAATTAAGCCAGCCCTCTCTATATTTTCCGTGAAAAAGATTGCATGTGCGCACACAAGTATATATGTTTATATACACTGTGCATTGCCAGTGAAAAATAGCTAGAATCCATATTCCAGACAATTTTGTTTTTTTAATGTGACCATTAATAAAATAAATAGAAAGCTATGTCATTTATCTGATGTAGTTTAGTGAAAAAATATGTATGTAATATATGCGGCTTAAAAATTACAAATATTTAAAAATAGAATACAGTGCATGGATACTCTTCATTGCCAGGAGAAAATGAATGCCCTCGTGTACTCTTGTAAAATTAATGCATGATTGAATCCTAGAAAATATATGGTCTAAAAAGTTGAAGGTTTTGTGGGCGACGAGTGTCCAATATATGTAATAAAGTTAAGACCAAACCCCATCATATTTCTTTAGGATATAAAAGGACACAAAATTATACATCCACCAAAGAATTTCGCATTTGCAATACTATAGCCCACCAGTAGACATGCAGACTTCATAAAATTGCTATAATGTTACATCTTCTATCAATCTGGAATTATTGGGGCATGGCACACCAAGAATATATATCACGCGCATTGATTTCACACACTTGTCAATTGGAAAAGTCTATGCATGCAAAAAATACAACCATTAATGCACGGTGTTGATTATAACTCGATACTCTTTTTCCTTTGTCTAATACAAAAATAAACACAGTCATATATCTGAAAATAACCTTTTTCCCAAAGAAATATGTTTGAAAGTTACTGATCAAACTATTGGCCTAAATTCCCATGTGTTTCAATACAGAACTACGCTACCCCGTGCAATAGCACTGGATTTTGATGACTAATTTTTCTTCGTGAAAAACGGATCTGAGATTTCATGTCCGCCGGATTTACAATTTTTTAATTAAAAATGGATCAAAAAAGTCTGGGACAGCAGGATCTAAAAACTACGGCCACAAATGCCCTTAGTTGTTTTACTCAATACATTTTTTCCTATGCCTAATAAGAAATAAACACAGTTATATGTTTCAGTAACTGATCAAACTATCAGCCTAAGTTATAACTTTCCCCCCTCGTTAGGGCTCCTGTCCTCTCATGCGACTTCTCGCCGTTGAGAAAAGCTACCGACGCAAGCGACCTACACCTCCGCCACTACTCCCTCTTCCTTTGATCATTGCTGGGCTGAACTCGGGGCAGTCGTGCGTTGCTACTCGGCCTTGGCGATTCAGGTGGCAGGAGTTTGTGCTGCTGATAGGATTATCTAGGGTTTTGGAGACATGGCGTCTGAAACTTCAGCTTCGGCCGCCATGGAGGACAAGGAGCTAGCCGAGATGATGGAAGAACTAGGGATTGCTGATGATGAATTTGACGATCTGATCTATGAGGATGACGTTCCAGAAGAGGATCCAGATCCTCGATGGCTCGCAATTGGTAAAGTTCATACGTCTCGCGCTTATGGTGATTTCTGGTTCTTCAAGAATACGAGGAACGCATGGGATCTTGCTAAATCTGTGAAATTCCATTCGCTCGGGAACAATCTATACACCATGTAGTTTTCGTGTCTGGGTGATTGGACAAAAGTTATGGTGGGAGGCCCCTGGGCTTTCCGTGGACAACCGGTCTTGATGGCACCATAGGATGGTTTTCCTAAACTATCCTCCATTAATCTGAATAGCTTCCAAATCTGGATTCAGATTCACGACCTATCGGATGTTTACGAGAAGCTGATGAAGCCTTTAGCTGAAAAAATTGGTGAGTTTTATGCTGAGGACAAGGATGTCGGTGATTATACCGGCAACTTCTATCATGCTAGAGTTATACTGGATGTGAGGAACCGTCTCAAAAATCACGTGCCTATTGTGAGGAAGAAGAGGCAAATTTTCAGAGTCAAATATGAACGACTTCCGGACTGGTGTGCACTTTGTGGGATGATCGGCCACTTGCATACAGAGCATGGTGATGGTGTTCACGCACAACCAAAACTAGTCTTTAAGGATTTAAGGGCCTCGTGGAGTCGAGGTGGCAGAAGTGCTGGCACTGGGCGCGGCCGTGATACCCCTCCCTAACCCTGTCTTTACGGGGGGAGGGGATGGTGCTATGGTCAGAGCCAGCATGGAAGTTGATAATAACGCGTCCTTGCCGGCTGCAGCGGTAGAACAAGAGGCCAACAGGAAAAGGGATGTAGACAATAGTTATGAGTTGCTGCCAGTTGTGACATCTAATCAGCTAGCTTTGACGGGTGTAGGGGTGGTTCCGAAAACATAAAATAGAACACCTGCACCCAAGCCCTTTCTATCTAACCATCCATTCTGCGCATCGCGATTCGTGCAAATACATTTCTCTTTTTTGTTTCTCTCGCATAAAACATGTTTTGAAGTTCAAACCTTTGCAGCGTAGCCAAGTTTTCTATCTAGAATCTAGGATAAACCTTTCAGATTTTTTTGTCAAATATAAATATACAAATTATGATTTTCTAGATTAAAAAATTATATTTTGTATATTTATGTTTGACAAAAAATTCTGAAATATTTATCCTAGATTCTAGATAGAAAGCTTTGCCACGTTGCAAAGGTTTGAACTTCAAGACATGTTCTATGCGAGAGAAACAAAAAAGAGAAAATTTCATATAGAAAGTTAGTTGTGTTGCACATATCTTAAAGCAATATTGGACAGCCAGGATAGCAAAACCCGGATGCAGATGTTCTAAAAATCCACACTCGGGGTGGTTCCACCAAGCTCTTCTGGTGAGCAAGATTCTAAGACGGAAAGGTGTGGCTGCACCCGGGTGTGCTCACACCCTTTATCTGAGCCATTGAGTTTCGATTCGTAAAGGTGACTAACATACAACACAGTATTTGCAGTAGCCATCAGCTCAAATCGAGCTTTTATCCCACGCTAATGTCACATGGCACATCGCAGGTCCTAGTCTGGTTCCTGTCAACTTTTGGCAGGACATGCTACTGTTACCACGTGAGCTGTTTTTCAACTCTTACGACACGTGAAAAGCTGCCTCACACAAGCTCCAATGCTTGCATCGGGACGAGTGAGAGAGGAGCTGTGAGAAAGGGCAGAAATGGGGAAGGAGAGAGAGAAGATTGAAGCGTGTCTGAGAGAAGTAATGAGTAGAGAGAGAACACACAAGAGAGGGTTAGAGAGAGAGAGAGCAGGAAGACAGAGAGAGAAAAGAGCTGTGTGAGAGAGAGGGTTAGAGAGAGAAAGAGAGAGCGAGAGTATAGAGAGAGAAAAGAGAACGAGAGAGCGCTTGCAATTTTTAAGAGAGAAAACTGGAGGGAGACAGGAGATGGTACAGAGCATGAGCAGGTTACTGTTTTACGTGTTCAGCTTACTTTTACATGTTCTACAAATCACACCGGGCTAGCAAGTCATGGTTGAGATCTCGAGAAAATGGAACCTGCTATGAATGGTGTAGATAAGGGGGGTACCTACACCCGAGAGTAGAAAAGCCAGTCTCTAAGGGATCATGACAGGAGTTAATCCTTCTTTGGGTGGTCAGAACAAGAATAAAAACTCGACATCGGCAGACTCCATGGAGGGGCTCCGCCAGGAGAAATGAATCTCATTAGCTGGAACTGTCGCGGGGGGGGGGGGGGGGGCGCTCTTTTTTGGCATGAAACTTGTGTTGTGGAAATTCTTGACAAAGATGACCAGTATATTGATATTTTGATAAGAATGCAGGCGGATGCAATGCAATGGAGAATTACTTTTGTGTATGGAGAACCTCATGTCGAGCATAGGCATTTGATGTGGGCAAAGCTTCGGAGTTTGAAGAGTTTAAATGACAAGCCATGGCTCGTTATAGGTGATTTCAGTGAAGCACTTTGGGATTTTGAACATCTCCCTGCGATCCAGCGACCGGAGGCCCAGATGGTGGCGGTTCGGGACACTTTGGAAGTGTGCATACTAGTAGATTTGGGTTTCACACGCATCCCATTTACCTATGACAATCTGCATGCTGGAGCAAATAATGTTAAGGTCTGTTTGGACAGAGCAACAGCAACAAATTCTTGGCGCAATCTTTTTTTCCCTTGTACTCAGTTCAACATGTTGTATCTCCTTGCTCAGATCATGTTGCCTTGGTTTTAATGGGAGCGCCGGACACAGGGCATGCAGGACCAAAAGCACGGCGCTATGAAGTGTTCTGGAACGAGATAGCAAGTTACCGGATGTGATAAAACAAGCCTGGGATTCAGTTGGTGATGTGGACAGTGTTGAACATATTATGTGCATGTACCTATTAGGATAACTAGCACAGTGGCCCTCGCAAATGCGAGGGCGTCACTTTAGTGCATTCAAAGTATGTTTCGTATTATGGGTGTGATAATTCTCTGTGAGCGAATGTCTTTAGTGTGTTAAAAGTAGGATTCATCTTATAGGTGGGATCATTCTATAACCATCCCATATATGAAATACATATTAGCATCAATAACATAAATAATTTGTGTACAAATTATTGTTAAATACAACATATTAATAAATGGTTTTATGTGTCGATTGTGCATGATCTTACTTTAGTGCAAAGAATTTAACCTCAAATATTGCAATAAACACTATTATGTATGTAACACATATTATATCAGTTGTGCAATTATAACTCAATTTAGATTCTATATAGTTGTTAGAATACATTAGATGTAAAAATGTGAATATTTATGCATTGATGTCTATTAAAAATTAGTTTGGATCGAGCACGACGCAATAACAAAGACATTTGATAAAGGAGGATTTGGGGTAGAATCGGCAATTCAGCGAAAGAAAATAAATAAACCTAATAAATGATAATTTCTCTTAGAAAGAAATAGAATTAACATCACACAAAAAAGGAGTAATACTATCAAGCACATGGTAGTACAAAGTTTATTTACAATCATCAAGATTTATCATTTTCGGGGTGTACCTAATTAATGTCTTTGTGTTTAGCTTTACTATGGGCTATATTTATGTGTTGGAAATATGCCCTAGAGGCAATAAAAAAATGGTTATTATTATACTTCCTTGTTCATGGTAATTGTCTATTGTTCATGCTATAATTGTGTTATCCGGAAATCGTAATACATGTGTGAATACATAGACCACAACATGTCCCCAGTGAGCCTCTAGTTAACTAGCTCGTTGATCAATAGATAGTCATGGTTTCCTGACTATGGACATTGGATGTCATTGATAACGGGATCACATAATTAGGAGAATGATGTGATGGACAAGACCCAATCCTAAGCATAGCACAAGATCGTGTAGTTCGTTTGCTAGAGCTTTTCCAATGCCAAGTATCATTTCCTTAGACCATGAGATCGTGTAACTCCCGGATGCCGTAGGAGTGCTTTGGGTGTACCAAACGTCACAACGTAACTAGGTGACTATAAAGGCATACTACAGGTATCCCCAAAATTATCTGTTGGGTTGACACGGATCGAGACTGTGATTTGTCACTCCGTATGACGGAGAGGTATCTCTGGGCCCACTCGATAATGCATCATCATAATGAGCTCAATGTGACCAAGTGTTTGGTCACGGGATCATGCATTACGGTACGAGTAAAGTGACTTGCCGGTAACGAGATTGAACGAGGTATTGGGATACCGACGACCGAATCTCGGGCAAGTAACGTACCGATTGACAAAGGGAATTGTATACGCGATTACTTGAATCCTCGACATCGTGGTTCATCCGATGAGATCATCGAGGAGCATGTGGGAGCCAACATGGGTATCTAGATCCTCCTGTTGGTTATTGACCGGAGAGTCGTCTCGGTCATGTCTGCGTGTCTCCCGAACCCGTAGGGTCTACACACTTAAGGTTCGGTGACGCTAGGGTTGTAGAGATATTAGTATGCGGTAACCCGAAAGTTGTTCGGAGTCCCGGATGAGATCCCGGACATCACGAGGAGTTCCGGAATGGTCCGGAGGTGAAGATTTATATATAGGAAGTCCAGTTTCGGCCATCGGGAAAGTTTTGGGGGTAATCTGTATTGTATCGAGACCACCGGAAGGGTCCCGGGGGTCCACCGGGTGGGGCCACCTATCCCGGAGGTCCCCATGGGCTGAAGTGGGAGGGGAACCAGCCCCTGGTGGGCTGGTGCGCCCCCCATGGGCCTCCCTCTGCGCCTAGGTTTAGAAAGCCTAGGGGTGGGGGACGCCCCACTTGGCTTGGGGGGCAAGTTCCCCTTGGCCGCCGCCCCCCCTTGGAGATCCCATCTCCTAGGGCCTACGCCCCCCTAGGGGTCCTATATATAGTGGGGGGAGGGAGGGCAGCCGTACCCAAGTCCCTGACGCCTCCCTCTTCCCTCGTAACACCTCTCTCTCTCTCTCTCATTGGAGCTTGGCGAAGCCCTGCCGAGATCACCGCTGCTTCCACCACCACGTCGTCGTGCTGCTGGATCTCCATCAACCTCTCCTTCCCTTGCTGGATCAAGAAGGAGGAGACGTCTTCCAACCGTACGTGTGTTGAACGCGGAGGTGCCGTCCGTTCGGCGCTCGGTCATCGGTGATTTGGACCACGACGAGTACGACTCCATCAACCCCGTTCTCTTGAACGCTTCCGCTCGCGATCTACAAGGGTATGTAGATGCACTCCCCTCTCCCTCGTTGCTAGATGACTCCATAGATTGATCTTGGTGATGCATAGAAAATTTTAAAATTCTGCTACGTTCCCCAACAGTGGCATCAGAGCTAGGTCTATGCGTAGTTTCTATGCATGAGTAGAACACAAGTTGTTGTGGGCGTTGATTTTGTCAATTTACTTGCCGTTACTAGTCTTATCTTGATTCGGCGGCATCGTGGGATGAAGCGGCCCTGACCGACCTTACACGTACGCTTACGTGAGACTGGTTCCACCGACTGACATGCACTAGTTACATAAGGTGGCTAGCGGGTGTCTGTCTCTCCCACTTTAGTCGGATCAGATTCGATGAAAAGGGTCCATATGAAGGGTAAATAGAAATTGGCATATCACGTTGTGGTTTTGGCGTAGGTAAGAAACGTTCTTGCTAGAAACCTATAGCATCCACCTAAAAACTTGCAACAACAATTAGAGGACATCTAACTTGTTTATGCAGCATGTGCCATGTGATGTGATATGGCCAAAAGGATGTGATGAATGATATATGTGATGTATGAGATTGATCATGTTCTTGTAATAGGAATCACGACTTGCATGTCGATGAGTATGACAATCGGCAGGAGCCATAGGAGTTGTCTTAATTTATTTATGACCCGCGTGTCAACATAAACGTCATGTAATTACTTTACTTTATTGCTAAACCGTTAGCCATAGTAGTAGAAGTAATAGATGACGAGACAACTTCATGAAGACACGATGATGGAGATCATGATGATGGAGATCATGGTGTCATGCCGGTGACGATGATGATCATGGCGCCCCGAAGATGGAGATCAAAAGGAGCAAAATGATATTGGCCATATCATGTCACTATTTGATTGCATGTGATGTTTATCATGTTTTACATCTTATTTGCTTAGAACGACGGTAGCTTAAATAAGATGATCCCTCACATAATTTCAAGAAAGTGTTCCCCCTAACTGTGCACCGTTGCGAAGGTTGGTTGTTTCGAAGCACCACGTGGTGATCGGGTGTGATAGATTCTAACGTTCGAATACAACGGTTGTAAGGCAGATTTACACACGCAATACACTTAGGTTGACTTGACGAGCCTAGCATGTATAGACATGGCCTCGGAACACGGAAGACAGAAAGGTCGAACATGAGCCGTATAGAAGATACGATCAATATGAAGATGTTCACCGATGATGACTAGTCCGTCTCACGTGATGATCGGACACGTCCTAGTTGACTCGGATCATGTATCACTTAGATGACTAGAGGGATGTCTGTCTGAGTGGGAGTTCATTAAATAATTTGATTAGATGAACTTAATTATCATGAACTTAGTCTAAAAACCTTTGCAAAATGTCTTGTAGATCAAATGGCCAACGCTCATGTCAACCTCAACTTCAACGCATTCCTAGATAAAACCAAGCTGAAAGATGATGGCAGCAATTATACGGACTGGGTCCGGAACCTGAGGATCATCCTCATAGCTGCCAGGAAAGCATATGTCCTAGAAGCACCGCTAGGTGATGCACCCATCCTAGAGAACCAAAACGTTATGAACGCTTGGCAGTCACATGCTGATGATTACTCCCTCGTTCAGTGTGGCATGCTTTATAGCTTAGAACCGGGGCTCCAAAAGCGTTTTGAGTGACACGGAGCATATGAGATGTTCGAAGAGCTGAAAATGGTTTTCCAAGCTCATGCCCGGGTCGAGAGATATGAAGTCTCCGACAAGTTCTACAGTTGTAAGATGGAGAAAAATAGTTCTGTCAGTGAGCACATACTCAAAATGTCTGGGTTGCACAATCGCTTGTCCCAGCTGGACATTAACCTCCCGGACGAGGCGGTCATTGACAGAATCCTTCAGTCGCTCCCACCTAGCTGCAAGAGCTTTGTGATGAACTACAATATGCAGGGGATGGTGAAAACTATTCCTGAAGTATCTTCAATGCTGAAAGCAGCGGAGGTGGAAATCAAAAAGGAACATCAAGTGTTGATGGTCAATAAAACCACTAGTTTCAAGAAAGGAAAGGGTAAGAAGAACTTCAAGAAGGACGGCAAGGGAGTTGCCACGCCCAGTAAACCAGTTGCAGGAAAGAAGTCAAAGAATGGACCCAAACCTGAGACTGAGTGCTTTTATTGCAAGGGAAAGGGACACTCGAAGCGGAACTGCCCCAAATACTTAGCGGACAAGAAGGCCGGAAACACTAAAGGTATATGTGATATACATGTAATTGATGTGTACCTTACCAGTACTCGTAGTAGCTCCTGGGTATTTGATACCGGTGCGGTTGCTCACATTTGTAACTCAAAACAGGAGCTGCGGAATAAGCGGAGACTGGCGAAGGACGAGGTGACGATGCGCGTCGGGAATGGTTCCAAGGTCGATGTGATCATCATCGGCACGCTACCTCTACATTTACCTGCGGGATTAGTTTTAAACCTCAATAATTGTTATTTAGTGCCAGCTTTGAGCATGAACATTGTATCTGGATCTCGTTTAATATGAGATGGCTACTCATTTAAATCCGAGAATAATGGTTGTTCTATTTATATGAGAGATATGCTTTATGGTCATGCTCCGCTGGTCAATGGTTTATTCTTAATGAATCTCGAACGTGATGTTACACATATTCATAGTGTGAATACCAAAAGATGTAAGATTGATAATGATAGTCCCACATATCTGTGGCACTGCCGCCTTGGTCACATCGGTGTCAAACGCATGAAGAAGCTCCATACAGATGGACTTTTGGAGTCTCTTGATTTCAAATCATTTGACACTTGCGAACCACGCCTCATGGGTAAAATGAATAGGACTCCGTTCTCCGGAACAATGGAGTGAGCAACCAACTTATTGGAAATTATACATACTGATGTGTGCGGTCCAATGAGCGTTGAGGCTTGCGGTGGCTATCGTTATGTTCTTACTCTCACTGATGACTTAAGTAGATATGGGTATGTCTATTTGATGAAACACAAGTCTAAGACCTTTGAAAAGTTCAAGGAATTTCAGAATGAGGTAGAGAATCAACGTGACCGAAAGATAAAATTCTTATGATCAGATCGTGGGGGAGAATATTTAAGTCACGAATTTGGTACGCACTTAAGGAAATGTGGAATCGTTTCACAACTCACGCCGCCTGGAACACCTCAGCGTAACGGTGTGTCCGAATGTCGTAATCGCACTCTATTGGATATGGTGCGATCTATGATGTCGCTCACTTATTTACCGCTATCATTTGGGGATACGCTCTAGAGACAGCTACATTCACTTTAAATAGGGCACCGTCTAAATCCGTTGAGACGACACCGTATGAATTATGGTTTGGGAAGAAACCTAAGCTGTCGTTTATAAAAGTTTGGGGATGCGATGCTTATGTCAAGAAACTTCAACCTAAAAAGCTCGAACCCAAGTCGGAAAAATGCGTCTTCATAGGATACCCTAAGGAAACCATTGGGTATACCTTCTACCTCAGTTCCGAAGGCAAGATTTTGTTGCCAAGAACGGGTCCTTTCTGGAGAAAGAGTTTCTCTCGAGAGAAGTAAGTGTGAGGAAAGTAGAACTCGATGAAGTAGTGCCTCTTGAACCGGAAAGTAGCACAGCTCAGGAAGATGTTCCTGTGGTGCCTGCACCGACTAGAGAGGAAGTTAATGATAATGATCAAGGTACTTCGGATCAAGTTGCTACTGAACTTCGATGGTCCACAAGGACATGTTCCACACCAGAATGGTATGGCAACCCTGTCTTGGAAATCATGTTGTAAGACAACGGTGAACCTTCGAACTATGAAGAAGCAATGGCGGGCCCAGATTCCAACAAATGGCTAGAAGCCATGCAATCCGAGATAGGATCCATGTATGAAAACAAAGTATGGACTTTGACAGACTTGCCCGATGATCGGCGAGCGATAGAGAATAAATGGATCTTTAAGAAGAAGACGGACGCGGATGGTAATGTTACCATCTATAAGGCTTGACTTGTCGCTAAGAGCGATAGAGAATAAATGGATCTTTAAGAAGAAGACGGACGCGGATGGTAATGTTACCATCTATAAGGCTTGACTTGTCGCTAAGGGTTATCGACAAGTTTAAGGGGTTGACTACGATGAGACCTTCTCACCCGTAGTGAAGCTGAAGTCCATCCAAATCATGTTAGCAATTGCCACATACTATGATTATGAGATATGGCAAATGGACGTCAAAACGGCATTCCTTAATAGCTTTCTTAAGGAATAATTGTATATGATGCAGCCGAAAGGTTTTGTCGATCCTAAGAATGCTAACAAGGTATGCAAGCTCCAGCGCTCCATCTATGGGCTGGTGCAAGCATCTCGGAGTTGGAACATTTGCTTTAATTAAATGATCAAAGCATTTGGGTTTATGCAGACTTATGGAGAAGCCTGCGTTTACAAGAAAGTGAGTGGGAGCTCTGTAGCATTTCTCATATTATATGTGGATGACATACTTTTGATGGGAAATGATATAGAACTTTTGGACAGTATTAAGGCCTACTTGAATAAGTGTTTTTCGATGAAGGACCTTGGAGAAGCTGCTTACATATTAGGCATCAAGATCTATAGAGATAGATCGAGACACCTCATAGGTCTTTCACAAAGCACATACCTTGATAAGATATTGAAGAAGTTCAATATGGATCAGTCCAAGAAGGGGTTCTTGCCTATGTTGCAAGGTGTGAAATTGAGCTCAGCTCAATATCTGACCACGGCAGAAGATAGAGAAAAGATGAGTGTCGTCCCCTATGCCTCAGCCATAGGGTCTATCATGTATGCCATGCTGTGTACCAGACCTGATGTAAACCTTGTCGTAAGTTTGGTAGGTAGGTACCGAAGTAATCCCGGCATGGAACACTGGACAGCGGTCAAGAACATCCTGAAGTACCTGAAAAGGACTAAGGATATGTTTCTCGTATATGGAGGTGACGAGGAGCTCGTCGTAAAGGGTTACGTCGACGCTAGCTTCGACACAGATCTGGATCACTCTAAGTCACAAAACGGATACATGTGTATTTTGAATGGTGGGGAAGTTAGCTGGTGCTGTTGCAAGCAAAGCGTCGTGGCGGGATCTACATGTGAAGCGGAGTATATGGCAGCCTAGGAGGCAATGCATGAAGCAATCTGGATGAAGGAGTTCATCACCGACCTAGGAGTCATACCCAATGCGTCGGGGCCGATCACTCTCTTCTGTTACAACACTGGAGCTATTGCCCTTGCCAAGGAGGCCAGGTTTCACAAGAAGACCAGGCACATCAAGCGTTGCTTCAACTCCATTCGTGAAAATGTTCAAGATGGATACATAGATATTTGCAAAGTACATACGGATCTGAATGTCGCAGATCCGTTGACTAAACCTCTTCCGCGAGCAAAACATGATCAACACCAGAACTCTATGGGTGTTCGATTCATCACAATGTAACTAGATTATTGACTCTAGTGCAAGTGGGAGACTGTTGGAAATATGCCCTAGAGGCAATAATAAAATGGTTATTATTATATTTCCTTGTTCATGGTAATTGTCTATTGTTCATGCTATAATTGTGTTATCCGGAAATCGTAATACATGTGTGAATACATAGACCACAACATGTCCCTAGTGAGCCTCTAGTTAACTAGCTCGTTGATCAATAGATAGTCATGGTTTCCTGACTATGGACATTGGATGTCATTGATAACAGGATCACATCATTAGGAGAATGATGTGATGGACAAGACCCAATCCTAAGCATAGCACCAGATCGTGTAGCTCGTTTGCTAGAGTTTTTCCAATGCCAAGTATCATTTCCTTAGACCATGAGATCGTGTAACTCCCGGATGCCGTAGGAGTGCTTTGGGTGTACCAAACATCACAACGTAACTAGGTGACTATAAAGGTATACTACAAGTATCCCCGAAAGTATCTGTTTGGTTGACACGGATCGAGACTGGGATTTGTCACTCCGTATGACGGAGAGGTATCTCTGGGCCCACTCGGTAATGCATCATCATAATGAGCTCAATGTGACCAAGTGTTTGGTCACGGGAGCATGCATTATGGTACGAGTAAAGTGACTTGCTGGTAACGAGATTGAACGAGGTATTGGGGTACCGATGATCGAATCTCGGGCAAGTAACGTACCGATTGACAAAGGGAATTGTACACGCGATTACTTGAATCCTCGACATCGTGGTTCATCTGATGAGATCATCGAGGAGCATGTGGGAGCCAACATGGGTATCCAGATCCTGCTGTTAGTTATTGATCGGAGAGTCGTCTCGGTCATGTCTGCGTGTCTCCCGAACCTGTAGGGTCTACACACTTAAGGTTTGATGATGCTAGGGTTGTAGAGATATTAGTATGCGGTAACCCGAAAGTTGTTTGGAGTCCCGGATGAGATCACGGACGTCACGAGGAGTTCCGGAATGGTCCGGAGGTGAAGATCTATATATAGGAAGTCCAGTTCCGGCCATCGAGAAAGTTTCGGGGGTAATCTGTATTGTACCGGGACCACCGGAAGGGTCCCGAGGGTCCACCAGGTGGGGCCACCTATCCCGGAGGGCCCCATGTGCTGAAGTGGGAGGGGAACCAGCCCCTGGTGGGCTGGTGCGCCCCCCATGGGCCTCCCCCTGCACCTAGGGTTGGAAACCCTAGGGGTGGGGGCGCCCGACTTGGGCAAGTTCCCCTTGGCCGCCGCCCCCTCTTGGAGATCCCATCTCCTAGGGTCGGCGCCCCCCTAGGGGCCCTATATATAGTGGGGGGAGAGAGGGCAGCCGTACCCAAGTCCCTGGCGCCTCCCTCTCCCCTCGTAACACCTCTCTCTCTCTCTCTCTCTCGTTGGAGCTTGGCGAAGCCCTGCCGAGATCACCGCTGCTTCCACCACCACGCCATCGTGCTGCTGGATCTCCATCAACCTCTCCTTCCCTTGCTGGATCAAGAAGGAGGAGACGTCTTCCCAACCGTACGTGTGTTGAACGCGGAGGTGCCGTCCGTTCGGCGCTCGGTCATCGGTGGTTTGGATCACGACGAGTACGACTCCATCAACCCCGTTCTCTTGAACGCTTCCGCCCGCGATCTACAAGGGTATGTAGATGCACTTCCCTCTCCCTCGTTGCTAGATGACTCCATAGATTGATCTTGGTGATGCGTAGAAAATTTTAAAATTCTGCTACGTTCCCCAACATTATCATGCTAGTTTGGCAATGTTTTTCGTAAGCCTATAACTTATAATAAATATTGTATATGTCATGAATACAAGAAAAATTAATTTAATATAAAAATAACACAATGAACGAATATATTAATGTATAGGTGCCAATTATACCAACTAAATAATCATATTATATTTTGAATCAAATAACAGTAAACATTGATTAATGAGGTGTATAAAATTAAACAACTAACCCATGCTGATTGTCTATCTAGATAAAAATAGATTCGTTTTCATATTTGGTTCTTCTTCCTCTCTCGTTTACACATTATGTTCTAGAAACCGATATAATATCAAAAATATAAATTTGAAAGTTATTTTGTATATGAATGCTAACAAATTAATTATACTGTGAATCCTGTAATAATAAACATTATTAATGAAGTGTGTAAAATAAAACAATTCATTCATCATGATTGTGTGGTAGATAAAAATAATAGTGTTTCATATTTGATCTTCATCATGTCTCATTTACTCAAGACATTCTAGAAATTGATATAATCTCCAAAATGTAAATTTGATAGTTATTTTGTATACGAATCGTATAGATGAGGCTGATCCATCATTTACTTTTTAATATAAATAGATCACCTACCGGCCCCGCCTCTAGTTTTCTTGTATAGATGAGGCTGAGGGCTGCCCTTGTACTTATATACATGCACCGTGCACCCGATCAATACATCGAGAGTTGCATTGCCTTCCACATGGTATCAGTTTCCTTCCCGATCCAACCCTAGCTTCCGCTCCTCCCCAACCGCGCCGCCGCTGCAGCACCCCGCCGCCGCCGCCGCCATCATCTCCCTGCGCCGCCACCGCACCTCACCTCGCCGCCGAGCGCGCCTCCCCTGATCCCCCTCTCCCACCGAGTCGCCTCCCCACCCGAGCCGCCTCCACCCCGACCTCCCTCCTCCACCGAGCCGCCGCCACCACCTCAGTTGCCGTGCCGCCCCACCCAACCTCCCGATGGCCTCTCCCCACGCCGCCGTGTCCAACCCCTTCGACGGTCCGGCTCCTCCCCCGGTGGAAGTCGTTCGCGAGCTTGACATCTTCACCCGCGTGCCCGTCATCCTCGACTACGCCAACTCAACCTACTATGCCTGGAAGACTTACTTCTCCCTCGTCTTCCGCAAGTACCACCTCATCGATGACGTTGATGGCTCCGTCGACTCCGACCTCATGTTCGCGGACAACGACTGGCTAACCATGGATGCCACCATCACCCGCTGGCTGTACCAAACCATCTCCAAGGACATCTTCCACACCATCGTTTGCGACACTGACGACGTGCAGACGGTGTGGGCGAAGCTGAACGTGCTCTTCCTCGACAACGCCCTCCAGCGTCGCGTGTTTCTTCAGCAAGAATTTTTTGGCTGCCACTAGCTTGCCTCGTCTATCGACGATTATTGCATGCGCCTTAAGAAACTTGCCGACGAACTTCGTGACCTCGGGGAGCGGGTCTCCGACAACCTTCTCCTCAGCACACTCACCACCGGACTGAACAAGGAGTTCAGCAACGCGGCCGCCAACCTCATGTTCCTTCCGGACCCGACTTTTCCTCGGGTTGTGGCCTATCTTCAGTTGGAGGAGAGGAGGGTGAAGATGGTGAAGTCTCGGGCCACGCACACGGTGCTTGCTGCGGGTACGTCCCGCGTCGCTCCTCCCACGGCTCCGTAGCTGTCGCGGCCTCTGCTGCCACCGGAGGCCTACTTTTAGGCGCCTCCACCACCGGTGTATCGTCGCCGCGGGGGGCGTCGTGGCAAGAAGCAGCAGCAGCAGCACGGCGCGAGGGGGCGCCCCGCCAGCCGTAGCAGCAGGCATTGCCCCCGGCTCCCTGGGCTGCCGCGACCAACCCTTGGACAGGGGTGGTCCACGCGTACACCATGCCAGTGCCGAGGGCCCCCGTCCCGGCCGGTATCCTCGGCCCCCGCCCGGCGCCCATCAGGCGATGCTCGCCACCCCAGGCGGCTACCCCGCCGCCGCGCCTGCGTACGCTGCCCCGAGCAGTTACCCCGCGGCCCTGCTCGCCTACCCCGCCGCGTCCCCTGCCGCGGCCGCCGCACTACCGCCGGCACCCTGGGATCCGGCCCTTCTCACGGCGCTTCACTCCTCTCCTACACGCAACACATACAACGGAGGCGGCGATTGGTATATGGACACCGGGGCTACCGCCCACATGACTTCCAACCCTGGTAACCTCAACTCCGCATATCCAGTTTCTACCGCATGTCGTATCACTATTGGGGACGGTTCCTCCCTTCCCATTACTCATGTCGGTCATGGTTCTTTTCCGTTTAAATCCATGCCTATACATATGTCTAATGTCTTAGTTTCACTTGAGTTAGTCACCAATCTTGTTTCAGTTCGTTCCCTTACACGTGAAAATCCTATAACTGTTGAATTTGACAAAGTGGGTTTTTCTGTCAAGGACGCCCGTACCCGGATGGTACTCCACCGATGTGATAGCCCGGATGGCCTCTACCCGGTGCACTCCACCAACACCTCCACATCCGCTCCGGTCACTCTCTCCGCCACGGTGGACATTTGGCATGCTCGGCTGGGAAATCGAAACCCGGCCACCCTTCGTCATATTCTTAGGACTTTTTCATTCACGTGTAATAAAATCGATGATCATACTTGTCATGCTTGTCGTCTCGGCAAGCACGTCCGTCTTTCGTTTAGTGCGTCCTCATCGGTGGTGTCGTATCCATTTGAGTTGATTCCTAGTGATTTATGGACATCTCCTGTTGCCAGTAATACGGTTTTTTATACTATCTTGTCATACTTGATGATTTTTCGCATTATGTGTGGACCTTCCCGTTGCGGAGAAAATCCGATGCGCTCTCCGTTCTCACCACCTTCTACTCCTATGTCACTACGTAGTTTGGGCGTCCCATTCATGCCTTGCAGACTGACAACGGGAAGGAGTTCGATAACGTCAGGGTTCATACCCTCCTTGCCACACATGGCACAATTCTTCGTCTCACTTGCCCATATACCTCGCAACAAAATGGTCGGGCCGAACGGATCATTCGCACCCTCAATGATTGTGTGCACACTCTTCTCTTCCATGCTAATGTAACGCCCGGGTAATCAAGCTACAGTAATCCAACGATTAATCATGCCACGGTCACCCCGGTTACTATTGATAATCTACCGTTAGGCCAAAACCGAGTCAAATTCAAACATTAAAATAAAGTTAAATTATAAAAGTTTCAAAATATTAAACTAAAATGTTCGGAGTGTGCAGTTAAATGCCAGGGTAATTATAATGAAGCAAACACATTTTTATAAAATGCCTAAGTATTTTAAAATAAATAAAGACAGAAAAGGAAAATAAATAAAAGAAAGAAACTAACAAAAAAAAAGAAAAGGAGAACCCCCCCCTTTGCCCCCCGGGCTTCGGCCCAGCAGGCCCAAACCCCCCCCCCCCCCCACCACTGGGCCCCTTGGCCTAGTCGGCTCAGCCGACCACGCCGGCCCAGCCGGCCCGCACCTCCCCAGGCCTATTAGGCCACCGCACCCCCCCCACTAACCCTAATTCCCCCCCACGCCGCCACTCCCTCTTCTCCCCTTCCCGATCCGATCTGGATCGGGGACGAGCCGCTCCCCCCACCTCGCGACGCCACCGCCCTGGATCCCCGTCGCCCCGCACGACCCCCCCACTCCCTCTCGTTCTCCATCGTCGCCGAGCACCCCGCGCCCAATCCCTTGCCACGTCGGAGCCCCACCTCGCCCGCGCGACCCCGCCGTCGCCTCTCGTCGCTACCCGGAGCTCCTCCGCCTCGACTCCGTCGACGCACGCATCCCCGTCCTCCTCCCCGACGGCCTCCTTCGAGCCTCGTCGCCCCCGGTCTCTACTCGACCGTGAGGACCCCAACCCCTCTCTTCTCCTCTCTCTCCCATGTACTCGCACTCACCATGGCCGTCCCGATGCCCGTGCACGTGTGTCGCGCTCCGCCCGCGCACGGGGCTTGCCCGGCTCGCGCCCGTCACTCCCTGGACGCAGTAGCTCGCCGCGCCTTCCCACTACTGCAGGCATCACCCTTCGCTTCCCCTGCCCGCTGCACAGCCCCGACACGCACGCTCGCGCCGTGGCTCGCAGAGCAGCCGCCCCGCCGTGTGCCGTGCTAGCCCGCACGCGCCTCCTCTGCTGCTACGTGCGTCCCGCCCTGTTGCCGCCCCGCCGTGCCTGGCCGTCCGCCGCTGCTTCCGGCGGCTCCGGCGAGCCACCCCCGCGCGCATCGCTGCCTCTGGCCGGGCCTCTAGCGCCCTGCGTGCATGCCACCGCGCCTCCCTTCGCTCCGCCGGCCTCGCCGTACCGCCCCGCTCCGGCCACGGTCGCCGGCGATGGGTCACGCGCCGGCCCCCTTCCCCGCTGGCCACATCGCCCTGTTGGGTGGGCTGTCGCCCGCCTCCGCGCTGCGCTGAGAACCACTACCCGTATGCCCGTTAAGGGCCTTGGCCCTATGACAAGTGGGGCACACCCCCCAGAACGTTTTATTAAAAAAAAGGGGAATTAAAATTAATAATAATAAAAATAATTAATTAATTAATTAATTAAGGAATTAATTAAGTTAATTAATCATAATTAGATTAATCAAATTAACTAATTAGTCTAATTAAACTGTGATTAGTTTAGCTAAAACCTGATTAGCCTAAACAGGGTATGACAGGTGGGCCCCGCTGGACCCACACGTCAGGTTGACCAAGTCAACCCTGTTGACTGCTGACGTCAGCATGACATCATGCTGACGTCATAAATTCATTTTTCGAATTAATTTAAATAATTAATTAAATTCCAGAAATTAATAAAATCTTTAGAAAATCATATCTTTTAATCCGTAACTCAGATTAAAATATTTTCAACATGAAAATTGCTCAGAACGACGAGACGAATCCGGATACGCAACCCGTTCGTCCGCCACACCCCTCTAACCTATCGAACTCGCAACTTTCCCCCTCCGGCTCCTCTGCCCGAAAACGTGAAACACCGGGGATACTTTCCCGGATGTTGTCCCCCTTCACCGGTATCACCTACTACCGCGTTAGGGCACCTCTAACGCCGTAACTTGTCTTGTCATGCATCACTATGCATATGCTTGCATTATATTTATTGTTTCTTGCCCCTCTTCTCTCTCTAGACACCGAGACCGACGCCGCTGCTACCCCGTACGACTACGGAGTTGACGACCCCTCTCTCTTGCCAGAGCAACCAGGCAAGCCCCCCCCCTTTGATCACCAGATATCGCCTACTCTTCTCTATACTGCTTGCATTAGAGTAGTGTAGCATGTTACTGCTTCCCGTTAATCCTATACTGATGCATAGCCTGTCCTTGCTACTACTGTTGTTACCTTTACCTGCAATCCTAATGCTTAGTATAGGATGCTAGTATTTTCATCAGTGGCCCTACATCCTTGTCCGTCTGCCATGCTATACTATCGGGCCGTGATCACTCGGGAGTTGATCACGGGTATATACTATACTTTATACATGATACATGTGGTGACTAAAGACGGGTCGGCTTGAGGAGCACCCGCGAGTGGAGTTTTGAGGCGGAGCGGCAGGGCAGGTTCCGACCACCTAGGAGAGAGGTGGGCCTGGCCCTGGTCGGCGTTCGCGGATACCTAACACGCTTAACGAGATCTGGGTATTTGATCTGAGTCTGGCCATTTGGTCTATACGCACTAACCATCTACGCGGGAGTAGTTATGGGTATCCCGGCGTCGTGGTATCAGCCGAAGCCTTCGTGACGTCAGCGACTGAGTGGCGCGCGCCGGATTGGACTGGAAGGCCACTAGGCTAGGTCTGCTTTCGGCCGCGTTCGCAACGTGCAGGTGTGCTAAGGGCGATGGGCCCAGACCCCTGTGCGCTTAGGTTTAGACCGGCGTGCTGACCTCTCTGTTGGTCTAGGTGGGGTTGCGACGTGTTGATCTTCCGAGGCCGGGCATGACCCAGGAAAGTGTGTCCGGCCAAATGGGATCGAGCGTGTTGGGGTATGTGGTGCACCCCTGCAGGGAAGTTAATCTATTCGAATAGCCGTGATCTTCGGTAACAGGACGACTTGGAGTTGTACCTTGACCT
The DNA here is from genome assembly GCF_003073215.2 of Triticum urartu. Classification (NCBI taxonomy): domain Eukaryota; kingdom Viridiplantae; phylum Streptophyta; class Magnoliopsida; order Poales; family Poaceae; genus Triticum; species Triticum urartu. Next base: position 62,288,870 of record NC_053028.1, read on the forward strand.
TATGACAACTAGAACCGGATACTTAATAAAACACACCCTTCCAAGTGCCAGATACAACCGGTGATCGCTCTCTCACAGGGCGACGAGGGGAGGATCATCGGTTAGGATTATGCTATACGATGCTACTTGGAGGTCTTCAGTCTACTCTCTTCTACATGCTGCAAGACGGAGGCTGCCAGAAGCGTAGTCTTCGAAAGGATTAGTTATCCCCCTCTTATTCTGGCATTCTGCAGTTCAGTCCACATATGATACCCTTACTCCATTTGATACCCATGCATATGTAGTGTAGCTCCTTGCTTGCGAGTACTTTGGATGAGTACTCACGGTTGCTTTCTCCCCCTTTTCCCCCTTTTCCTTTCATTCTGGTTGTCGCAACCAGATGCTGGAGTCCAGGAGCCAGACGCCACCGTCGACGATGACTCCTACTACACCGGAGGTGCCTACTACTACGTGATGCCCGCTGACGACGACCAGGATTAGTTAGGAGGATCCCAGGCAGGAGGCCTGCGCCTCTTTCGATCTGTATCCCAGTTTGTGCTAGCCTTCTTAAGGCAAACTTGTTTAACTTATGTCTGTACTCAGATATTGTTGCTTCCGATGACTCGTCTATGATCGAGCTCTTGTATTCGAGCCCTCGAGGCCCCTGGCTTGTAATATGATGCTTGTATGACTTATTTTATTTGTAGAGTTGTGTTGTGATATCTTCCCGTGAGTCCCTGATCTTGATCGTACACGTTTGCGTGTATGATTAGTACGATTAAATCGGGGGCGTCACAAGTTGGTATCAGAGCCGACTGCCTGTAGGAACCCCCCTTCCACACTCCTTGGCCGAAGTCGAGTCTAGACATTGCAAAAACTTTTACTAACTTGGCTGTGTGCCTTACGGGCCCACGTCGCCATCGGGTGGTGCTAGGATCTTTTACTCCTCGACCTTTACTCTGGGACTCTGAACTCTCTTCTACTCGGGTTAAACGAATTTACTAACTCTGACACTAGGATCCCGTTACGACATTCACCCCAAAGTTGGATAAGCCCTAGTTGTTCTTTAGAGTAGTAATTGAACATTATCCACATTGTCATTTGACTCCTGTGAAAACATCTTTGTTTTCAGATGGAACCCACGAGGCAGGTCGTGCGCCACACGACGGCCATTGGTGCCTCAGGATCACCTGCTGTGTTGGTTGAGATGATGACCTATCTGGGTTATCGCTGGCACTATGAGTACACCGTCTATGAGGAGTACCAGGACTTCAACCAGGAGCAGTACCGTGCCATCGTCCACCTCTACTCTCGAGAGTATGACTCCACTACCGTGCTGCACACTGCTCATGGTGTTGGAGTGACTATCGATATGGCGGTCCACGATGCTGCTTATGCTGCTCTGACACGTCTCCGTGGAGAGTATCAGGAGTTGGATACCTCCCCCTTCAGGCACGTTGCTATCGCATCCGATGTTGGTGCGGAGGGTTACTACACTGCTGCCTACTCCACTGTCACCCGAGAGCCCTTCTACCATTAGAACCTGGTTCTGCATGCTGATGGGCTGGATCGCGCTAACCGAGCTCTTCGCCACGAGTTGTACACCACTCGTCAGCACCTCTACCGTGCTCTGACACTGTTGCACCCCTCTGTCCGCTCTGGTGATCTGTCGCGTTCTGCGATCTACCCTGCCCGGACCGTGATGCCCCAGGGCGTCGGCTGGCCAGATGTGGGAGGCTACTCTCCTGCATTGGGCCCTCTCCTGCCACCTGCGCGTCGGGTTCCGCACCAGAGTATCCGCGGACCCCAGGCTACTCGCGTGGAGGTCTTCCCTTCGCGTCACTACCAGCTGTCGGGCTACACCTACCTCCGCAGTACCGCATGGGACTGACGTAGACTTGCTTATTAGTGTTAGATGCATTCGCCGCAAGCCTGTGTGCCGCCTATGATGTCTTAGTCTATGTACTGAACACTGTGTAACGAACTCTATGCATGATCTCTTTTGTAAGATATGCCGACTACTATGTGGTATCTATCATGCTGCTTTCGTTGTGCATGTTTCATCATGAATGATTCTTGTTTTTACAATTCCTCAATGCTGAACTACCCCTGTTAAATATTAGCAGGATGGTTAGACCAGGTGGTCGTGGTCGTGGTGGCAACGCCCCACCACCGCCTGAGTACATGGCTGGTATGATCCAACAGCTTGAGATGAATCGCCAGTTCATGGAGAATATGATGGCTCAGTTTCCTCGCCCCAATATGAACCAGCAGCCAACCCCAGTAACTCTGCAGGATTTCATGCGCCTGAACCCAACAGTGTACCGCAGCTCAACTCAGCCTCTGGATGCTGATGACTGGCTCCGTGACATCACCTATGAGATGGAGTCTGCTGATGTAGCCCCTGCCAGCTATGTCACCTTTGCTTCCTTCTTCCTGAAGGGACCCGCAGCTCAATGGTGGGACAGCCACAGGCGTACACTGCCAGCTGGAACAATCATCACCTGGCCAGACTTCCAAGCTGCCTTCCGTGCTCGCTTCATTCCTCAGGGAGTTATGGACCGGAAGAAGCGTGAGTTCCGCAACCTCACCCAAGGCAACAAGACTGTGGAAGCTTATCAGCGGGAGTTTCTGGACTTGTCCCGCTATGCTGAAGAGGACATTGCAACTGATGCACGCAGACAGGAGAAGTTCCGGGATGGCCTTCAAGCTGACATCAAACTCGCACTTCTAGTGCATGATTTTGCTGATTTCGCCACTCTGGTGAACAAAGCCATCAATGTCGAAACTGGTATGCAGGAATACCAGAGCTCTCACAGGCGCAACCGTGACACGGGCTCATCTTCGGGCCCGTCCTCGCAGAAGCGCAAGATATGGATTCCCAATAGCTTGTACCAGCCGGATGCACCTACCCCAAGGCAGACCTACGCTGCACCTCGTCTGCCTACTCCTCCGACTAGGCGGCCAAGACTCCCAGCTCCACCACCACAAGCTCCTGTTCCCACTCCCAATAATGGATTGTGCTTCAGGTGTGGGCAACCAGGGCATCGTGCTAGGGAATGCAACCAGAACCCGAATCAACTGGCCCTTCCAGCAACTGGCCGTGGAAGCAACCAGCCTCGCAACAACAGTGCCAAGTCTTATGGTCGTGTTCATGCCAACCATGTTGATCTCAATGAAGTTCTAGACCAGCCTGCTACCGTGATGGGTACACTCCTCGTAAATTCAGTACCAGCATCTGTTTTGTTTGATACAGGAGCATCACATTCATTCATATCAGCTGAGTTTGCATTCATGCATGGCATTAAATACGAAGAGATGAACACTGCGATTGTGGTACACACTCCTGCGGGCCAGTGTCAAACCTCTATGGTTAGTCACAACGTCCCCGTTGAAATTGAAGGGCTGGAATTCCTTGCCTCCCCCATCGTACTAAAGTCCTGTAGCATCGACCTCATTCTGGGAATGGATTGGTTGAAAGCGCATACTGCTTCTATAGTTTGCGCCACTAAGGTCGTCCATCTGCTACACCCTTCTGACGAAATAATAGCTTACCAAGCTCGTCTAGTTCAGAACGCCGAGGCACGACTTTATGCCTTGAATGCGTTGAACGCTGCACCACTCGAGGGCATTGAAAACGTTCTCGTCGTTCGTGAATTCCAAGATGTATTCCCAGAAGAACTTCCAGGGATTCCCCCTGCTAGAGCTGTCGAATTCATCATCGACTTGAAACCTGGCACTACCCCTATAGCTAAACGACCCTACAAGATGCCGCCGCATGAACTCCTTGAGCTTAAGGAGGAAATCGACAAATCTCTTGTCAAAGGTTTCATTCGCCCAAGTTGCTCTCCTTGGGGAGCACCTTCTCTCTTTGTTAGGAAGAAGGATGGGACAAACCGATTGGTCCAAGACTACCGTCCTATAAACCAAGCTACCATTCAGAATAAATACCCTCTTCCTCGGATCAATGATCTTTACGATCAACTGGCTGGTTCATCAGTGTTCTCCAAACTTGACTTGAGGTTGGGTTACCACCAGATCCGTGTTCGTGAAGAGGACATCCCAAAAACCGCCTTCGTGACTCGGTATGGGTCATATGAGTACACCGTCATGTCATTCGGCTTAACGAATGCTCCCGCCACCTTCTCTCGTCTGATGAATTATATATTCATGGATTACCTCGACAAGTTCGTCGTGGTTTATTTGGACGATATCCTTGTATTTTCCAAGAACAAGGAGGAACATGCTGAACATCTTCGTCTTGTGCTGGGAAAACTTCGAGAGCATCAACTGTATGCTAAGTATTCCAAGTGTGAATTCTGGCTCCCCGAAGTAACCTATCTTGGGCATGTCATCTCCAAGAATGGTATTGCCGTCAACCCTGAACGAGTTCAGGCTATTCTCGATTGGACTCCTCCGAAGAATGTGAAGCAAGTCCGAAGTTTCCTCGGTCTCGCCAGCTATTGCCGTCGATTCGTCTAGAACTTCTCCAAGATTGCCAGGCCCCTGACTAATCTGTTGCATAAGGGTGTCAAGTTTGACTGGACAGACAAGTGTCAGGAAAGTTTCCAGGCGCTCAAAGACAAGTTGACTTCTGCCCCCGTACTTGCTCCACGTGATACTAAGAAGGACTTCGTCATTTACTGCGACGCTTCCCGTCAAGGATTAGGCTGTGTCCTAATGCAGGAGCGTAGAGTGATTGCTTATGCCTCTCGTCAACTGCGCCCTCACGAAGAAAACTACCCAGTTCACGACCTCGAGCTTGCTGCTGTCATTCATGCACTGAAGCAGTGGCGACATTACCTTCTCGGTAATCGTTGCGAGATCTTCACCGACCATCAAAGTCTGAAGTATCTGTTTACTCAGCCAGATTTGAACCTACGCCAGCAAAGATGGATGGAGACTGTTGCAGACTTTGACGTGGATATATCATATACCCCCGGCAAGGCTAATGTAATGGCTGATGCCCTGAGCCGCAAGTCTTACTGCAACCACCTCCAGGTCCACAAAGTTCAGCCCTCGCTTGTCGAAGAATTTAGAGGGCTGAACCTCCATATTGTTCCCCCGGGATCACTCGCTCCCCCTCCCGAAGGTTTCCCCAAACAGAACCTCCATGTTGTTCCCAAGGGTTCTCTCAATACCCTGGTTGCGAAACCAGATCTTGTGGACACCATCAAATGGATACAGAAGTGTGACGATGAAGTCCTCAAGATTAAGCGCGACCTCAAAAGGGGAAAGCCCTCATTCTTCACGATCGCCGACGATGGCGCCTTGTATTTCAAAGGCCGCTTAGTGGTACCATGTTCGAAGAAAAACCTAGATAAGACTAAAAGGGTTATGCAAGAAGCTCATGATACGCCTCTGTCCATCCATCCTGGTAGTACAAAGATGTATCAGGATATTCGTCAAAGATTCTGGTGGTCTAATATGAAGCAGGACATTGCTCGTTATGTTGCTGAGTGTGACATTTGTCGCCGAATCAAAGCAGAGCATCAAAGGCCTGCTGGGACTCTGCAACCTATCTCTATTCCTGAATGGAAATGGGACCATGTTGAAATGGACTTCGTCACTGGATTTCCCAAATCGCAGAAAGGTAATGATGCTATTCTTGTCGTCATTGACCGACTTTCCAAAGTTGCCCATTTTCTGGCGGTCAAAGAGACAATCACTGCTAGTCAGCTTGCTACTCTTTACATGGCCAGAATTGTTTCACTTCACGGAATTCCACTGGTTATCAGTTCAGACCGTGGCAGCTTATTCACTTCAAGATTCTGGGCAAGTTTCCAAGAAGCTATGGGGACTCACTTATCTTTCAGTACTGCGTTCCATCCTCAGTCACAAGGGCAAGTTGAACGTGTCAACCAAGTTCTCGAAGACATGCTTCGAGCTTGTGTAATCTCATTCGGCAAGAAATGGGAGGAATCTCTTCCATATGCCGAGTTCTCTTATAATAATAGCTATCAAGCTAGTCTGAAGATGTCCCCCTTCGAAGTGCTATATGGACGAAAGTGTCGAACCCCTCTGAACTGGTCAGAAACTGGGGAACGTCCACTCTTTGGTCCGGATATTATCCAACAGGCCGAAGAACAAGTTCGCATTATTCGCGAGAATCTCAAGACTGCTCAGTCACGTCAGAAAAGTCAGTATGACCGTCATCACCAAGACATGGCCTATCAACCTGGCGAAAAGGCTTATCTTCGAGTTACACCAATGAAGGGTGCACACCGCTTCGGGATCAAAGGAAAGTTAGCTCCTCGCTATATCGGCCCCTTCACTATTCTCGAAAGGCGTGGAAAGGTGGCATATCAACTGGAGCTTCCGCCGAACCTTTCTCAGGTTCACGATGTGTTCCACGTGTCGCAGCTTCGACGCTGCTTCAAGGACCCAATCCGAGCAGTGGATCATGAAGTGCTTGAATTGCAACAAGACCTCTCCTATAAAGAGCATCCGGTCCGCATTCTCGACCAAGCTGAACGCCGCACACGTCAGAAGGCGATCAAGTTCCTCAAGGTCCAGTAGTCGAATCACTCTGAAGACGAAGCCACCTGGGAACGCGAGGATCATCTTCGTGATGAATACCCCGCACTGTTTCCTTCTACCTCCTAAATCTCGGGACGAGATTTCTTGTAGTGGAGGAGTTTTGTAACGCCCGGGTAATCAAGCTACAGTAATCCAACGATAATCATGCCACGTCACCCCGGTTACTATTGATAATCTACCGTTAGGCCAAAACCGAGTCAAATTCAAACATTAAAATAAAGTTAAATTATAAAAGTTTCAAAATATTAAACTAAAATGTTCGGAGTGTGCAGTTAAATGCCAGGGTAATTATAATGAAGCAAACACATTTTTATAAACTGCCTAAGTATTTTAAAATAAATAAAGACAGAAAAGGAAAATAAATAAAAGAAAGAAACTAACAAAAAAAAGAAAAGGAGAACCCCCCCCCTTTGCCCCCTGGGCTTCGGCCCAGCAGGCCACAAGCCCCCCCCCCCCCCACCTGGGCCCCTTGGCCTAGTCGTCAGCCGACCACGCCGGCCCAGCCGGCCCGCCTCCCCAGGCCTATTAGGCCACCGCACCCCCCCCCACTAACCTAATTCCCCCCCACGCGCCACTCCCTCTTCTCCCTTCCGATCCGGATCTGGATCGGGGACGAGCCGTCCCCCCACCTTCGCGACGCCAACCGCCCTGGATCCCCGTCGCCCGCACGACCCCCCACTCCCTCTCGTTTCTCATCGTCGCCGAGCACCCGCGCCCAATCCCTTGCCACGTCGGAAGCCCCACCTCGCCCGGCGACCCCGCCGTCGCTCTCGTCGCTACCCGGAGCTCCTCCGCCTCGACTCCGTCGACGCACGCATCCCGTCCTCCTCCCCGAACGGCCTCCTTCGAGCCTTCGTCGCCCCCGGTCTTCTACTCGACCGTGAGGACCCCAACCCCTCTTCTTCCCTCTCTCTCCCATTGTACTCGCACTCACCATGGCCGTCCCGATGCCCGTGCACGTTGTGTCGCGCTCCGCCCGCGGCACGGGGCTTGCCCGGGCTCGCCGCCCGTCACTCCCTGACGCAGGTAGCTCCGCGCGCCTTCCCACTACTGCAGGCATCACCTTCGCTTCCCCTGCCCGCTGCACCAGCCCCGACACGCACGGCTCGCCCCGTGGCTCGCAGAGCAGCCGCCCCGCCGTGTGCCGTGCTAGCCGCACGCGCCTCTCTGCTGCTACGTGCGTCCCGCCCTTGTTTGCCGCCCCGCCGTGCCTGGCGTCCGCCGCTGCTTCCGGCGGCTCCGGCGAGCCACCCCCCGCGCGCATCGCTGCCTCTGGCGGGCTCTAGCGCCCTGGCGTGCATGCCACCGCGCCTTCCCTTCGGCTCCGCCGGCCTTCGCCGTTACCGCCCCGCCTCCGGCCACGGTCCGCCGCGGGGTCACGCGCCGGCCCCCTTCCCCGCTGGCCACATTCGCCCTGTTGGTGGGCTGTCGCCCGCCTCCGCTGCTCGCTGAGAACCACTACCCGTATGCCCGTTAAGGGCCTTGGCCGTTATGACAAGTGGGGGCACACCCCCCACAGAACGTTTTATTTAAAAAAGGGGAATTAAAATTTAATAATAATAAAAATTATTAATTAATTAATTTAATTAAGGAATTAATTAAGTTTAATTAATTCATAATTAGATTAATCACAAATTAACTTAATTAGTCTAATTAAAACTGTGATTAGTTTAGCTAAAACCTGATTAGCCTAAACAGGTATGACAGGTGGGCCCCCGCTGGACACACGTCAGGTTGACCAAGTCAACCTTGGTTGGACCTGCTGACGTCAGCATGACATCATGCTTGACGTTCATAAATTCATTTTTTTGAATTATTTAAATAATTATTAAATTCCAGAAATTATAAAATCTTTAGAAAATCATATCTTTTAATCCGTAACTTCAGATTAAAATATTTTCAACATGAAAATTTTGCTCAGAACGACGAGACGACCCGGATACGCAACCCGTTCGTCCGCCACACCCCCTAACCTATCGAACTCGCAACTTTCCCCTCCGGCTCCTCTGCCCGAAAACGCGAAACACCGGGGATTCTTTCCGGATGTTTCCCCCCTTCACCGGTATCACCTCATACCGCGTTAGGGCACCCCTAGCACGATACTTGTCATGTCATGCATCGCTATGCATCTGTTTGCTTAAATATTTATTGTTTCTTCCCCCTCTTCTCTCGCCTAGACACCGAGACCGACGCCGCTGCTACCCAGTACGACTACGGAGTTGACGACCCCTCTCTCTTGCCAGAGCAACCAGGCAAGCCCCCCCTTTGATCACCAGATATCGCCTACTCTTCTCTATACTGCTTGCATTAGAGTAGTGTAGCATGTTACTGCTTCCCGTTAATCCTATACTGATGCATAGCCTGTCCTTGCTACTACTGTTGTTACCTTTACCTGCAATCCTAATGCTTAGTATAGGATGCTAGTTTATCATCAGTGGCCCTACATCCTTGTCCGTCTGCCATGCTATACTATCGGGCCGTGATCACTCGGGAGTTGATCACGGGTATATACTATATACTTTATACATGATACATGTGGTGACTAAAGACGGGTCGGCTTGAGGAGCACCCGCGAGTGGATCTTTGAGGCGGAGCGACAGGGCAGGTTTCGACCACCTAGGAGAGAGGTGGGCCTAGCCCTGGTCGGCGTTCGCGGATACTTAACACGCTTAACGAGATCTGGGTATTTGATCCGAGTCTGGCCATTTGGTCTATACGCACTAACCATCTATGCGGGAGTAGTTATGGGTATCCCGGCGTCGTGGTATCAGCGGAAGCCATCATAACGTCAGCGACTGAGTGGCGCGCGCCGGATTGGACTGGAACGCCACTAGGCTAGGTCTGCTTTCGGCCGCGTACGCAACATGCAGGTGTGCTAAGGGCGATGGGCCCAGACCCCTGTGCGCATAGGTTTAGACCGGCGTGCTGACCTCTCTGTTGTGTCTAGGTGGGGCTGCGACGTGTTGATCTTTCGCGGCCAGGCATGACCCCGAAAAGTGTGTCCGGCCAAATGGGGTCGAGCGTGTTGGGGTATGTGGTGCACCCCTGCAGGGAAGTTAATCTATTCGAATAGCCGTGATCTTCGGTAACAGGACGACTTGGAGTTGTACCTTGACCTTATGACAACTAGAACCGGATACTTAATAAAACACACCCTTCCAAGTGCCAGATACAACCGGTGATCGCTCTCTCACAGGGCGACGAGGGGAGGATCATCGGTTAGGATTATGCTATGCGATGCTACTTGGAGGTCTTCAGTCTACTCTCTTCTACATGCTGCAAGACGGAGGCTGCCAGAAGCGTAGTCTTCGAAAGGATTAGTTATCCCCCTCTTATTCTGGCATTCTGCAGTTCAGTCCACATATGATACCCTTACTCCATTTGATACCCATGCATATGTAGTGTAGCTCCTTGCTTGCGAGTACTTTGGATGAGTACTCACGGTTGCTTTCTCCCCCTTTTCCCCCTTTTCCTTTCATTCTGGTTGTCGCAACCAGATGCTGGAGTCCAGGAGCCAGACGCCACCGTCGACGATGACTCCTACTACACCGGAGGTGCCTACTACTACGTGATGCCCGCTGACGACGACCAGGATTAGTTAGGAGGATCCCAGGCAGGAGGCCTGCGCCTCTTTCGATCTGTATCCCAGTTTGTGCTAGCCTTCTTAAGGCAAACTTGTTTAACTTATGTCTGTACTCAGATATTGTTGCTTCCGATGACTCGTCTATGATCGAGCTCTTGTATTCGAGCCCTCGAGGCCCCTGGCTTGTAATATGATGCTTGTATGACTTATTTTATTTGTAGAGTTGTGTTGTGATATCTTCCCGTGAGTCCCTGATCTTGATCGTACACGTTTGCGTGTATGACTAGTGTACGATTAAATCGGGGGCGTCACAGCTAATGCCCCACCCTGGTTTTGGCCGGACGCTCTCTCCACCGCCTCTCTCCTCATCAACATTCGTCCGAGTCGTGCTCGTGGGAACTTTGCACCACATCATCTCCTCTTAGGTAGCCATCCCTCCTATGATGACCTTCGTATTTTTGGGTGTCTCTCTTATCCTAGCATCGCCTCCACTACTCCTCATAAACTCGCACCTCGCTCCGTGGCATGCATCTTTCTCGGATACCCACCAAACACCAAAGGTTATAGCTGCTATGATCCGGTTTCCCACCGAGTTTTCACTTCACGGCACGCTTACTTTGACGAGAGGTCTTTTCCCTTTCACCAGGTACCGCCGACGGTCGACTCGCCATCGTCACTCGCGCCTCCGGGCGCCCCTTGATAACCCATAAGTATAGGGGATCAATTGTAGCCTGTTTCGATAAGTAAGAGTGTTGAAACCAACTAGGAGCTAAAGGAAGAACAAATATTCCCTCAAGTTATATCGACCACCGATACAACTCTACACACGCTTAGCGTTTGCTTTACCTAGAACAAGTATGAAACTAGAAGTATTTTGTAGGTGTTGTTGGATAGGTTTGCAAGGTAATAAAGAGCATGTAAATAAAAAGTAGGGGCTGTTTAGATAAGGACACAACTAAGTTAGTTTTAGTAAAGATCTTTTTGTTACGAGAAAGTTATTTGTCCCTAGGCAATCGATAACTAGACCGGTAATCATTATTGCAATTTTATTTGAGGGAGAGGCATAAGCTAACATACTTTCTCTACTTGGATCATATGCACTTATGATTGGAACTCTAGGAAGCATCCGCAACTACTAAAGATCATTAAGGTAAAACCCAACCATAGCATTAAAGTATCAAGTCCTCTTTATCCCATACGCAAACAACCTACTTACTCGGGTCTGTGCTTCTGTCACTCACGCCACCCACCATAAGAAAATCATGAACATATTGCAAACCCTACAGCAGGGATCCCTCATGCTTGCGTGACACGGAGAGCACCATAGGACAGCACCAATAATAAAACATGCAACTCAAACCAATCACGATCATCAATTAACCAATAGGATAAAACGGATCTAGTCAAACATCATAGGATAGCCATACATCATTGGGAAATAATATATAGCATTGAGCATCATGTTTAAGTAGAGATTACAGCGGGTAAAAGAGGGGTTACACCGCTGCATAGAGGGGGGAAGAGTTGGTGATGATGGCGGTGAAGTTGTTGGTGAAGATTGCGGTGATGATGATGGCCCCCAGGGGCACTCCAGCGCCACCGGAAGCGAGGGGGAGAGAGCCCCCTCCTTCTTCTTCTTCCTTGACCTCCTCCCTAGATGGGAGAAGGGTTTCCCCTCTGGTCCTTGGTCTCCATGGCGTGGGAGGGGCAAGAGCCCCTCCGAGATTGGATCTGTCTCTCTGTCTCTCTCTGTTTCTGCCTTCTCAGATTCTGCCCTTTCACCGTTTCTTATATTCCTGGAGATCCGTAACTCTGATTGGGCTGAAATTTTAACAAGATCTCTATCTGGATATTAGCTTTCTTGCGGCGAAAGAAGGGTATAAACCGCCTTACGGGGTGACCACGAGGGTCAGGGGCGCGCCCCTGCCTCGTGGGCCCCTCGAGCATCGTCTCGCGTTAATTTCACTTCCCAAAATTCACATATATTCCAAAAAAATCTCCGTCAGTTTTTATCCCATTTGGACTCCGTTTGATATGGATTTTCTGCGAAACAAAAAACATGCAACAAACAGGAACTGGCACTGGGCACTGGATCAATATGTTAGTCCCAAAAATAGTATAAAAATTTGCCAAAAGTATACGAAAGTTGTACAATATTGGCATGGAATAATCAAAAATTATAGATACAACGGAGACATATCAGCATCCCCAAGCTTAATTCCTTCACGTCCTCGAGTAGCTAAATGATAAAAAAGATAATTTTTGATGTGGAATGCTACCTAGCATAATCTTGATCATGTAATCTAATCATGGCATGAATATTAAGACACTAGTGATTCAAAGCAATAGTCTATCATTTGACATTAAGACAATAATACTTCAAGCATACTAATAAAGCAATCATGTCTTTTCAAAATAACATGGCCAAAGAAAGTTATCCCTACAAAATCATATGGTCTGGTTATGCTCCATCTTCACCACACAAAATATTCAAATCATGCACAACCCCGATGACAAGCCAAGCAATTGTTTCATACTTTTGACGTTCTCAAACCTTTTCAACTTTCACGCAATATATGAGCGTGAGCCATGGACATAGCAATATAGGTGGAATAGAATATGATGGTGGAGGTTGTGTGGAGAAGACAAAAAGGGAGAAAGTCTCACATCAACGCGGCTAATCAACGGGCTATGGAGATTCCCATCGATTGATGTCAATGTGAGGAGTAGGGATTGCCATGCAACGGATGCACTAAGAGCTATAAGTGTATGAAAGCTCAAACTGGATACTAAGTGGGTGTGCATCCAACTTGCTTGCTCATGAAGACCTTGGGCATTTGAGGAAGCCCATCATCGAAATATACAAGCCAAGCTCTATAATGAAAATCCCCACTAGTATATGAAAGTGATAACTCAAGAGACTCTCTATATGAAGAACATGGTGCTACTTTGAAGCACAAGTGTGGTAAAAGGATAGTAACATTACCCCTTCTCTCTTTTTCTCTCAGTTTTTTGGGCCTTCTTTTTTTTGGCCTTTCTCTTTTCTTTTTTTTTCTTTTTTCTTTTTATTTTTTTATTTTTTTCGTCCGGAGTCTCATCCCGACTTGTGGGGGAATCATAGTCTCCATCATCCTTTCCTCACTGGGACAATGCTCTAATAATGATGATCATCACACTTTTATTTACTTACAATTCAATATTACAACTCGATGCTAGAACAAAGGTATGACTCTATATGAATGCCTCCGGCGGTGTACCGGGATGTGCAATGATCTAGCGTAGCAATGACATCAAAAAACGGACAAGCCATGAAAACATCATGCTAGCTATCTTACGATCATGCAAAGCAATATGACAATGAATGCTCAAGTCATATATATGATGATGATGAAAGTTGCATGTCAATATATCTCGTAATGGGTATGGAAATGCCATAATAGGTAGGTATGGTGGCTGTTTTGAGGAAGGTATATGGTGGGTTTATGTACCGGCGAAAGTTGTGCGATACTAGAGAGGCATGCAATGATGGAAGGGTGAGAGTGCGTATAATCCATGCACTCAACATTAGTCATAAAGAACTCACATACTTATTGCAAAAGTCTATTAGCTATCAAAACAAAGTAGTACGCGCATGCTTCTAGGGGGATAGATTGGTAGGAGAAGACCATCGCTCGTCCTTGACCGCCACTCATAAGGAAGACAATCAATAAATACCTCATGCTCCGACTTCATCACATAACGGTTCACCATACGTGCATGCTACGGGAATCACAAACTTCAACACAAGTATTTATACAATCCACAACTACCCACTAGCATGACTCTAATATCACCATCTTTATATCACAAAACTATTGCAAGGAATCAAACATACCATATTCAGTGATCTACAAGTTTATGTAGGATTTTATGACTAACCATGTGAATGACCAGTTCGTGTCATCTCTCTAAATAGATATAAGTGAAGCAAGAGAGTTTAATTATTTCTACAAAAGATATTCCCACGCTCTAACAAATATAAGTGAAGCAAAAGAGCATTCTACAAATGGCGGTTTTCTATGTGAAGAGAAACAGGCAATCCAAACATCAAATGATATAAGTGAAGCACGTGAAGCATTCTATAAAGCCATACTCAAAAGATATAAGTGAAGTGCATAGAGCATTCTATAAATAAACCAAGTAATATCTCATATCATCATGGTGCATAAAAGAAAAATGAAAACTAAATGCAAAAGACGCTCCAAGATCTGCACATATCACATGAATGAAACGAATCCGAAAACATACCGATACTTGTTGAAGAAAGAGGCGATGCCTTTCGGGGAATCCCCAAGCTTAGACGCTTGAGTCTCCTTGAATATTTAGTTGGGGTTCCTATGGAATCCCCAAGCTTGAGCTCTTGCCTCTCTTCCTTCTTCTCATATCGAGACCTTCTCGATCATCGAACACTTCATCCACACAAAACTTCAACAGAAAACCCGGTAAGATCTGTTAGTATAATAAAGCAAATCAATACTCTAAGTACTGTTGTAAACCAATTAATATTTTGTTTTAACATTGTAAATACTGTAATATAACTTTTTCATGGCTTAATCCACTGATTTAAATCGATAGTTTCATCAACACAAGCAAACTATACATCAAAAACAGAATCTGTCTAAAACAGAATAGTCTGTAATAATCTGAACATTCACCATACCTCTAGTACTCCAAAATTTCTACCAAAATTAGGAAAAATAAAAAATTTGTATATAAAGAGATTTCAAAAAGAATCATAATCATTTGACGTTCCAGTAAAAAATGTAAAATCGTGCACTACAGCCAAAGTTTCTATCCTGCACCGTACAGACCAACAAGCAAAGTAAACATCCTAAAGGCAAATCCTGGCACATTATTTTTATTTTTAAACCTTATAAAATCACACAACAGAAATAAATGACTATCTAAAACTTCTGGGTTGTCTCCCTGGCAGCGCTTTCTTTAAAGCCATTAAGCTAGGCATAAAGTGCTCAAGTAATGGATCCACCTGGATCCCAAGGTATATCAAAGCCAATTTGAAGTAGCAATGATTTGGTATTTAGTAGTGAGCACAAAGCAACATATATCGACGAAGTCTAACTCTCTTCCTATGCATCGGCATGTCATACAAGAACAATTCATGCACATCAAGTAAAGGCCAATACATAGCATAAGCAGTTTCTTGCAATTCTATCGTGTTGGAAACATAAAGAGGCGGAGATGTAGTTCCTATCTCATAATAATTGCAAGTAGGAGCAGCAAGCACATGCATATTATATCTATCAAAATCATCATGTGTAATAGTAGAACGCAACCCATCAATATAATCCTTAATAAGGGTAAACTTCTCTGATATAGTATAGTTGGCAAAAAGATAATAGGACTATCATGCATGGGTGCAATGGCAACAATTTCATGTTTAACATAAGGAACTATAGCAAGTTCATCTCCATAAGCATAATTCATATTGGCATCTTGGACACAAGCATAGCAAGCATCATCAAAAAGGAATATTTCAAGAGAATCAACGGGATCATGACAATCATCATAGCAATCATCATTCGGTAAGCACAAAGGGAAATTAAACAATGTATGAGTTGAAGAGTTACTCTCATTAGAAGGTGGGCACATGTAGCTAATCTGCTCTTCCTCCTTTTGTTCTTCGCTCTCCTCATCATCCTTTTCATCCAATGAGCTCACAGTTTCATCAATTTCTTCTTCCATAGACTCCTGCAAAATTAGTCTCTTCTTGGACAGCGGAGAAGTCCTCAATATATGGTTTAACATAGGCATTAGAAGCATAATTATCATCACAATATTCAAGTATGGCAATATTTTCAGACTTGTAAAGAGTAGCATCATACTTTTCAATCAAAGAAGCAATTTCATAAGCACCCTTGAAAGCAACAGATTCTTCAATTTGTTGAACATCATAGTAATTATAAACACCCTTAGCATAAGAAGATACGTTTCCATTATCACTGAACAAACATTGGTAGGGAAGGTGTTTCTTAGGGTCTTCAGAACAACAAGTATAATCATATATTTCGCATAAATTCCAAGCATAGCATTGCAAAAGATGAATTTGATCCAGTAAACGTTTCCCTTTTTCAGATATACGGTGTCACACATAACAAGCATGCTCATCTAAGAATTTGCCCTCAACTAAGCTAGTTGGGGTTTCAGCACGAGCACATAGGGATCGAAGATGATCCATGTAATAAGCTTCAGGAGTGTGATAGATTTCGAGTGGTTCTTCAACCATTGGTTCAGTAGGTACAACTATTTTTTGGGTATTTTGCGTTTCCTACCCATAACTATAGATAGAAAACAACTAAGAACAGCAAATAAAAATTACTTAGTGATAAAGCAAACAAGCACACACGAGAATATTCACCCCACGCTATGACTCTCTGGCAACGGCGCCAGAAAAAGGTCTTGATAACTCACAAGTATAGGGGATCAATTGTAGCCTCTTTCAATTAGTAAGAGTGTCGAACCCAGCGAAGATCTAAAGCCAGAACAAATATTCTCTCAAGTTCTATCGACCACCGATACAACTCAACGCAGGCTTAGCGTTTGCTTTACCTAGAACAAGTATGAAACTAGAAGTATTTTGTAGGTGTTGTCGGATATTTTTGCAAGGTAATAAAGAGCATGTAAATAAAAAGTAGGGGCTGTTTAGATAAGGACACAACTCAGTTAGTTTTAGTAAAGAGTTTTTTGTTACGAGAAAGTTATTTGTCCCTAGGCAATCGATAACTAGACCGGTAATCATTATTGCAATTTTATTTGAGGGAGAGGCATAAGCTAACATACTTTATCTACTTGGATCATATGCACTTATGATTGGAACTCTAGCAAGCATCCGCAACTACTAAAGATCATTAAGGTAAAACCCAACCATAGCATTAAAGTATCAAGTCCTCTTTATCCCATACGCAAACAACCTACTTACTCGGGTCTGTGCTTCTGTCACTCACGTCATCCACCATAAGCAAATCATGAACATATTGCAAACCCTATAAAGGGGATCCCTCACGCTTGCGCGACATGGAGAGCACCATAGGACAACACCAATAATAAAACATGCAACTCAAACCAATCATGATCATCAATTAACCCATAGGTCAAAACGGATCTACTCAAACATCATAGGGTAGCCATACATCATTGGGAAATAATATATAGCGTTGAGGACCATGTTTAAGTAGAGATTACAGCGGTTAAAAGAGGGGTTACATTGCTGCATAGAGGGGGGAAGAGTTGGTGATGATGGCAGTGAAGTTGTTGGTGAGGATTGCGGTGATGATGATGGCCCCCGGTGGCACTCCGGCGTCACCGGAAGCGAGTGGGAGAGAGCCCCCCTCCTTCTTCTTCTTCCTTGACCTCCTCCCTAGATGGGAGAAGGGTTTCCCCTCTGGTCCCTGGTCTCCATTGCGTGGGAGGGGCGAGAGCCCCTCCGAGATTGGATATGTCTCTCTGTCTCTCTCTGTTTCTGCCTTCTCAGATTCTGCCCTTTCATCATTTCTTATATTCCCGGAGATTCGTAACTCCGATTGGGCTGAAATTTTTACAATATCTCTATCCGGATATTAGCTTTCTTGCGGCGAAAGAAGGGCATCAACCGCCTTACGGGGTGGCCACGAGGGTTAGGGGCGCGCCCCCTGCCTCATGGGCCCCTCGAGCATCGTTTCGCGTTGATTTCACTTCCGAAAATTCACATATATTCCAAAAAAATCTCTATGAGTTTTTATCCCGTTTGGACTCCGTTTGATATGGATTTTCTGCGAAACAAAAAACATGCAACAAACAGGAACTGGCACTGGGCACTGGATCAATATGTTAGTCCCAAAAATAGTATAGAAAGTTGCCAAAAGTATATGAAAGTTGTAGAATATTGGCATGGAACAATCAAAAATTATAGATACGACGGAGACATATCACCCCTCGCGGCAGCCGCTCACTTGCGCTCGGGCCCCCTGCAGCGCGTGGCCTCCCCTGGCTTTGGCGCTCCCACAGCGCCTGGGCTCTGGTCTGGGTCCGTGGCATCGGACCCGGCCTCGTCACCAGCCGCCCCAGGCTCTCCTGCCGGCCCGGTTGCTTCCTCGCGTGCGGTCACGGCGCCCCTGACTCCCTTTGAGTCCGTAGTCCGGTCAGCGAGCGCATCTCATGCGCCTGACCCGGGCTACTCGACAGCTTCACCGGTGATCCCGATGGGCTCTTCGTCGCCTTCGCCCTCTGTCAATCTCCCCTCGCCGGCCTCGGCGGCCTCGCCGGCTCCATCGTCGGCCTCGTCGCCAGCCTCGTCCGCTTCGCCGGCTGCGCCCCTGGCTCCGCCGGCTTCTCCACTGGCCCCTCCGCCGGTCCCGCCGGCCGCGCTGGATGCCCCGTACACCCGCATGGTCACCCGTGCTCACGCTGGTATTCACTGACCCAGCACGCGCTATTCCACGGATGAGTAACTTCTCTCTGCCTCGACGTCTGTGATGTCACCCCTCCCGTTGTCAGCTAGAGCCGCGCTTCGCGACCCACATTGGCTCACTGCGATGCAGGAGGAGTTCGACGCGTTGGTGCACAACCGCACCTGGCAGCTTGTCCCACGGCCCGCCCATGCCAACGTCATCACCAGCAAGTTGGTCTTCCGGCATAAGACTCGTCCTGACGGGTCTCTCGAGCGTTATAAGGCTTGGTGGGTGGTACGCGGGTTCCGGCAGCGTGCTGGCGTCGACTTCACCGACACCTTCGCGCCCGGTGGTAAAACCGGGCACGATTCGAGCGGTCCTTCAGCTCACGGTCTCTCGCGCGTAGCCGGTGCATCAGATGGATGTGTCTCTCTCGGAGCAGGTCTTCTGTCAGCAGCCGAGTTCGCCATTAAGGACCTCGGCCCGCTACACTACTTCCTCGGTATTGAGGTGGTACGCTGTGCCGACGGGTTCTTTCTCCACCAGCAGCAGTATGCGCAGGACCTTCTTGAGCTGGCTGGCATGCTTAACTGCAAGCCCGTCCCCATGCCTATCGACACGAAGGCCAAGGTTTCTGCGCTCGACGGTTCACCCGCGCCGGATGTTGCATTCTACCGGTCCATCGTCGGTGCCCTTCAGTACTTGACACTCACTCGGCCGGACCTGCAGTATGCCTTCCAGCAGCTATGTCTCCACATGCATGCCCCTCACGACACTCACTGGAACCTGGTGAAGCGGATTCTTCGGTACATCCGTGGCACCACAGCTCTGAGTCTTACGTTGACGGCCTCGCCCTCGACCGACCTGGTTGCCTACAGTGACGCCTATTGGGCTGGCTATCCGGACACCCGTCGCTCCACTTCAGGCTACTGCGTCTACCTGGGGCCCTCACTCATATCGTGGTCGTCTAAACGAGAACCAACGGCATCCCGTTCCAGTGCCAAGGCTGAGTATCGTGCTGTGGCCAATGCCGTCGCCGAGTGTTCGTGGCTCCGGCAGCTTCTCCAGGTGTTGCTTCTTGATGTCCCGAAGGCCACCATTGTCTACTGTGACAATGTCTCTGCAGTCTACCTCTCCGCCAACCCTGTTCATCATCGTCGCACGAAGCATATTGAGCTCGACATTCACTTCGTGCGAGAGCAACTGGCTCTTGGGCGCATCCGTGTCCTTCATGTTCCCACGCTCAGCAGTTTGCCGATGTCATGACCAAGGGGTTACCGATGCCTACATTTGAAGAGTTCCAGTCCAGTCTATGCGTCACTGGTGACGTATCGACTGCGGGGGGGGGGGGGGGGGGGGGGGGGGGGGGGGGGGGGGGTGGTGAACCTATTATGTTGTTAGGATAATCACCTACCGGCCCCACCTCTAGTTTCCTTGTATAGATGTGGCTGAGGGCTGCCCTTGTACTTATATACGTGCACCGTGCACCTGATCAATACATCGAGAGTTGCATTGCCTTCCACAGACAGTATGGACAAGCTACAAAAGGCACTTGCCAAGACTATGAAGTCGCTTGGTACATGGAGCGGAAAGTTTGGTAACGTGGGTAGGGAGTTATTTTAGTCTAGAACTCAGCTTCAAGAGCTTATGTATATGAACGCGGATAGGCAGGACATCAGAAGAATTACGGACAAAATGAATGAGCTGATTTACCAGGAGGAGATGTTGTGGATGCAAAGATCATGGATTACCTAGCTTAAGGAAGGTGGTACTTCCGAAGCAAAGCTGTATGGAGGGCATGCAAGAATAAAATCCGTGAGCTTACCGATAGTATTGGTATTGTGCATACTGAATTTAATGAGATGGCTAGCCTAGCTACTGATTATTTTGAAAGCATTTTTTCTTGTAACCCGAATCTGAATGATTCTTCCATCCTGGAGCTACTAGAAGCGAAAGTGACACAACAGGACAATGAAAAGTAATGTGCCTAGTTCACAGATAAGGAAATCTCCGATGCACTTTTCAGATTGGTCCTTTAAAAGCCCCGGGTCCGGATGGTTTCCCGGCGCGATTTTTTGAGGGCAATTGGAGCACGCTTAAGGAGGGTGTTATCGCTTCGGTTAAGGAATTTTTCAGGACTTGCGTAATGCCAGAAGGGGTAAAAAAATGTACCTCTATTGTTCTTATTTCTAAAATTCCTAACCCTGTTAGTATTTCTGATTACAGGCCGATAAGTCTATGCAACGTTTTATCTATAAGGTTATCTCAAAATGCATAGTGAATAGACTACGACCCTTGTTGGATGATATTATTTCTTTGGAGCAAAGTGCTTTTATCCCTGCGAGAATGTTAACGGATAATGCTCTTATTGCCTTTGAATGCATCCATCATATTAAACAAGAGAAGGATCCTACTAAAAGCTTCTGTGCATGTAAACTTGATCTGCCTAAGGCATATGATAGAGTTGATTGGGTGTTCTTGGAGCAGGTGATGCAAAAGTTGGGTTTCTCTCACTAGTGGGTAGACTGGATAATGGCATGTGTCACATTGGTGAGGTATTCAGTAAAATTAAATGGAACCACCGTCGCGTGGGCTTCGGCAAGGCGACTCTCTCTCAACGTTTTTATTCCTGTTTGTGGCTGATGGTTTATCTGCTATTCTCAAACAAAGTGTCTCAGCTGGCGGTATAACTCCCATTAAAGTTTGAAGAAGAGCTCCTGGAATCTCACATCTTTTGTTTGCAGATGATACTATGCTATTTTTTGAGGCATCATGTGTTCAAGCGGAGAAAGTTAAACATGCAATGGACCTATATAGCAACGCAACTGGGCAAAGCCTCAACTTCAACAAGTGTTCTATACTATTTGGTGATTCTTGTCCTTTTGTTGTTAAGGAGGAAGTAAGGGTGGCGCTGAATGTATCTAGCCTGTTCTTTGAGGAGAAATATTTGCGCCTTCCAACCCCTCATGGCCGTATGTCCAATGGTAGATTCCAAAACCTCCAAATTAGTTAAACCAAACGTCTCATTCAATGGGCCGACGGCCACCTAGCACAGCCTGGAAGAGAAGCGCTTATTAAGTCGGTGGCTCAAGCCTTACCAACTTGTGTTATGGTCATGTTCAAGTTGCCATTCTCAGCCTGTGATGAACTCACAAGGATGGTGAGAAGTTTTTATTGGGGATCGGCCAATGGGAAGAGGAAAGTACATTGGCATGCATGGGACGATTTGTTGCGGCCAAAAGATAGGCGAGGGGCGGGTTTCCGAGACTTTCGCCTTTTCAACCAAGCACTATTAGCTAGGCAAGCCTGGAGATTAATTTCTAAACCTGATAGCATGTGTGCCCAAGTGTTGAAAGCTAGGTATTATCCAGAAGGAAAACTAGAGGACAATGTTTTCATCGGAAATGCATCTTCTTCATGGCAGGGTATCAGCTATGGACTTGATTTGCTAAAGAAGGGTCTTATTTGGAGAGTGGGAAACGGACGCAGCATTCGCATTGGGAGAGATAGTTGGATTCCTAGGCCCTTTTCTTAGAAGCCTATTTCCATCAAGGGGTCATGTCTTCTACGTTTCGTATCCGAACTATTAAATGAAAATGGTTCATGTAAGTATGATGTACTGCAGCAATACTTTGTGTCGGCGGACATTGCTGAAATTATGAAAATACGTGCGTCTCCTCGTCTTGGGGAAGACACACTAACTTGGTGCCCGGGTAAGTATGGTGTTTTCTCTGTCAAAAGTGCATACCAAATGGCATTTGAAGAAGTCCACGGAAGCTTGGCCGCTGGGTCAAGTTCTAGGCCTGATGGGAGTCGAGTCGGCTCTGTTGGAAATATATTTGGTCTTGTGCTGTACCACCATCGGTCAGGAACTTTGCATGGAGATTGTTGCTGCTGTCAAGTTTGTTCAGTTTTATCATGTAGGTTTTCTGTTCCAACTGAAGTCTGGTGCACGTAAACATGTTCTGTACATGTACGTGCCCATTAGTCTGTATTTTTATCTTGTACGTAGCAGAATAAAAGAACCTGACATGTGCTACGAGTTCACGTGGGGTGCGTCTAGTAGAAGGACCAGGTCGTGATCTCAATCGTGGGATGGCACGATGGAAGTGGATCGTGGCTTAGGATTCGGTCCAAGTTTGTTAGTCTGTTTCCTAATGGAATAAAGGAAAGAACGGAAAAGACGCAGGTTAAGCGCGTCGCAAAACTACTCTTCCCACCGGGTGTTCGTGTGTGCCTCTCTCGCGTGCGTGCGTGTGTTCGTCGTCGTCGTTGTGTGATCTGGCCTGAGAACCAACAATTGGTATACAGAGCTTGGTCGTGAGGTTTGGTGGCGATACGGTGGCGGTGATTGGAGGCGCAGCAGTGGCGGCGGCGTGAAGCAGATGGCAGAGAAGGACGCGGCCAAGGATCTCTCGGGCGGCGCAAAGTATCAGCCGCCCAAGAAGCGCGCCGGCGGCGATGGCAGCTCAGAGGAGGGCGGTTCCATCGTGGTGCGTCCGGTGCAGAGGGCCACAAACGTTCCCGTCCAGTACCCGCAGCTGACGGAGTCCAACTATCAGTTGTGGGCGACGAAGATGAAGATCATCATGCGCCCGATGGGCGTGTGGTCGGCGGTCGAGGGTGACGCCGAGTTCGACGAGGAGAAGGATCAAGGTGCGATGGCGGCAATTTCACAATCTGTCCCTGACGACATCATGATGATCCTTGCCGAGTACGAGACCGCGCGTGAGGCGTGGGCTGCAATCCGCACGATGCGGGTCGGAGAAGACCGCGTGGTGCAAGCGCGGATCCAGTCGCTGCTGCGGCGACTTGATCGGTTGACGATGGCCGATGGGGAGGACGTGTCATCGTTCTCTCGACGCCTTACCACCCTGGTGGGCGAGATCAGGTCCCTGGGAGAGAAGGTAACAGAGAGGACAGTTGTTCAGAGGTTATTTGCAGCGATGCCGAGGCGTTTCTCGCAGATCATCGGCACTATTGAGCAGTGGGCGGACATGAGCAAGATGACGGTAGCTGAGGCTGTCGGTCGTCTGCGTACGTTTGAGGAAAACGAGTCTGACCGCTATGATGGTTGCGGCGGCAAGGATGATCAGCTGTTGCTTATGACCAAGGCCCTTGAGTCCTTTTTCCAGAAGAAGAAAGGCAGTCCCGGCGCCGGCGGAAGCGGCATTAAGGGGAAGCCGAACCAGGGTCAATGTCCTGGAAATAGTGCCGCCGGCGGTAGCGGTAGTGGTGGCGGCAAGAAGGGCAACAACAACGGTGGCAAGCAAAAGAAACACCGTAAGTTCGACATAACCAAGGTGAAGTGTTGGAACTGTGAGAAGATGGGGCATTTTTCTTCAGATTGTCCTGAGCCCAAGAGAGAGCGAGCTCACCTTGCTGCTAATGATGAAGAGGATGAGCCTGGGCTGCTGATGGCCGAAGTGTGTGATTTGGTCATTGCCTCTGATAAGGGTGTCGATCATGTACTATTGAATGAAGAGAGGGTGATCCCGAAGCTGACCGGTGGACAAAATCTGAGTTGGTACTTGGATACCGGAGCTAGCAACCATATGACCGGGTGCATCAGCAAGTTTGCGGAGTTGGATGAATCTGTGAAAGGTACTGTACGTTTTGGTGATGGTTCCAAAGTTGAAATTTGTGGGAGAGGTTCATTACTAATGGAAACTCAGATTGGAGAGCATCGTGTTCTAACCGAGGTTTATTACATTCCTCGGCTGAAGAGCAACATCATTAGTTTGGGTCAGCTAGATGAGATAGGCTGCAAGTACTCAGCTGAAGATGGAGTCATGGTGGTACTGGATCAGCAGAGAAAATTGTTTGCAAGAGTTAAACGTGCAAAGAACAGATTATACATCCTTGACATACAGCCGGCACAACCGGTTTGTTTGCTCTCTCGTCAAGATGATGAGGCATGGCGATGGCACGCTCGATATGGTCATGAAAATTTTCATGCACTGAAAAAGATGGGAAGAGAAGGTATGGTAAAGGGCCTACCAATGCTCGATCAGGTTCATCAAGTATGTGATGGTTGTATGCTAGGGAAGCAACACCGAAACCCTTTTCCCCGTCAAGCTCGTTTTCGTGCAGAGGATAAATTGTAGCTGGTGCATGGTAACTTGTGCGGCCCAATCACTCCAGCAACACCGGCAGGAAAGAAGTATTTTCTCTTACTTGTAGACGACATGTCTCGTTTCATGTGGATTGTATTGCTGAGGTCAAAGGACGAAGCTTTTGCTGCTGTTCAGAAGTTTCAGGCCGCATCCGAGTTGGAATCAGGTTGCAAGCTGAAGGTTTTGAGGACAGATCGTGGGGGCGAGTTCACCTCAAATCAGTTCGTTGAATACTGTGAGGAATTGGGTGTAAACCACCACTTGACAGCGCCATATTCCCCGCAGCAAAACGGTGTAGTGGAGCGTCGAAATCAAACAGTGGTAGGTATGACCAGGAGCTTGCTGAAAGGTATGAAGGTACCGGCCAAATTTTGGGGTGAAGCGGCTACAACAGCGGTGTATTTGTTACACCGTGCTACCACAAAGAGTGTTAGTGGTGTGACTCCATACGAAGCATGGTACAGGAAGAAGCCAAGTGTTGAGCACCTACGCACTTTCGGTTGTGTTGGACATGTGAAGAAAGTAGGTGGGCACCTCCCCAAGTTGGCCGATAGGAGCTCTCCCATGGTGTTCATTGGGTATGAAGCAAAATCCAAGGCGTACCGCATGTATGATCCAGAAACTCAGAAGCTACATATGTCAAGAGACGTCGTGTTTGATGAGCAAAGGCAGTGGGATTGGTCGAGCAAGGGGGCTGAGCAGCAGGCGAATGAAGCCGCGTGGAGCACCTTCTCAATTGGACTGGACAGTGAAACTCCTGCCATGGCAACGGAATCATCAGGGAAAAACATTGCCGTGGCAGCAGGAACTCCAGCCAGAACCACCGCCATGGCAGCAGAAACTCCAGCAAGAACCCCTGCCACGACAGCGAAATCTCCTGTTTTTGAGACTCCTTCGCCAACACTTCCTGGACTTGGTTCCATTGGGTCGCAGGGCATTACCAGCACCTCAAGCTCGTCTATGGGACCCCAAGGGAAGCGGTTTTTGGAAGAAATATATGATGAAACCAAGGAGATGCATCTTGAGTACTCCGGGCTGTGTTTGATGGGTATGGAGGAGCCGACGACATTCCAGGAAGCTGAGAAAAAGGCATGTTGGCAGCAAGCTATGAAAGAGGAGATTGAGTCCATTGAGAGCAATCAGACTTGGCAACCTGTGAAGCTTCCACGAGGTCAGACAGAAATTGGTCTCAAATGGGTGTTCAAGTTGAAGAAAGACACCGAAGGAAATGTGGTAAAGCATAAAGCAAGGTTAGTAGCAAAGGGATATGTGCAAAGGCAAGGCATAGACTTTGATGAAGTATTTGCTCCTGTTGCACGGATAGAAACCGTGCGTCTCCTAATCGCATTGGCAGCTCATATGGATTGGGAAATCCATCACATGGATGTGAAATCCGCTTTTTTGAATGGAGAACTTAAAGAGGAGGTTTATGTGTCACAACCTCCTGGTTTTGCTGTCAAGGGAGAAGAGAACAAAGTCTACAAGCTGCACAAAGCCCTCTATGGTCTGCACCAAGCCCCTCGTGCTTGGAATGCAAAGTTGGATGCTACTCTCCAAGCTTTGGGTTTTGAAAAATGTCCAACCGAGCATGCTGTTTACAAGAAGTCAGAAGGTAATTTAGGTCTTCTTGTTGGTGTTTATGTTGATGATTTGATCATTACGGAGGCAGCAAGACTGAGATAGAAGCATTCAAGTCACAAATGAAGAAAGAATTCAAGATGAGTGACCTCGGTTTGTTGAGTTTTTACCTTGGGATTGAAATGAAACAAGGCCCTAATGGTACAACTCTCTCTCAATCTGCTTATGCTCGGAAAATTTTGGAGAAGTGCCAAATGGAAAATTGCATCCCCTCTCCTACACCGATGGAACAACGACTGAAGATAAGAAAAGTAAGTGATGCTCCACTCGTTGATTCCACATATTATCGCAGCATTGTTGGTAGTCTGCGATACCTTGTGCATACACGGCCAGATATATGTTATGCAGTTGGCATAGTAAGCCGTTTCATGGAGAGACCCACGTCGGAGCACATGGCAGCGGTGAGGCACATTCTCAGGTATGTGCGAGGTACTTTGGACTTGGGCTGTATGTACAAGAAGGGTGGAAATGGAAAACTGATTGGGTACAGCGATAGTGATCATGCCGGAGACTTGGATACTAGGAAAAGTACTTCTGGTGTGTTGTTCTATCTCGGTGAAAACCCGGTCAGCTGGTCCTCACAGAAGCAAAAGATTGTGACCCTTTCTTCATGTGAGGCTGAGTATGTTGCTGCTACGGCAGCGACATGTCAAGGTATTTGGTTGGCGAGGCTGCTCGCGAACCTGTTGGGAAGAGAGACAGATAAGGTGCTGCTGAAGGTTGATAATAAGTCAGCGATGTCACTCAGCAAAAATCCGGTCTTTCACGATAGAAGCAAACACATTGATTTGAGATATCATTTTGTGAGAGAGAAGGTGGAGACTGGTGACATTGATATTGAGCATGTGCGAACTGATGATCAGCTGGCCGACATCTTGACTAAGTCATTGGGGCGAGTGAAGTTTCAGGAGATGAGGAAGAAGTCTGGGGTCACGGCAGTGAGCAACATGAAGCAAACTTGAGGGAGAGAATGTTGCTGCTGTCAAGTTTGTTCAGTTTTATCATGTAGGTTTTCTGTTCCAACTGAAGTCTGGTGCACGTAAACATGTTTTATACATGTACGTGCCCATTAGTCTGTATTTTCATCTTGTACGTAGCAGAATAAAAGAACCTGACATGTGCTACGAGTTCACGTGGGGTGCGTCTAGTAGAAGGACCAGGCCGTGATCTCAATCGTGGGATGGCACGATGGAAGTGGATCGTGGCTTAGGATTCGGTCCAAGTTTGTTAGTCTGTTTCCTAATGGAATAAAGGAAAGAACGGAAAAGACGCAGGTTAAGCGCGTCGCAAAACTACTCTTCCCACCGGGTGTTCGTGTGTTCCTCTCTCGCGTGCGTGCGTGTGTTCGTCGTCGTCGTTGTGTGATCTGGCCTGAGAACCAACAGAGATTGTGTACGAATTCGCTACCTACATGGCAAAAGAAATTTACTAGGGGACTGGAGTTGGTAAACCTCTGTCCTAGGTGTGCATGTGAACCTGAGGATACTTTTCATGCTTTTTGCGGTTCTCCTCAGTCGCGTCTAATATGGGATACTATGTCACAAGTGTTGCATCTGCCGTCCCTTTCATCAATACAGAATACTAGGCGTGAATGGTTGCTGCATGTTCTAGAACCTCTTATAGATATGGAGCATTCCATGGTGTTCTTTACGTTATGGCGGGCCTGGTATATCCGCAATGAGGTTGTCTATTACAAACAGTCGCCACCCATGGAAGCTTCTAAACGTTTTCTTGTAAGCTACTTAGGTTCGATCCTTGGCTTGAAGGTGTACATTTCTTCTGATCCAGCTAAAGGGAAGCAGATCGTTACATATGATAATGTGCTACTTCGGCCACATAAAATCACAGTTGCTCGACCTACTGAATCTTGGCTGCCTCCTTGTTCAGGATAGGTAAAACTGAATACCGATGGCTCATTTTCCGAAGAGGGCTCTGCCGGAGCGGGTATGGTGCTCAGGGACAGCATGGGCAATATTGTTTTCTCGGCATGTAGGGAATTGTTTTCATGTAGAGATGCTCTTGAAGTGGAGTCGTGTGCATGTATGGAGGGTCTCTACTTTTCTTTGCAGAGTAGTGTTCTTCCTATATTCATAGAGATGGACTCATGTGTGGCAGTAAAGCTTATTCAAGCCAAAGAAGTTGATAGATCGGTTTATTCTTCTTTACTTACAGAAATTAGACATCTTTTGGGTCTTCATGAATCTTGTATTACTTATATTTCTCGATCCCAAAATAGGGTTAGTGACAGTTTAGCAACTTTTACTCGTACCAAAGGTAGAACCATGACATGGTTAGGTTCTGGTCCTGAGGAAACTGTCCAGCTAGCTGTCGTTGATTGTAATTCTATGAGTTGAGTAATACAAGTTTTTCACCCGCAAAAAAAAACTGTCAGCCTAAGTTTCCCCAGGTTTCAATACAGAACTTCGCTAGCCCGTGCAAGCACGGGATTGATGACTAGTTTTTCTTAATAAAAAATGGATCTGAAATTTCATGTCACCGGATTTACAATTTTGTAATATAAAAATGGATCTAAAATTTCTGGGACAGCCAGATCTCTATATTACATACGTACCTTCCATGCACAATAAATCATATAATATATACTGAACTGTTCAGGCAAATCCTAGTGTTCCTCCTGTCACTACAACCGGTGGGCGTGGCTGGGCGAAGCCCATGCGGCAGGGGGTGGGGGGAGGCTTTTCCTCCCCTCCTATCTCGACTCATGGGTGGCCTAAGTCCGCCCTCTATGGCGGGGCCGAGCAGTGGCAGGGCAAGTAAAGGATTCACAGGGAAGCGGTGGCGCGACGCTCAAGTGGGGCATCTCGGTCGGCATTGCTATGTTGGTGCTACAGACGGCTGCAGCAACGGACAGGGACTACATCCCGGCTTGGTCGGCGGATGCGCACAAAGCGACACCCGCTCCTTCGTCCCCTGCCTGTGTGTGGGTCCGGGTCGTGTTCACGCCAACGTCTGTGTCTAGATTCGGGCACTGCCCTGAACTGGTGGCGCGGTGGTTGCGGGTGGCGTGGGAGGTTTGTCTTCCATATGTGTGGTGCTCGGCTAGGTGGGATCATGTTTCGGCAGCTGGTGACATGCAGCGTGTCCTGAGCGGGGATATGATTGCCCAAAATGTTGGTTGCAGGTCGGGGCTTAGTTGGCCTCGGGGAACCTTCCTGGGTCAAATCTAGGAGGCCTGTTGCCCAAGCAGCTTGACGCGGATCGGTGTTGCCCCGTTGAGCAGTTGATGGGAATTTCCTATTTGCCGCTCTTTGCGGCAAGTAGTCGAGCGGGTGCACATAGCCAGATCGACAAGCATTAGGATAGGCCGGCCCGTTCAAACTTTAAAGCGAATCCGGTTTTGGGAATCTTCTAGGTGTTCCCAGCTGGTTTTTTCTGGTTTTGAGAACCTTCTAGAAGGTTCCGGGACCGGCTTTTCTATTTTGTTTCTTTTCTTTTACTGTTTCTTTTTCTTTTCTGTTTTAATTTTCTCTTTTCCTTTTCTCTTTTCTTCTCTTTTGTTGCTCTTTTTTTCCTTTTTCAGGTTTATTTTGTTTGAGAATTTCAAATATTTATTCGGAATTTTATAACATGTTCTCATTTTCTAAATTTGCTCCCAATTTCAAAAAATGCTCAGGAATTTCTCAAAATGTTCCTCTTTCCAAATTTTGTCACAATTTCAAAAATTATTCATGTTTCACAAAGTTTTTCAAGGACTTGAAAAAATGTTCTTGTTTTAAAATTTTGTTCACAATTTCAAAAATTGTTCTCGTTACATTTTTTTGTTTATGTTCATGTTTTCAAAAAATGTTCAAAAATTTGTTCGCTTTGTGTTCACAAACTGTTCGGGAAATTAAAAAATGTTCACCTTTTAATGTTTTGTTCACAAACCAAAAAATATTTTTGTTCAAAAGAAGTTCCTATTTTCAACAAAAATTCACATGTTTAAGTTTTTTTCGCAAGTACAAACATGTATGGGAATTTCAAAAAAAAATCCCTTTTTACAAATTTTGTTCACATATTCAAAGATGTTCAGGAATTTCAAAATTTCTTCCTGTTATTCAAATTTGTTCAGGAATTCAAAAAAATGGTTTTAAAAAAATTGTCACATATGCAAAAAAATGTTCGCATGTTTTTTTTCAAAATTCAAAAATGTTTGCGAATTGAAAAAAAAATGTTCCTTTTTCCAAATTTGTTCACATATTGAAGAAACGTTACAGTTTTTAAAATTTGTGAACAAATTTTAATAAGGTTCACATTTTCAACATTAGTTCGCAAATTATAAAAATGCTAGAGTTTTGTAAAAATAGTTTTTAATGTTGAAATGTATTCGCCTTTTGAATTTCTTATTGTATTTCTATAAATGTTTTGCATTTACAATAAGTAGTTCACTATTTCAAAAAATGTTCTTGAATAAAAATCACGTTTGGCATTTTTTTAAAAGTTTTAATCTGCCATGTATTATAGTTCATATATACCGGGCTGCCATTTTAGACACTAAACCTCAGTTACTACGGTGGCTATGAGCGCGCTTTCCTGGTGGGAGGACTTGTATTAATCCTTCGTCCACAAGTTTTATGGAATTTTGCGAATTTGTTTTATTTTGTGCTGCTTCTGGTTGATTCTTTTATATTGGCGCTGCCAATCTTTCACAAATGGCTCGCATGGCGGAGTGGCTTGTGCATCTTATTCATTCGGCGGAGGAGAGTGAATGGGTCGGCCCACATGAACCGCCTCCTATGTGAAACGGCGATTTCTTGCCGCAATAAGCGGCATATAGGGGTCCCCAATTGATGGTTGTTGTCCCATGATATGGTCCCGGTTGTTTTTGCAGGTATTTGTTCCCGGCCATGCACTAGTAGAAAACAAGGCTTTGGTCCAGGCCTAGCCAGCCCATTAGTCCTGATTCAGTCATGAACCGGGACTCATGGGGCATAGGTCCCGATTCGTGAGGCTAGGGGCCGGCCGGACCTCGTGGGGCATTGTTCCCGGTTCGTCTGGACCCTTTGGTCCCCGTTGCAGACACGAATCGGGACCAATGGGCCTCGCTCTTGGCCCACAACCATTGGTCCCGGTTCGTGGTTGGAACCGGGACCAAAGGGGGTCCTTTAGTACCGGTTCCAGCCACGAACCGGGACCAATGAGATGCCTATATATACCCTCTCACCAACGAGTAGAGCACTCCACACTGTTCTGTTTTTTGGCCAGCAAGGGGAGAGCTTGGTGCTGCTCTAGCTCACCTCCTATGCACATGAGGTGTTTGATGAAATACCCGAGCCACACTTAAGCTTTCTCCTCTTGAAGCTCCTTGTCGAAGCTCCATTTTCCTCGATATTTTTCTAAGTTTGGCGGTCCGTCCTGTCCCGTCCTCATCGCTGTCGATCGCCCGCGCCGATCTCGTTGCCGGCACCACCGTGGTGAGCCTCTTGATCTTATCTTCTTTCTAAAAGAAAAAATTTCTCACGTGTATCATTTAGATTGATACTTGTGTAATTTTCTTAATTTTATTATTGTTTGTTATTATATAGTGCAATGGTTTTGGTATCCGCCTCCATCGGCCCTCGTCCTGTGTATGATTCGGATGTGGTATATATATTATCTTTCATAACTATTTGGTTCATTTATTGTTTACGACAATTATGCCGACCAACGTGACATAGAATTTATTTATCTAGGAGGTATCACTACTGCAGGATGCTGCTAACGCGACACGATTCGCAACCATGAACTATTTCTGATGAAGTATGCATCGTAAACATTGCACCATAAAATAGCGCGACAATGTTACGACGGTCCGACGTTTCGTAATCCTGTCCGACACTCGTACGACGATTAGCTAATGTTCTTAATAGTGAACCGTTTTTGATGGGCCGCGCATCATACACGTTCTTTAATAGTAAACCATTTGTGATGGGCCGCGCATCGTAAACGTAGCACCAAAGAATACCGACTGCGATGGCAATGCGAGCAGAAACGAGTAGGAGTACTGCAGGGGCCCTATCCCCGACAGTTTCTGGGTCGTGTGGGAAGGACCCCCCCCTATCGCCCACACTCACTTGGCGATGGTTCCAAATGCCGTCATGGAAAGGGGTTAAAAACCGTTTGTATAGCACCGACGTACACCAGTGTTAGGGTATCCTATGAAGACGCACTTTTCCTATTTGGGTTCGAGCTTATTAGACTGAAGCCTTTTGACATAAGCGTCGCATCCCCAAACTTTATGAAATGATAGCTTAGGTTTCTTGCCAAGCCACAGTTCATACGGTGTCGTCTCAATGGATTTGGACGATGCCCTATTTAACGTGAATGTGGCACTCTCTAGTGCATAACCCCATAATGATAAAGGAAAATCAGTAAGAGACATCATAGAACGCACCATATCTAATAAAGTAAGGTTATGCTGTTCAGACACACTGTTACGCTGTGGTGTTCCAGGTGCCGTGAGTTGTGAAACAAATCCACATTGTCTTAAATGAAGGCCAAACTCGTACCTCAAATATTCGCCTCTGCGATCAGATCATAAAAACT
Source organism: Triticum urartu (assembly GCF_003073215.2). Taxonomy (NCBI): domain Eukaryota; kingdom Viridiplantae; phylum Streptophyta; class Magnoliopsida; order Poales; family Poaceae; genus Triticum; species Triticum urartu. The sequence goes on from NC_053028.1 coordinate 62,321,674, forward strand.
TTATTTTCTTGTTGCAATGATTCTCCAGTTTACTCTGAAACTCTTTGAACTTTTCAAATGTTTCAGACTTGTGTTTCATCAAGTAGATATACCCATACCTACTCAAATCATCTGTGAAGGTCAGAACATAACGATACCCGCCGCGTGCCTCAACACTCATCGGACCGCATACATCGGTATGTATTATTTTCAATAAGTCATTCGCTCGCTCCATTGTTCCAGAGAACGGAGTTTTTGTCATCTTATGCATGAGGCATGGTTTGCAAGTATCAAATGATTCATAATCAAGTTATTCCAAAAGTCCATCTGCATGGAGTTTCTTCATGCGTTTTACACCAATATGACCTAAACGACAGTGCCATAAGTATGTTCCACTATCATTATCAACTTCACATCTCCTGGCATCAATATTATGAATATGTCTATCACTACAATCGAGATTCAACAAGAATAGACCATTCATCAAAGGTGCATGACCATAAAAGATATTACTCATATAAATAGAACAACCATTATTCTATGATTTAAATGAATAACCGTCTCGCAATAAACAAGATCCAGACATAATGTTCATGCTCAACGCTGGCACCAAATAAAAATTATTGAGGTCTAAAACTAATCCCGAAGGTAGATGTAGAGGTAGCGTGCCGATGGCGATCACATCGACCTTGGAACCATTTCCAATGTGCATTGTCACCTCGTCCTTAGCCAATCTTCGTTTATTCCGCAGCTCCTGTTTCGAGTTACAAATATGAGGAACCGAACCAGTATCAAATACCCAGGCGCTACTATGAGCATTGGTAAGGAACACATCAATAACATGTATATCAAATATACCTTTGTTCATTTTGCCATCCTTCTTATCCGCCAAGTATTTGGGCAGTTCCGCTTCCAGTGACCATTTCCCTTGGAGTAGAAACACATCAACAACATGTATATCAAATATACCTTTGTTTACTTTGCCATCCTTCTTATCCGCCAAGTATTTGGGGCAGTTTCGCTTCCAGTGACCATTTCCCTCGGAGTAGAAGCACTCAGTTTCAGGATTTGGTCCAGCTTTGGGCTTGTTCATGGAAGCGGCAACTTGCTTGCCATTCTTATTGAAGTTCCTTTTCTTTCGTTTGCTCTTTTTCTTGAAACTAGTGGTCTTGTTAACCATCAAAACTTTATGATCCTTTTTGCTTTCAACCTCTGCGGCCTTAAGCATTGCGAAGAGCTCAGGAATCATTTTCGTCATCCCTTGCATATTATAGTTCATCAGGAAGCCTTTATAGCTTGGTGGCAATGACTGAAGAACTCTGTCAATAACACTCTCAACTGGAAGATCAATTCCCGGCTGAGTCAAGTGGTTATGATACCCAGACAATTTGAGTATGTGTTCACTGAAGAACTATTCTCCTCCATCTTGCAGGTATAGAACTTGTTGGAGACTTCATATCTCTCAACCCGGGCATTAGCTTGAAATATCAACTTCAGCTCTTGGAACATCGCATTTGCTCTGTGGCATTCAAAATGTCTTTGATGTCCCAGTTCTAAACCGTAAAGCATGGCACACTGAACTATTGAGTAGTCATCAGATCGAGCCTGCCAGACATTCATAACATCTGCTGTAGCTCCTACAGCAGGTTTGTCACCTAGCGGTGCATAAAGGACATAATTTTTCTGTGCAGCAATGAGGATAATCCTCAAGTTACGGACCTAGTCCGTGTAGTTGCTATCATCATCTTTCAACTTAGCTTTCTCTAGGAACGCATTAAAATTCAAGGGAACGGTAGCACGGGCCATTGATCTACAACATAGATATGCAAAAACTATTAAGACTAAGTTCATGATAAATTTTAGTTCAAATAATCAAATTACTAATGAACTCCCACTTAAATCAACATCCCTCATGTTGTCTAAGTGATACATGATCCAAATCAACTAGCCCATGTCCGATCATCACATGATATGGGGTAATCTTCAAGGGTGAACATCTCTATGTTGATCATATCTACTATATGACTCATGTTTGACCTTTCGGTCTCCAGTGTTCCGAGACTATGTCTGTACATGCTAGGCTCGTCAAGTTTAACCCAAGGATTCTGCATGTGCAAAATTGGCTTACACCCGTTGTATGTGAATGTAGAGTCTATCACACCCGATCATCACGAGGTGCTTCGAAACGACGAACTTTAGCAACGGTGCATACTCAAGGGGAACACTTTTATCTTGAAATTAAGTGAAGAGATCATCTTATAATGCTTCCATCATTCTAAGGAAAATAAGATGCATAAAGGATAAACATCACATGCAATCAAAATATGTGACATGATATGGTCATCATCATCTTGTGCTTTTGATCTCCATCTCCAAAGCAACATCATGATCTCCATCGTCATTGGCACGACACTTTAATCTCCACCGTAGTGTTAGGGTCGTCTCGCCAACTATTGCTTCTACAACTATTGCTAACGCATAGCGATAAAGTAAAGCAATTACATGGCTCTTAGTCATTGACACGCAGGTCATACAATAATTAAAGACAACCCTAAGGCTCCTGCCGGTTGTCATACTCATTGGCATGCAAGTCGCGAACTTATTACAAAACATGATCATCTCATACATCAACATATATCATATCATATCTTGACCATATCACACCACAACATGCCCTACAAAAACAAGTTAGACGTCCTCTACTTTGTTGTTGCAAGTTTTATGTGGCTGCTATAGGCAACTAGCAAGAACTGTTCTTACCTATGCAAAACCACTATGGTGATTATCAAGTTTGTTGCTTTAACCTTCTTCAAGGAACGGCCGTAGTCAAATTCAATTCAACAAAAGTAGGAGAAACAGACACCCGCCAGCCACCTTTATGCAAAACAAGTTGCATGTTAGTCGGTGGAATGGGTCTCATGTGCGTGGACATTTAAGGTTCGTCCGGGCCGCTTCATACCACAATACCGCCGAACCAAAATAAGACGTTGGCGGTAAGCAGTATGAACATCACAACCCACAACTCCTTTTGTGTTCTATTCGTGCATATCATCTACGCATAGACCTGGCTCATGATGCCACTGTTGGGGAAGGTTGCATGGAAAACAAAAAAATTCTGCGCACACGCAAGATCTATCCATGGAGATGCATACCTACGAGAGGGGGAGAGCATATACATACCCTTGTAGATCACTAAGCGGGATCGTTTATCACGCGGTTGATGTAGTCGTACTCTTCGTGATCCGATCAAGATCCAACCGATCTAGTGCCGAACGGACGGCACCTCTGAGTTTAGCACACGTGCGGATCGATGACGTCTCCTCCTTCTTGATCCAGCAAGCAGGAGAGGAGAAGTAGATGGGATCACAACCAACACGACGGCGTGATGGTGATGGTGGTGGTAGAGCACCGACAGTGCTTCGCTAAGCATCGATGGGACGAGGCAGTGGAACTACGGAGTAACGGGAGAGAGAGGGGAGCCAAGGGCTTGGTGTGTCCTCTTGGGGCACTGAGGGAGTCCTGGATTAGGGGGTCTCCGGACAGCCCGACTATATCCTTTGGCCGGACTGTTGGACTATGAAGATATGAGATTGAAGACTTCGTCCCGTGTCCGGATGGGACTCTACTTGGCGTGGAAGGCAAGCTAGGCAATACGGATATGTATATCTCCTCATTTCTAACCGATCTTGTGTAACCCTAGCCCCCTCAGGTGTCTATATAAACCGGAGGGTTTAGTCGGTAGGACAACAGACAATCATACCATAGGCTAGCTTCTAGGGTTTAGCCTCTTTGATATCGTGGTAGATCAACTCTTGTAATACTCATATCATCAAGAACAATCAAGAAGGACGTAGGGTATTACCTCCATCAAGAGGGCCCGAACCTGGGTAAAAATCATGTCCCCTGCCTCCTTTTACCATCCGCCTTAGACGCATAGTTCGGGACCCCCTACCCGAGATCCGCTGGTTTTGACACCGACATTGGTGCTTTCATTGAGAGTTCCACTATGTCATCACCATAAGGCTTGATGGCTCCTTCGATCATCGCTAGCGATGCGGTCCAGGGTGAGGCTTTCCTCCTCGGACAGATCTTCATATTCGGCGGCTTCACACTACGGGCCAATTCGCTTGGCCATCTGGAGCAGATCGAGAGCTACGCCCCTGGCCATCAGGTCAGGTTCGGAAACTTAAACTACACCGCCGACATCCGCTGAGACTTGATCTTCGATGGATTCGAGCCCATGTCGGATACGCCGCACAGTCATGACGAGCTTGACGTAACTCTGCCATCGGACAGTGTTCGGGAGATCGCGTCCGCAACTACTCCGGCCGTTAATCCGGAGCAAAATTGCGTCATCCGAGAGCGGAGGGATAGACCCCGCCATAGAGGCTGCCCTCTCAGTGGCGATAGAGCCAGATACTGACTTCACCCCTTACGAGAGCTGTATCGCTGAACCATTGGGTTCATCTCCGGCCATGGACTCCGAGCCGCTCAAATCCGTGCCCGTCGAATCCGACTGGGCACCGATCATGGATTTCACCTCCGCGGATATCTTTCAACACTCGCCCTTCGGCGACGTGCTAAATTCATTAAGTTCTCTGTCCCTGTCAGGAGAACCTTGGCCGAACTATGTCCGCCTAGAATGGGATGCGGACGATGAAGAAATTCGCTGCCCACCCACCACCCACTTAGTAGCCACTGTCGACGACTTAACCGACATGCTCATCTTCGGATCCGAAGACTTTGACGGTATGGACGACGAAGCCGGAGACGAACAGGAACCACCGCCCTCAGGGCGCTGGACCGCCACCTCATCATATGATATATACATGGTGGACACCCCCAAGGAAGGCAATGGCGACGAGACAGCGGAGGATGACCCCTCCAAGAAGCAGCCCAAGAAACCGACGTCAGCGGCGCCGCTCTAAGTCCCGCCATAGCAAGAGCAGTGATATTGGCACAGGAGATAATAACACTTCGGATAGCGCCGAAGACAACAACAATCCCCTCCAGCATGATGTAGAGTTGGAGGATGAACAAGCTCGCCCTCCAGAGCAGGCAGTAGATGGAGAACCGGAGGAGGACAATTACATGCCTCTCTCTGAAGACGACCCAAGCCTCGGCGACGACGAATTTATCGTGCCTGAGGACCCCGTCGAGCAAGAGCACTTCAAGCGCCGGCTTATGGCCATGGAAAATAGCCTGAAGAAAAAGCAGCAACAGATTCAAGCTGATCAAGACTTGCTAGCAGACAAGTGGACCGAAGTCCTTGCGGCCGAGGAGTATGAACTCGAGCGCTTGTCCAAGAGTTACCCAAAACGCAGGTTGCTACCTCACCTCGAGGAGGAAGCATTGAAACCTCATTCACCAGTGTATGATACGGCTGACCGGCCACTACGTGGCCGAGCTAGAGAGGCATTTCAGCCTGAAGTTCAGCCCGCACCCCGTCGCCACTCAATCAAAAATACTAAGGCCCGGGGTAACACAGAGGACCTGCGAGACATATTGGACAGTAAGGCAAAAATCGCAAGGTCAATATACGGGACACGGGCACGCGCGCCAACACGGGACGATGATCGTCGCGTCGGATACACCAACAGTAAATCCGGCCGGGCCGAATACAGTAGACAAGACTCATACGAACTGCGTCGGGATATAGCCCGGCACAGAGGCGTCGCACACCCCCTATGCTTCACTGATGAAGTTATGAATCATGAATTCCCGGAGGGTTTCAAACCCGTAAATATCGAATCATACGATGGCACAACTAATCCCGTTGTATGGATTGAGGATTTCCTCCTTGACATCCATATGGCTCGCGGTGATGATCTACATGCCATCAAGTACGTCCCACTAAAACTCAAAGGACCAGCTCGACATTGGCTGAACAGCTTGCCGGCAGATTCCGTAGGCAGTTGGGAGGATCTGGAAGACGCATTCCTTGACAACTTCCAGAGCACTTATGTGCGGCCACCGAATGCTGATGACTTGAGCCACATAACCCAGCAGCCAGGGGAATCGGCCAGACAATTTTGGACACGGTTCCTGACTAAGAAAAACCAAATTGTAGACTGTCTGGATGTAGAGGCCCTAGCGGAATTCAAGCATAGCATCCACGACAAGTGGCTCGCCCTGCACCTCGGCCAGGAGAAGCCAAAATCTATGGCAGCCCTCACAACACTCATGACCTGCTTTTGCGCGGGCGAGGACAGCTGGCTGGCTCGCAGCAACAACACATCAAGGAATCGGGATACCTCGGATACCAAAGATGTTAACGGTAGGCAGCATAGTAACAGACCAAACCGCCGCAATAACGACGGTAACACCGAAGATACGGCAGTCAATGCCAGATTCAGAGGCTCTAGATCCGGTCAGCGGGAAATGCCATTTAAAAGAAATACTCTGGCTCCGTCCAGTCTGGACCGCATACTGGATCGCTTGTGTCAAATCCACGGCACCCCCGACAAGCCAGCCAATCACACCAACAGAGAATGCTGTGTGTTCAAGCAGGACAACAAGTTAAATGCCGAAAACAAGGACAAGGGGCTGCATAGCGATGACGAGGAGGAGCCCCGGCAGCCGAACACAAGAGGACAGAAGGGGTTTCCCCCACAAGTGAAGACGGTGAACATGATATACGCAACCCACATTCCCAAGAGGGAGCGGAAGTGTGCACTAAGGGACGTCTATGCGATGGAGCCCGTCGCCCCAATGTTCAACCCATGATCTGCTTGCCCGATCACCTTCGATCGCAGGGACCACCCCACTAGCATCTGTCATGGCGGATCCGCCGCACTGGTTCTAGACCCCATCATTGACGGATTTCAACTCACTCGAGTCCTTATGGACGGCGGCAGCAGCCTGAACCTGCTTTATTAGGATACAGTGCGAAAAATGGGTATCGATCCCTCGAGGATCAAACCCAGCAAAACCACCTTTAAAGGCGTCATCCCAGGTGTAGAGGCCCATTGCACAGGCTCAATCACACTGGAAATAGTCTTCGGATCACCGGACAACTTCCAAAGCGAAGAGTTAATCTTCGACATCGTCTTGTTTCACAGTGGCTATCATGCACTGCTCGGACGAACAGCATTTGCAAAATTCAATGCAGTGCCGCATTACGCATATCTCAGGCTCAAGATGCTAGTACCTCACGGGGTCATAACAGTAAATGGAAACACAGAACGCTCCCTCCGTACGGAAGAGCACACCGCGGCCCTTGCAGCAGAAGCACAAAGGAGCCTGTTCAGGCAGACCACTCATTCGGCGTCACAGCCCCTGGACACCTTCAAGCGAGTCCGGAACAAGCTGCATCAGGATCGCCTGGCACGATCAGAGCTCGCCTAGCAATTCAGCCCCCATCCCTGTCCCAGTGAAGCGACAAAATCCATGCCGCGCGTACATAACTACGCATTGAAAATACCATGGACAATAGGCGGGGCACGATGAGGACACGCCCTGCATTGTGGCTTAACCGCACTAGGGGTTGTATACCTTTGTCATTCCTTTTCTCTTTCAGGGCCTAACTCTCTAGAAGCCCTTTCCGGCAGTACGATTGCCGTACACATTCCGGAAGCAACAACCAAGGCGGCAAGAAGCTAAGATGAACACGGGAACCGTCAGGTGGTCTCTAGTAATAATCGATATACCCATTTTTCACTATTTATGCGTAGCTTGCCCTGGGGTAGGACATTTCGAATTGTCCCACTTTATGCTTATTGCACTACTTGTACCAAGTACGCTTCGACGTGTCATTTAAATAACAATGCTTATCATTAATCTGTCATTGCATTATTTAAGTTTCTCTCTCTCTCTCTCTCTCTCTCTCTCTCTCTCTCTCTCTTATATATGTCCGTTTACGACAATCCGCACCCGCACGTGCGGGTAAGGTCAGTTTGCCAGGGGTCCTCGTTTACCCCATAATACGACGCAAGAAGTCTGAACACTTTCGATAGTGCGGCACCCCGAACTTATAGCATTATATGCATCAGCTCCAAATCATGTCTTTGGTCAAATGTTGGGTCGCCCGGCTCCCATGCTTTGGTAGCTTACGTTCCGCTATATCGGCTAAGGTAGCGGTGGGAGAACTACTGCGATTGTGTCCTGGTTCTTCCGGATGAGCACCTCAGTAGAGAAAGCCAAAAACTGACTGTCATGATAAGGCGAGAAATGGTCGCTGTTCGAGAGGTCTCATGTCCTTAAAGTCTTTTTCCGCTTGGGCGAGGAGTCCTCCTTGTCTGGCTTAGGCGTGTATAGCGCCCCAAATTCGGCCCTCCGAATACCAGGGGCTTCGCCAAAATTTAAAATCATAGACTTCTATAGCTATGTGAGAGTGGTAAAGCATTATAGTCTGATTGCCTAGTTCGTTGCGCTGAACACATCCCTTGAATGACCCAAAATTTGGGTAAAGAGTGCGCAGGTTGATCCCGAACACCAAAGTACTAGTTACACGGGGGCATAAGCTGACGATTGGCCAACTCTAAGATTTTATAAATGGCCGCACAGAAGGTAATATTTTAAATTAAGAAAGCGTCGCATGACACAAATGAACTCGTTTGATATTACAGGATCACATGAGCATGTTCATTCAAAAATTACATCCTTGGCACACTCATCTGCCACTAGGCGGGAACCCTTCAGGACACTCTCATAATAATTCTCGGGGCAGCGATGCTCCTTGCCCTCCGGCGGCCCCTCCTTCACCAGCTTCACGGCGTCCAGCTTCGCCCAGTGCACCTTCGCCCAGGCAAAAGCCCTGCGTGCACCCTCGATGCAGACACACCGCTTGATGACTTCAAGCCGTGCACAGGTGATACGTCTCCAACGTATCTATAATTTTTTATTTCTCCATGCTATATTATCTACTATTTTGGACATTATTGGGCTTTATTATCCACTTTTATATTATTTTTGGGACTAACCTAGTAACCGGAGGCCCAGCCAAGAATTGTTGATTTTTGCCTGTTTTAGGGTTTCGAAGAAAAGGAATATCAAACGTAGTCCAAACGGAATGAAACCTTCGGAAACGTGATTTTCTCATCAGATAAGATCCAGGAGACTTGGACCCTCTGTCAAGAAAGCCACGAGGCGGTCACGAGGGTGGAGGGTGCCCCCCCGGGCGCGCCCCCTGCCTCGTGGGCCCCTCAAAGCTCCACCGACGTACTTCTTCCTCCTATATATATCCACGTACCCCCAAACGATCGGGGATGGAGCCAAAAACCTAATTCCAGCGCTGCAACTTTTTGTATCCACGAGATCCCATCTTGGGGCCTGTTCTGGAGCTCCGCCGGAAGGGGCATCGATCACCGAGGGCTTCTACATCATCATCCAAGCCCCTCCGATGAAGTGTGAGTAGTTTACTTCAGACCTACGAGTCCATAGTTAGTAGCTAGATGGCTTCTTCTCTCTTTTTGGATCTCAATACAATGTTCTCCCCCTCTCTCGTGGAGATCTATTCGATGTAATCTTCTTTTTGCGGTGTGTTTGTTGAGACCGATGAATTGTGGGTTTATGATCAAGTCTATCTATGAATAATATTTGAATCTTCTCTGAATTCTTTTATGTATGATTGGTTATCTTTGCAAGTCTCTTCGAATTATCAGTTTGGTTTGGCCTACTAGATTGATTGTTCTTGCCATGGGAGAAGTGCTTAGCTTTGGGTTCGATCTTGCGGTGTCCTTTCCCAGTGACAGAAGGGGCAGCAAGGCACGTATTGTATCATTGCCATCGAGGATAACAAGATGGTTTTTTTTATCATATTGCATGAAACTATCCCTCTACATCATGTCATCTTGCTTTAGGCGTTAATCTAGATGCATGTTCGATAGCAGTCGATGAGTGGAGTAATAGTAGTAGTTGCAGGCAGGAGTCGGTCTACTTGTCTCGGACGTGATGCCTATACACATGATCATACCTAGATATTCTCATAACTATGCTCAATTCTGTCAATTGCTCAACAGTAATTTGTTCACCCACCGTAGAATACTTATGCTCTTGAGAGAAGCCACTAGTGAAACCTATGGCCCCCGGGTCTCTTTCTCATCATATCAATCTCCATCACTTTATTATTGCATTGCTTTTACTTTGCTTTTACTTTTTACTTTGCATCTCTATACCAAAAATACCAAAATATTATTTATCATCTCTATCAGATCTCACTTTCGTAAGTGACCATGAAGGGATTGACAACCCCTAAGAGGGTTGGTTGCGTTGAGCTATTGTTTTTGTGTAGGTACGAGGGACTCACGCGTAGCCTCCTACTGGATTGATACCTTGGTTCTAAAAAACTGAGGGAAATACTTACGCTACTTTGCTGCATCATCCCTTCCTCTTCGGGGAAATCCAACGCAGTGCTCAAGAGGTAGCAGCAGGCTTCCACAAGCCGCCTCACCAGACCGAAGTAGCTGCCGGACAGGGGCTCGCCAGGCCACATCTGGACTATAAGGCCCCTCATGGCCTGTTCGGCCGCCTTGTGAAGCTCGACCAACTGCTTCAGCTGGTCGCTCAAGGGCACAGGGTGTTCGGTCCCAGTATACTGAGACCAGAACAACTTCTCCATCGAGCTCCCCTCTGATGTCTACTACACAACCTTCTTCTTGTAGACGTTGTTGGGCCTCCAAGTGCAGAGGTTTGTAGGACAGTAGCAAATTTCCCTCAAGTGGATGACCTAAGGTTTATCAATCCGTAGGAGGCGTAGGATGAAGATGGTCTCTCTCAAGCAACCCTGCAACCAAATAACAAAGAGTCTCTTGTGTCCCCAACACACCCAATACAATGGTAAGTTGTATAGGTGCACTAGTTCGGCGAAGAGATGGTGATACAAGTGGAAAATGGATAGTAGATAAAGGCTTTTGTAATATGAAAAATATAAAAACAGCAAGGTAACTAATGGTAAAAGTGAGCATAAACGGTATTGCAATGATAGGAAAGAAGGCCTAGGGTTCATATATACTTTCACTAGTGTAAGTTCCCTCAAGAATGATAACATAATTGGATCACATAACTATCCCTCAACATGCAACAAAGAGTCACTCCAAAGTCACTAATAGCGGAGAACGAACGAAGAGATTATGGTAGGGTACGAAACCACCTCAAGGTTATTCTTTCCAATCAATCCATTGGGCTATTCCTATAAGTGTCACAAACAGCCCTAGAGTTCGTACTAGAATAACACCTTAAGACACAAATCAACCAAAACCCTAATGTCACCTAGATACTCCAATGTCACCTCAAGTATCCGTGGGTATGATTATACGATATGCATTACACAATCTCAGATTCATCTATTCAACCAACACATAGAACCTCAAAGAGTGCCCCAAAGTTTCTACTGGAGAATCACGATGAAAATGTGTGCCAACCCCTATGCATAGGTTCATGGGTGGAACCCGCAAGTTGATCACCAAAACATACATCAAGTAAATCACGTGGTATCCCATTGTTACCACAGATACGCACGGCAAGACATACATCAAGTGTTCTCAAATCTATAAAGACTCAATCCGATAAGATAACTTCAAAGGGGAAACTCAATCCATTACAAGAGACTAGAGGGGGAGGAGAAACATAAGATCCAACTATAATAGCAAAGCTCGCGATACATCAAGATCGTACCATCTCAAGAACACGAGAGAGGGAGAGAGATCAAACACATAGCTACTGGTACATACCCTTAGCCCCGAGGGAGAACTACTCCCTCCTCGTCATGGTGAGCACCGGGATGATGAAGATGGCCACCGGAGAGGGTTTCCACCTCCGGCAGGGTGCCGGAACGGGTCTAGATTGGCTTTCGGTGGCTACGGAGGCTTCTAGCGGCGGAACTCCCGATCTATTGTGCTCTCCCATGTTTTTAGGGTATATGGAGATATATAGGTGGAAGAAGTATGTCAGGGGGGCCAAGAGGGGCCCACGAGGGTGGAGGGCGCGCCCCCCTACCTTGTGGCCTCCTCGAAGGTCCCCTGACGTGCACTCCAAGACTTCTAGGCTTCTTTCCTTCCAAAAATGAGTTCCGTGGAGTTTCAGGTCAATTGGACTCCGTTTGATTTTCCTTTTCTTCGAAACCCTAAAACAAGGTAAAAACAGAAAGTGGTACTAGGCTCTGGGTTAATAGGTTAGTTCAAAAATGATATAAAAGTGTATAATAAAGCCCATAAACATCCAAAACAATAGATAATATAGCATGGATCAATCAAAAAATTTAGATACGTTGGAGACGTATCACCCTCCTCAGCCCGGTAAAACTCTGCGGCATCCAGTACACTGCGGGGAAGATCTGCAAACGCTCCTGGAGAGCTCCGAACTCGGGTAAGAAAAAAGAAAGTCTCCTTCACGTGCTTTCTTTGCATAATGAATGCCTTACCCGCTGCTATCTTCTTCACCGCATCAATCTCCTGGAGGGCCTTGTGGGCTTCGGCCTTGGAGCTCCGGACACTTTCAAGCGCCTGTGCGAGCTCGGGCTCTCGTGTCTTAGAGTCAAGCTCCAAGGACTCGTGCTTTTTGACGAGAGCCTCGAGCTCTTGCTGCACCTCACCTACTCGGGCTTCTTGCTTTTCCCGTTCAATGCGCTCCTTGGCTGCTTTGTCTTCGGCCTCGGACAACGCCTTCCTCAGGGTCACCACTTCGGTCGTGGCCCCTAGCAAACCCATGATGATCCTATTACTTTACAACAGAATATCTTTTTAACTATATATATACAGGGGTATTTCTTACCTTTGCTATCTTCAAGCTGCCTCTTGGTAAGGCCGAGCTCGTCCTCGGACCGCTTCAGGTCCTGCTTCAGCGCAGAGACCTCCGCAGTACGTGCGACAGCGGCCAGCAGTGATGCCTGCACATACACATAGACATACTCTAATTAGAATACTGAGTTATCATTTGATCATCTATTCGGCTTTTCTTCGCGAATGCCGAACAGAGCATCAGGGGCTACTATCTATGCGGTAATATTTTCTTCTATTTTTATTGCTTACCTCAAAGCCTATTAGGAGGCTGGCGCAAGCTTCAGTCAGTCCGTTTTTGGCGGACTGAACCTTCTCGACCACCGCACTCATGATAGTGCGGTGCTCTTCATCGATGGAAGCGCTGCGGAGCGCTTTCAGCAAGCTGTCCGGTGCCTCTGGTTGGACAGAGGACACTGACACTGATGGTTGGCCCCCCTTAATGGGGGACCGACTGCCAGAGTCCGGAACCATCGAGGGTTCCGGTGCAGTGTTCGGCTGAGTGCCGAACTCGGAGCCCGTTGGAGACTCGCTCCTTTGGTACCAAGGGTCCGGGAAGTCGCCTCGAGGCGCCCCCAGGACCACCTCCCCTTGGCTCGGTGCCTTTTGAGACAACACCTCGGCATTGTCCGTAGGGCGAGGGGTGGTAGCGGTCGGGAGAGAACCGATGTTCTTATCCGACGAGTCCAGAGAGCCGCTCGACGAGGATACGTCGAGACGAGCTCGGGACGGACTCCATAATCATGTTCGGCATGAGGAGAGGCAGTGTAGTAAAACATACCATGAAGTACTATGGTGCCCAGACACTTACGACTTCGCCAGGGGCTTGACCCTTGGTAGCCACTCGTCGCCACAGTCGGCGACCGTCGTGGCACAGTCCGGAGGGAGGGTCCTTCCCCTCTTGGACCCTTCGGCCTCCCCGGATGGGTCAACCTTCCTTTTCTTGTCTCCCCCGGCTAGGGGGGAGAACTTTCCTCTTCCTCCTCCTCGTCTTCGTGGGAGGAGTGTGCGTCGGAGTCATCGGACGATGAGTCTGATACAACCTTGCGCCGGAGACCCTTTCAGGTCCCCACGGCTTTCTTCTTGGTCTTCTTCACCAGCACCTTGTAAGGTGCCGGAGTCAGCATCTCCGTTAGGAGAGCACCTGCAGGATCTTCGGGCAGGGGGGCTGGCCAATCAAGCTGCTCCGCTATCTTTATCCAGTCCTGTTAATGGCATAGAAGCTTAGATCCTGCATATGACTAAACCGGGGCAAATAAATACCCTGAGAGGTATAAAAACTACCGAATTGGCGCGGCGTTTTGCACTGAGTCTGCGGTCCTTGAACAGCACCCTCCAGACGTCTTCGTGCGTCGTGTCATAGAGCTCTCTCTGCATCTGGTGCTTGGCCGAGTTGAACTCCCACAAATCGAATGCCCGTCGTTGACACGGGAGGATCCGGCGGAAGAGCATGACCTGGACCATGTTGACGAGCTTGATTTTCTTGCTCATCATGTTCCTGATACAGGTCTGGAGTCCGGTCAACTCTACCGAAGAACCCCAGGACAGGCCCTTCTCTTTCCAGGAGGTGAGCCGCATGGGGATTCCGGATCGAAATTTGGGGGCCGCCACCCAGTTGGAGTCACGCGGCTCGGTGATGTAGAACCACCCCGATTGCCACCCATTTATGGTATCCACATAGGTTCCCTAGAGCAAGGTGACATTAGGCATCTTGCCCACCATGGCGCCTCTGCACTCTACTTGCTGGCCACCCACCACCTTCGGTTTAACATTGAAGGTTTTCAGCCATAGTCAGAAGTGGGGCCTGATGTGGAGGACGACGATAAACGCCGAGATGTTGAGGATGAAATTGGGGGCCAGATCATGAAAATCCAGCTCATAGTAGAACATGAGCCCGCGAACAAATGGGTGGAGGGCAAATCCCAGTTCGCGGACAAAATGGTTCAGGGGCTACTGAGAGAGTCCTGGATTAGGGGGTCTCCGGACAGCCGGACTATATCCTTTGGCTGGACTGTTGGACTATGAAGATATGAGATTGAGGACTTCGTCCCGTGTCCGAATGGGACTCTACTTGGCGTGGAAGGCAAGCTAGGCAATATGGATATGTATATCTCCTCCTTTGTAACCGACCTTGTTTAACCCTAGCCCCCTCCAGTATCTATTAAACCGGAGGGTTTAGTCCATAGGACAACAGACAATCATACCATAGGCTAGCTTTTAGGGTTTAGCCTCCCTTATCTCGTGGTAGATCAACTCTTATAATACTCATATCATCGAGAACAATGAAGCAGGACGTAGGGTACTACCTCCATCAAGAGGGCCCGAACCTGGGTAAACATCGTGTCCCCTACCTCCTGTTACCATCCACCCTAGACGCACAGTTCGGGATCCCCTACCCGAGATCCGCCGGTTTTGACACCGACAGGGGCCGCCACCCAGTTGGAGTCGCGCGGCTCGGTGATGTAGAACCACCCCGATTGCCACCCCTTTATGGTATCCACATAGGTGCCCTCGAGCCAGGTGACATTAGGCATCTTGCCCACCATGGCGCCTCCGCACTCCGCTTGCTGGCCACCCACCACCTTCGGTTTAACATTGAAGGTTTTAAGCCATAGGCCGAAGTGGGGCCTGATGCGGAGGAAGGCCTCGCACACAACGATAAACGCCGAGATGTTGAGGATGAAATTGGGGGCCAGATCATGAAAATCCAGCCAATAGTAGAACATGAGCCCGCGGACAAACGGGTGGAGGGGAAATCCCAGTCCACGAACAAAATGGGTAAGAAAAAGTACCCTCTCATGGGGTTCGTGTCACGACTGGCTTTCCGGGCTTTAATTTCCAGAAAGTGGCCGTTGTGCTCACCAGTCCCAGGATTACTGTTAGCTGATGAGGCACCAACTTGATACAAAATTCCAAGCAAAAATACAAAATGTGTAGTACAAGACCATTGTGGCCTATGAGTACATCAAATGGTTTATAGAGGTTAATGGCCGAAGCGGTCTGTGGTTCACCATGGTCTATGGGACTCCATTTCCCACAGGAACAGCTGACCAGGTTAACTCCTATCTTCGTGAGGCTGCTATCACCGTTGCTTAGGTCCCGAGGCTGTCATCGCCACGCTCCTCTCCAAGCAAGCAATCTGGCCAAGACAATAGCCAGGGACAAGCCAGTGAGTACTTTGAATGTACTCGCAAACATTAAGAACACAGGTATAATATAATTGATCAACATACACTGAAATATTCTATGATCACATCGTCAGTCATAAATAAAATCTTGATGCATGCAAGCAGGTTATTTATATGCAACCGTAATATGCAATGACAGAATAGAAATAAAATGCACCGATCGGATGTCTGAAGCGACATCTCGAAAGGATAGTAAAAGTGAGCATGCCTCAGTCGGGCGTCTTAGCGACACCACGTAAGGGGCTTATAAAGTAAATAAAATAACAAGCATGCCACAGTCGGGCGTCCGAGCGACGCCACATAAAGGGCTTATAAGAAAATGAAATAACAAACATGCCGCAGTCGGGCGTCTGTGCGACGCCGCATAAAGGGCTTATGAGTAAATGAAATAACCGCATGCCACAGTCGGGCGTCTGAGTGACACCACATAAAGGGCTTGTAAAAATAAATAAAATAACAAGCATGCCACAGTCGGGCGTCTGAGCGACGCCACATAAAGGGCTTATAATCATAGTGAATATCCAGGAGGTGGTACCGTCCCAGGGATATTCCTTATTTCAAACAATACAACCGGTTAGTCCATAATGATAACAATCATAACCATCATATATCACATGTCATCATCAATATTCGAGTTTAGTGGTTTCTCCTTCGAAGACCGACACTAAGACCGACACTTGACCCATCCCAGACTGTAGTCCTTAACCATGGACACGGCTATTCGAATAGGTTTAATCTCTGCAGAGGGTGTACTCTTTACCCACGAGTAACGGATTCCTTTAGTCCATCAGACTAATTCCATCTACGGTCTTTTAATTGAAACACACCTGACTTGCACACACCAGCTTTTACTCGTGTCTGGAATCACCCATGACACCTGTTAAGCAAAACTCTAAGTGGGGAGGCTACAACCTCGCGTAGCATGGGATCAAATTTCTATCGCGCGCTCTAAGGGGTGCCCCCCTCTCGGTCCCAACCGGATACACCCATGCCCCCGGACCAGGTGGCATGCCTACCGGCTACAACCGGTATCTTCCACGATGGCCTCTCTGTACAGTGTGTGCCAAGACAAGGGTTAACAACTTACTGAACCATACCCCACCTACGGTAGGGACCAGTGGCAGTACGAAACAAGTATGGGGGTTACCGGAACAAGACACGATCTATGGCCGACTCAGAAGGCTTATGAGTTCCCTGCATGACATGTATATCAAATACATTTCAACCGATGAAATCACCACCCATTATACCTTACTATGCCATACCGGACATAACCGTCCCGACGGGGACCGGCGACAAGCTCACTCCTACCCAAGGCAGAGGCTTTCCCGGATTCCTTTCCGGCATGCATGCAAGGCACATGAGGATGATTACCATCACAAGTATATTCATTTCCAACAGAAAGGAAATCACTAATATGCATCCATGCAAATGACCATATCACATGAAATAACAAGTTCTCCGAAATAAGGTGGTGTTATAAACGTGTCAACTAACACACCAAAAATATTATTCCGGGGTTCAGAATGCTTGCCTTCAAGTTGTGGAGGGGTGAGGTGCTCTCCAAAACTTTTGAAAGTTTTCTTCTCTCTCTCCAAAATCCTATTTAAAATATATTTGAATTAACACACAATTCCAAAACAGCACAAAAAAAGTTGTTTGAATTTTTTGAAATAAATCTTAAAATAAACTAGACAAAATTTGAGGAAGGTAGGAAAAAGAATCAATTCATTTGGAGATATATTTAAAAAGTTATAGGCAGTCAAAGTTGTGGTCAAAATCTGTTTTTAAAATAAAACAGAAAAGAAAACGTTTCAGAGGGGAATACGCTTTCGGAGCGGGGGAGACGTACTGGGGTGGATTACGCCTTCACTTATCCCACGTGCATAGGTACAGGGTCACTGACAGTGGGTCCAGGGGGCCCACTGGTCAGGTTTGACCAGTCGCCGCACCCCTTCTCCCTCCTCTGTCCGAGCGGGGCGAGGCTCCGGCGACCAACGCCGGCGAGTGGCGGCTCCCCGCGGCCTCTGGAGGGCGGGGATGGATCCGCAAGACTGGGGCGGTCCTCCCGGTAGTCGTTGGGTCGGCGGGGATGGAGCGAGCTGCCGGCGGCGAGCTTCGCGGCGGAGAAGGTTTCGGGGGCGAAGTGAATTTTTGCCCGCGGCGAGTCCCGAGCAAAATTGAGTGGGGGTTTGGACTCATGAGAGGGAGAGGGAGTTCCTGGTGAAGAGAGTGGAGCGGGGGAGGTCCTGGTGGCGCCGGAACAGCCGTGGCAGTGGCGGCGGCAGGAGTTGCCGGAGACGGGGAAGAAAGCCTCCCTGGGTCGAATGCGAGCTAGGGGAGCGCTATTAGGGTGGCCTGAGGTTGCCTGCGTGCTCGGGGGAGTTCGAGGACCTCCCTTTATAGCACGTCCAAGTCGGTTTGCGGCGGCCGGGGATAAGAACGGCGGCGAACCGCCTCTCTGTGCTGCAGGGCGACGTGGCGGTGGCTGGTCGGCTCCAGGAGCTACCGACGAATGCTACACTGTCCATGGTGGCGAGCTGGCGCGCTGTGGTGGTCGGGGCGGTGCCGACCATGGCAGGAGCGGGTGCGGCCGCGGGCGTGCCGCCAAGAGGGCTCTGGTGGCGGCGCTGTAGGGCGCCAGGGGGCGGTCGGGGCCTTTGGCGTGACGCGGCGAGAGGGAGAGGATCAGGACGAGCTCGGGGAAGTTTATCCAGGGGCGTGCTGGCTCGGGCGCGAGCATGTGCAAAACGCGTGCTCTGCTCGCGCTCCGGGCATGCACGACACTCGTTCAACGAAATGCCAGGGCGACCAGAACTGCTAGATAGCTTATGCAAATTCCCAGGCCTAGGTTAGAGACCGTTAGTAGGCTACTAGACAACTTGATTTGGACAGGTGGGAGAGTTCACAACACAAACTTACAATCATGCCAAAACTGTTCATGCCCACAGGGTGTTTGACAAAATGCCAGAGGCATCTAGGAAGGTCTTGGAGTGGTCAAAAACTCCAGATTGAAGTCTCTTTGGATGTACAAGAGGGTGGTGAGGTTAGTTTGTGAAAAGCACAAACTTGTTAGTGCAAGTTTTGCAAAACCACAATTCTAGACAGAAAATAATGGCATCATTTCATGAACCAAAAATGATCCAAAGGGTGCATGCTCCTGGAGTTTGGGGTTTAGTAGGGAGGACTAAGAGTAGAAAAAGGAATCATGGAAAAAGGAGCAACTAAAACTGTGGTTGCAGTACAAATCCTCAAGTTGGACCAGAATGAAAGAGAGGTTGATTCACTCAAAATTTTCAAAGAACAACACTAGGTTTTTGCATAATGTTGAATCATATGCTACTACCAACATCCCATAATTTTGGTGGAGGCTAGAAAGAAATATTTAAATGAGTTGTAGTGCAAAATTGCACTCTGGACCAGAGAAGAAAATTGGGTGTAGAGCTTAAATTATTACAAGAATAAAAGATATTTTTGCATAAAAGTGATTTAAAAACATCACATGACATCTCCAAATTTTTGTTGGAATTATGAAAGAGTTTATCAAATGGTTGCAGTTTAAAATATGGCCATATAACCTTGAAAAACCATTTTTCAAGAAAATAAAGATCAAGCAAATTAATTATGTAATTAGTTCTACTAATAAAATAAAAGTTTTTCTTGAGAGGTTAAACAAGTCCAAAAACATATTTGAAAAGTTTTCACTTTGGGGAAAAACTCCATAATAACAAGGGAGAAAAAGGTTCAAAAATAAAAAGGGAGCCCAGAAAATAAAAGTTTTAATTTCCTGGCAAAATTTTTAATTAATAAAACAAGGTCAAAAATTTGGGGTGTCACAGTTCGGGCGTTGGGATGATCTGCCCCGCATTTGGCAGCCGGTGCGCGATATCCGTGGCCAGATATCTGGCTTCCCGTAACTTTTTGATGTTCTCCTCCGTGACGGAGGAGACCATCCACTTGCCTCCTGCTCCGGACATGCTTGGAGTGGTTTGATAAGAGGAACGCAAGCTTGGGCGCTAGAGCTCGAGTGTGCGGGAATGGGTAAGCAAGGAGGAAGAAGGCGTTGGTGAAAATAGTGAATCCTTGTCCCTTTATAAGGGCGGAAGAGGCGATGCGTCTCCCCACTTGCCTGGTAAAACCGCTTATTCCCCAGGCGCCGTAATTGATGGCGCGGTTGGGTTATCCACGTCCGTATTGATGAGAATCCCGTAATAAGGGGGACACGATCTCTGCTTTGACAAGATGTGTCGAGGAAACCGCCCCATGTTATGTGCGGTGCTGGTTGAGAAAAACGGTTCGAATAATGACCGAGCCATGACATAACGTCGTGCTGTCAAAAATGCGTCAGCAGATTAGATTTTCTCAAATATTATTCTCTCTGCGGTAGTATATGGAACTTGTTTTGCAGAGCCGGACACTATTCTGGTGTTCAAAATCTTCTATGGAGTGTTCGGAGGAGGAACCGGCCTAGCAATGCCGAAGACAATACTGTGTGCCGGACTCATCTTCATTGAAGCCTGGTTTAGGGGCTACTGAGGGAGTCCTGGATTAGGGGGTCTCCAGACAGTCGGACTATATCCTTTGGCCGGACTGTTGGACTATGAAGATATGAGATTGAAGACTTCGTCCCGTGTCCGGATGGGACTCTACTTGGCATTGAAGGCAAGCTAGGCAATACGGATATGTATATCTCCTCCTTTGTAACCGACCTTGTGTAACCCTAGCCCCCTCCGGTGTCTATATAAACTGGAGGGTTTAGTTCGTAGGACAACAGACAATCATACCATAGGCTAGCTTCTAGGGTTGAGCCTCTTTGATCTCGTGGTAGATCAACTCTTGTAATACTCATATCATCAAGAACAATCAAGCAGGACGTAGGGTATTACGTCCATCAAGAGGGTCCGAACCTGGGTAAAATTCGTGTCTCCTGCCTCCTATTACCATCCGCCTTAGACGCACAGTTCGGGCCCCCTACCCGAGATCCACCGGTTTTGACACCGACAGGCACCCCCTCCCCTCTATATATAGATGGAGGGGCGTGGTAAACAGCCCCTCCAAGCCCTAGGGTGTAGCTAAGGGGGATAGGACTTGGACTCCAAGTCCAATCCTATTCCTACTAGGACTCCTTCCTTTTTCGCCTTCCCTAGCCACATGGGCTTTTGAGTACTTAGTGCGCCTTGACCAATAAGGCCAAGGCGCCTCCCTGCAGCCCATGCTAGCCCTTGGGTCATGGTGGACCCACTTGCGGACTTTTTTACCCCTCCGGAATTCTCCAGAACCTTCTGGAAGCTTCCCGGTATAATACAGAAAAAACTGCACATTTTTTCAGAACCCAAAATATGACTTCCCACATATAAATCTTTACCTCTCGACCATTCTGAAACTCCTTGTGACATCCGGGATCACATCCGGGACACCAAACAATATTTTTTACCACTCATCAAATATCCCAATACTACTCTAGCGTCAACGAACATCAAGCGTGCGACCCTGGGGGTTCGGGAATTATGTAGTCATGACCGAGACACCTCTCCGATCAATAACCAATAGTGGGACCTGGATGACCATATTGCTTCCTACATATTCCACGAAGATCTTTTATCGGTTGAACCCTTATGACAACATACGTAATTCCCTTTGTCTATCGGTATGTTACTTGCCCGAGATTCGATCGTCAGTATCTCTATACCTAGTTCAATGTCGTTATCGGCAAGTCTCTTTACTCGTTCCATAATACATCATCTTGTAACTAACTCCTTAGTCACTTTGCTTGCAACCTTCTTGTGATGATGTATTACGGAGAGGGCCCAAAGATACCTCTCCGCTACATGGTGTGACAAATCCCAATCTCGATTCACGCAAACTCAACAGACACCTTCGGAGATACCTGTAGAGCATCTTTATGATCACCCAATTATGTTGTGACGTTTGATAGCACACAAGGTATTCCTCTGGTATTCGGGAATTGCATGATCTCATGGTCGAAGAAACATGTATTTGACATTAAGAAAGAAATAGCAATAAACTGAACGATCATATGCTATGCTAATCGTTGGGTCTTCTCCATCACATCATTCTCCTAATGATGTGATCCCGTTATCAAATGAAAAATCATGTCTATGGTTAGGAAACCTTAACCATCTTTGATCAACGAGCTAGTCTGGTAGAGACTCACTAGGGACACTGCGGGAGTCCGGGATTAGGGGGTCTCCGGGCAGCCGGACTATATCCTTTGGCCGGACTGTTGGACTATGCAGATACAAGATTGGAGACTTCGTCTCGTGTCCGGATGGGACCCTACTTGGCGTGGAAGGCAAGCTAGGCAATACGGATATGTACATCTCCTCCTTTGTAACCGACCTTGTGTAACCCTAGCCCTCTCTAGTGTCTATATAAACCGGAGGGTTTTAGTCCGTAGGACAAGATACAATCATACCATAGGCTAGCTTCTAGGGTTTAGCCTCTCTGATCTCACGGTAGATCAACTCTTGTAATACTCATATCATCAAGAACAATCAAGTAGGACGTAGGGTATTACCTCCATCAAGAGGGCCCGAACTTGGGTAAACATCGTGTCCCCTGCCTCCTGTTACCATCCGCCTTAGACGCACAGTTCGGGACCCCCTACCCGAGATTCGCCGGTTTTGACACCGACATTGGTGCTTTCATTGAGAGTTCCACTTTGTCGTCACCATAAGTCTTGATGGCTCCTTCGATCATCACTTGCGATGCGGTCCAGGGTGAGGCTTTCCTCCCCGGACAGATCTTCGTATTCGGCGGCTTCGCACTGCGGGCCAATTCGCTTGGCCATCTGGAGCAGAACGAGAGCTACGCCCCTGTCCATCCGGTCAGATTTGGAAACTTGAACTACACGACGGACATCCGCGGAGACTTGATCTTCGACGGATTCGAGCCCATGTCGGACGCGCCGCACAGTCGTGACGAGCAGGACATAACTCTGCCGTCAGACAATGTTCGGGAGATCGCGTCCGCAGCTACTTCGGCCATCAATCCGGAGCAAGTCGCGCCATCCGAGAGCGGAGGGATGGACCCCGCCATGGAGGCCGCACTCTCAATGGCGATAGAGCCGGATACTGACTTCACCCCTTACAAGAGCCGTGTCACCGACCCACTGGATTCATCTCCGGCCACGGACTCCGAGCCGCTCACATCCGTGCCCGTCGAGTCCGACTAGGCGCCGATCATGGAGTTCACCTCCGCGGATATCTTTCAGCAATCACCTTTCGGAGATGTGCTAAACTCATTAAGTTCTCTCTCCCTGTCGGGAGAACCTTGGCCAAACTATGTCAGGCAAGAATGGGATGCGGACGACGAAGAAATTCGCTGCCCACCCACCACCCACTTAGTAGCCACCGTCGACGACTTAACCGACATGCTTGACTTCGGCTCCGAAGACTTCGACGGTATGGACGACGAAGCCGAAGACGAACAAGAACCACCGCCCTCAGGGCGCTAGACCGCCACCTCATCATATGATATATACATGGTGGACACCCCCAAGGAAGGCAATGGCAATGAGACAGCGGAGGATGACCCCTCCAAGAAGCAGCCCAAGCACCGACGTCAGCGGCGCCGCTCTAAGTCCCGCCACAGCAAGAGCAGTGATACCGGCACAGGAGATAATAACACTCCGGATAGCACTGAAGACAACAACAATCCCCTCCAGCATGGTGTAGAGCTAGAGGACGAACAAGCTAGCCCTCCAAAGCAGGCAGCAGATATAGAACCGGAGGAGGACAATTACATGCCTCTCTCCGAAGACGAGGCGAGCCTCGGCGACGACGAGTTTATTGTGCCTGAGGACCCCGTCGAGCAAGAGTGTTTCAAGCGTCGGCTTATGGCCACGGCAAATAGCCTAAAGAAAAAACAGCAACAGCTTCAAGCTAATCAAGGCTTGCTAGCAGACAGGTGGACCGAAGTCCTTGCGGCCGAGGAGCATGACCTCGAGCGGCCGTCCAAGAGTTACCCAAAACGTAGGTTGCTACCTCACCTCAAGGAGGAAGCATTGAAACCTCATTCACCAATGTACGATGCGGCTGACCGGCCACTACGCGGCCGAGCCAGAGAGGCGTTTCAGCCTACAGTTCAGACCGCACCCCGTCGCCACTCAGTCAAAAATACTAAGGCCCGGGGCAACACAGAGGACCTGTGAGACATCTTGGACAGTAAGGCAAAAATCACAATGTCAATATACGGGACACGGGCTTGTGCGCCCACACGGGACGATGATCGTTGCGTCGGATACACCAAGAGTAAATCCGGTCGGGACGAATACAACAGACAAGACTCATACGAACTACGTCGGGATATAGCCCGGCACAGAGGTGCCGCACACCCCCTATGCTTCATTGATGAAGTTATGAATCATGAATTCCCAGAGGGTTTCAAACCCGTAAATATCGAATCATAAGATGGCAAAACAGATCCCGCTGTATGGATTGAGGATTTCCTCCTTCACATCCACATGGCTCACGGTGATGATCTACATGCCATCAAGTACCTCCCACTAAAACTCAAAGGACCAACTCGGCATTGGCTGAATAGCTTGCCAGCAGATTCCGTCGGCAGTTGGGAGGATCTGGAAGACGCATTTCTTGACAACTTCCAGGGCACTTATTTGCGGCCACCGGATGCTGATGACTTGAGCCACATAACCCGGCGGCCAGGGGAATCGGCCAGACAATTCTTGACACGGTTCCTGACTAAGAAAAATCAAATTGTAGACTGTCTGGATGTAGAGGCCTTAGCGGCATTTAAGCATAACATCCGCGACGAGTGGCTCGCCCGCCACCTCGGCCAGGAGAAGCCAAAATCTATGGCAGCCCTCACGACACTCATGACCCGCTTTTGCGCGTGCGAGGACAGTTGGCTCGCTCGCAGCAACAACACATCGAGGAATCCGGATACCTCGGATACGAAAGATGTTAACGGTAGGCAGCATCGTAATAGACCAAAGCACCGCAATAACGGCGGTAACACCGAAGATACGGCAGTCAATGCTGGATTCAGAGGCTCTAGATCCGGTCCGCGGAATAAGCCATTTAAAAGAAATACTCCGGCTCCGTCCAGTCTAGATCGCATACTGGATCGCTCGTGTCAAATCCACGGCACCCCTGACAAGCCAACCAATCACACCAACAGAGAATGTTGGGTGTTCAAGCAGGCCGACAAGTTAAATGTCGAGAACAAGGACAAGGGGCCACATAGCGATGACGAGGAGGAGCCCGGGCCGCCGAACACAGGAGGACAGAAGGGGTTTCCCCCACAAGTGAAGACGGTGAACATGATATACGCAACACACATTCCCAAGAGGGAGCGGAAGCGTGCACTAAGGGACGTCTATGCGATGGAGCCCGTCGCCCCAAAGTTCAACCCATGGTCTGCTTGTCCGATCACCTTCGATCGCAGGGACCACCCCACTAGCATCCATCATGGCGGATCCGCCGCACTGGTCCTAGACCCCATCATTGACGGATTTCAACTCACTCGAGTCCTTATGGACGGAGGCAGCAGCCTGAATCTGCTTTGTCATGATAAAGTGTGAAAAATGGGTATTGATCCCTCGAGGATCAAACCCAGCAAAACCACCTTCAAAGGCATCATCCCAGGTGTAGAGGCCCATTGCACAGGCTCAATCACAATGGAAGTGGTCTTCAGATCACCGGATAACTTCCGAAGCGAAGAGTTAATCTTCGATATCGTCTCGTTTCGCAGTGGCTATCATGCACTGCTCGGGCGGACAGCATTTGCAAAATTCAATGCAGTGCCGCATTACGCATACCTCAAGGTCAGGATGCCAGGACCTCGCGCGGTCATAACAGTAAATGGAAACACGGAACACTCGCTCCGTACGGAAGAGCACACTGCGGCCCTTGCAGCAGAAGCACAAAGCAGCCTATTCAGGCAGACCACTCATTTGGCGTCACGGCCCCCGGACACCTTCAAGCGAGTCCAGAAAAAGCTGCAACAGGATCTCCTGGCACGATCAGAGCTCTCCTAGCAATTCGGCCCCCGTCCCAGTCCCAGTGAAGCGACGAAATCCGTGCCGTGCGTACATAACTACGCATTGAAAATACCATGGACATAGGCGGGGGCACGATCAGGGCACGCCCTGCATTGTGGCTTAACCACACTAGGGGTTGTATACCTTTGACTTTCCTTTTCTCTTTCAGGGCCTAACCCTCTGGAAGCCCTTTCGGGCAGTACGATTGCCGAACACATTCCGGAAGCAACAACCAAGGCGGCAAGAAGCTAAGATGAACACGGGAACCGCCAGGTGGTCTCTGGTAATAATCGATATACCTATTTTTCACTATTTATGCGTAGCTTGCCCTAGGGTAGGACATTTCGAATTGTCCCACTTTATGCTTATTGCACTACTTGTAACAAGTACGCTTCGACGTGTCATTTAAATAACAATGCTTATCATTAATCTGTCATTGCATTATTTAAGTTTCTCTCTCTCTCTCTCTTATATATGTCCGTTTACGACAATCCGCACCCGCACGTGCGGGTAAGGTCAGTTTGCCAGGGGTCCTCGTTTACCCCATAATACGGTGCAAGAAGTCCGAACACTTTCGATAGTGTGGCACCCCGAACTTATAGCATTATATGCATCAGCTCCAAATCATGTCTTTGGTCAAATGTTGGGTCGCCCGGCTCCCATGCTTTGGTAGCTTACGTTCCGCTATATCGGCTAAGGTAGCGGTGGGAGAACTACTGCGATTGTGTCCCAGTTCTTCCGGACGAGCACCTCAGTAGAGAAAGCCAAAAACTGACTGTCATGATATGGCGAGAGATTGGTCGCTGTTCGAGAGGTCTCAAGTCCTTAAAGACTTTTTCCGCTTCAGGCGAGGAGTCGGCCTTGTCCGGCTTAGGCGTGTATAGCTCCGAAATTCGGCCCTCTGAATACCAGGGGCTTCGGCAAAAATTTAAAATCATAGACTTCTATGGCTAAGTGAGAGTGATAAAGCATTATAGTCCGATTGCCTGGTTCGTTGCGCTGAACACCTCCCTGGAAGGACCCAAAATTGGGGTAAAGAGTGTTCAGGTTTATCCCAAACACCCTAGTACTAGTTACATGGGGATAGAAGCCGATGACTGGCCAGCTCTCATATTTTATAAACAGCCGCAAAAAAGGTAATATTTTAAATTAAGAAAGCGTCCCATGGCGCAAAAGAACTCATTTCATATTACAGGATCAGATGGGCATGTTCATTCAAGAATTACATCCTTGGCACACTCATCTGCCACTAAGCGGGAACCCTTCAGGACACTTTCATGATAATTCTCGGGGCAGTGATGCTCCTTCACCAGCTTCACGGCGTCCAGCTTCGCCCAGTGCACCTTCGCCCGGGCAAAAGCCCTGCGTGCACCCTCGATGCAGACGGACCGCTTTATGACTTCAAGCCGTGGGCAGGCTTCCACAAGCCGCCTCACTAGACCGAAGTAGCTGCCGGACAGGAGCTCATCAGGCCACATCCGGACTATAAGGCCCCTCATGGCCTGTTCGGCCGCCTTGTGAAGTTCGACCAACTACTTCAGCTGGTCGCTCAAGGACACGGGGTGTTCGGCCCCAGTATACTGAGACTAGAACAACTTCTCCGTTGAGCTCCCCTCCTCAGCACGGTAAAACTCTGCGGCATCCAGTACACTGCGGGGAAGATCTGCAAACGCTCCTGGAGAGCTCCGAACTCGGGTAAGAAAAAGGAAAGTCTCCTTCACATGCTTGCTTTGCATATTGAATGCCTTACCCACTGCTATCTTCTTCACCGCGTCAATCTCCTGGAGGGCCTTGTGGGCTTCGACCTTGGCGCTCCGGACGCTTTGAAGCACCTGCGCGAGCTCGGACTCTCACGTCTTGGAGTCAAGCTCCAAGGACTCGTGCTTTTTGGCGAGAGCCTCGAGCTCTTGCTGCACCTCGCCTACCCGGGCTTCTTGTTTCTCCCATTCAATGCGTTCTTTGGCTGCTTTGTCTTCGGCCTCGGACAACGCCTTCCTCAGGGTCACCACCTCGGTCCTGGCCCCAGACAAAGACACGGGTATATCTTACCTTTGCTCTCTTCGAGCTACCTCTCGGTAAGGCCGAGCTCGTCTTTGGACCGCTTTAGGGCCTGCTTCAGCGCAGAGACCTCCGCAGTATGTGCGGCAGCGGCCTGTAGTGAAGCCTGCACATACACATAGACATACTCTAATTAGACTCCTGAGTTATCATTTGGTCCTCTATTCGGCTTTTCTTCGCGAACGCCGAACAGAGCATCATGGGCTACTAGCTATGTGGTAATATTTTCTTATATTATGATTGCTTACCTCAAACCCTGTTAGGAGGCTGGCGCAAGCTTCGGTCAGTCCGTTTTTGGCGGACTGAACCTTCTCGACCACCGCACTCATAATAGTGCGGTGCTCTTCATCGATGGAAGCACTGTGAAGCGCTTCCAGCAAGTTGTCCGGTGCCTCTGGTTGGACAGAGGACACCGGCACGGATGGTTGGCCCCCCTTAACGGGGGACCGCCTGCCGGAGTCCGGAACCATCAAAGGTTCCAGCGCAGTGTCCAGCCGGGGCCCGAACTCGAAGCCCGTAGGAGCCTCGCTCCCTTGGTACCTAGGGTCCGGAAAGTCGCCACGAGGCGCCCCCAGGACCACCCCCCTTGGCTCGGGGCCTTTTGAGACAACACCTCGGCGTTGTCCGCACAGCGAGGGGTGGAAGCGGTCGGAAGAGAACCATTGTTCATATCCGACGAGTCCAAAGAGCCGCTTGACGAGGGTACATCGAGATGAGCTCGGGACGGACTGCATAATCATGTTCGGCATGAGGAGAGGCAGTGCAATAAAACATACCATGAAGTACTATGGTGTCCGGACACTTACGACTTCGCCAGGGGCTTGTCCCTGGGTAGCCACTCGTCGCCGCTGTCGGCGGCCGTCGTGGCACAGTCCGGAGGGAGGGTCCTTCCCTTCTTGGACCCTTCGGCCTCCCTGAATGGGTCGGCCTTCCTTTTCTTGTCTCCCGAGGCTGGGGGGAGAACTTTTCTCCTCCTCCTCCTCATTTCCGTGGGAGGAGTGTGCGTCGGACTCATCAGATGATGAGTCCGATAAAACCTTGCGCTGGAGACCCTTTCAGGTCCCCATGGCCTTCTTCTTGGCCTTCTTTGTCGGCACCTTGTAAGGTGCCGGAGTCAGCATCTTCGTTAGAAGAGCATCTGCATGATCTTCGGGCAGGGGGCTGGGCAATCAAGCTGCTCCGCTGTCTCTATCCAGTCCTGTTAATGACATGAAAGCTTAGATCCAGCACATAACTAAATCGAGGCAAATAAATACCCTGAGAGATATGAAAGCCTACCGGATGGTCGCGGCGCTTTGCGCTGAGTCCGCGGTCCTCGGTGAGGGAGGGAGGCATCTCGGCGCTCTTGAACAGCACCCTCCAGACGTCCTCGTGCGTCGTGTCGTAGAGCTCTCGCAGCGTCTGGTGCTTGGCCGAGTCGAACTCCCACAAAACTAATGCCCGTCGTTGACACGGAAGGATCTGGCAGAAGAGCATAACCTGGACCACGTTGACGAGCTTGATTTTCTTGTTCGTCATGTTCTGGATGCAGGTCTGGAGTCCGGTCAGCTCTACTAAAGAACCCCAGGACAGGCCCTTCTTTTTCCAGGAGGTGAGCCGCATGGGGATTCCGGATCGAAATTTGGGGTCCGCCACCAAGTTGGAGTCCCACGGCTTGGTGATGTAGAACCACCCCGATTGCCACCCCTTTATGGTATCCACATAGGTGCGCTCGAGCCAGGTGACATTAGGCATCTTTACCACCATGGCGCCTCCGCACTCTACTTGCTGGCCACCCACCACCTTCGGTTTGACATTGAAGGTTTTCAGCCATAGGCCGAAGTGGGTCCTGATGCAGAGGAAGGCCTCGCACACGACGATAAACGCCGAGATGTTGAGAATGAAATTGGGGGCCAGATCATGAAAATCCAGCCCATAGTAGAACATGAGCCTGCGGACAAACGGGTGGAGAGGAAATCCCAGTCCGCGGACGAAATGGGTAAGAAAAACTACCCTCTCATGGGGTTCGGGCGTGGGGACGATATGCCCCGCATTTGGCAGCCGGTGCGCGATATCCGCGGCCAAGTATCCTGCTTCCCGTAACTTCTTGATGTTCTCCTCCGTGACGGAGGAGACCATCCACTTGCCTCCTGCTCTGGACATGCTTGGAGTGGTTTGAGAAGAGGAACGCGAGCTTGGGAGCTAGAGCTCGAGTGTACGGGAATGGGTAAGCGAGGAGGAAGAAGGCATGGGTGAAAAAAGTAAATCTTTGTCCCTTTATAAGGGCGGATGAGGCGATGTGTCTCCCCACTTTCCTGGCAAAACCACTTATTCCCCAGGCACCGTAATTGATGGTGCGGTTGGGTTACCCACGTCCGTATTGATGAGAATCCCGTGATAAGGGGAACATGATCTTTGCTTTGACAAGACGTGCCAAGAAAACCGCCTCGCGATATGTGCGGAGCAGTTCGAATGAAAACCGGGTCATGACGTGATTTCATGCTATCAAAACATGTCAGCAAATTAGATTTGTGGAAATGTTATTGTCTCTATGATGGTATGTGGAACCTATTTTGCAGGGTCGGACACTATCCTTGTATTCAAACTCTTCTATGTTGTATTCGGAGGAGGAACCCGCCTTGAAATGCCGAAGATAATACTGCGCGCCGGACTCATCGTCATTGAAGCCTGGTTCAGGGGCTACTGAGGGGGTCGGGGATTAGGGGGTCTCCAGACAGCCGGACTATATCCTTTGGCCGGACTGTTGGACTATGAAGATACAAGATTGAAGACTTCGTCTCGTGTCCGAATGGGACCCTACTTGGCGTGGAAGGCAAGCTAGGCAATACGGATATGTACATATCCTCCTTTGTAACCGACCTTGTGTAACCCTAGCCCTCTCCGGTGTCTATATAAACCGGAGGGTTTTAGTCTGTAGTACAAGATACAATCATACCATAGGCTAGCTTCTAGGGTATAGCCTCTCTGATCTTGCGGTAGATCAACTCTTGTAATACTCATATCATCAAGAATAATCAAGCAGGACGTAGGGTATTACCTCCATCAAGAGGGCCCGAACCTGGGTAAACATCGTGTCCCCTGCCTCCTGTTACCATCTGCCTTAGACGCACAGTTCGAGACCCCTTACCCGAGATCTGCCGGTTTTGACACCGACAGCCACGATATTTGTTTATCTATCCACAAATGTGATGTCTACTACACAACCTTCTTCTTGTAGACATTGTTGGGCCTCCAAGTGTAGAGGTTTGTAGGACAGTAGCAAATTTCCCTTAAGTGGGTGACCCAAGGTTTATCAATCCATGGGAGGCGTATGATGAAGATGGTCTCTCTCAAACAACCCTGCAACCAAATAACAAAGAGTCTCTTGTGTCCCCAACACACCCAATACAATGGTAAATTATATAGGTGCACTAGTTCGGCGAAGAGATGGTGATACAAGTGCAATATGGATGGTAGATATAGGTTTTTGTAATCTGAAAATATAAAATAGCAAGGTAACTAATGATAAAAGTGAGCACGAATGGTATTGCAATGCTTTGAAACAAGGCCTAGGGTTCATACTTTCACTAGTGCAAGTTCTCTCAACAATAATAACATAATTCGGTCATATAACAATCCCTCAACATGCAACAAAGAGTGACTCCAAAGTCACTAATAGCGGAGAACAAACGAAGAGATTCTTGTAGGGTATGAAACCATGTCAAAGTTATTCTTTATGATCGATCTATTCAAGAGTTCATACTAGAATTACACCTTAAGACACAAATCAACCAAAACCCTAATGTCACCTAGATACTCCAATGTCACCTCAAGTATCCGTGGGTATGATTATATGATATTCATCACACAATCTCATATTCATCTATTCAACCAACACAAAGAACTTCAAAGAGTGCCCCAAAGTTTCTAGCGGAGAGTCAAGACGAAAACGTGTGCCAACCCCTATGCATAAGTTCATGAGGTCACGGAAATCGCAAGTTGATCACCAAAACATACATCGAGTGGATCACGTGATATCCTATTGTCACCACAGATAAGCACATGCAAGACATACATCAAGTGTTCTCAAATCCTTAAAGACGCAATCCGATAAGATAACTTCAAAGGGAAAACTCAATCCATTACAAGAGAGTAGAGGGGAAGAAGCATCATAAGATCCAACTATAATAGCAAAGCTTGCGATACATCAAGATCGTGCGAATCAAGAACATGAGAGAGAGAGAGATCAAACAAATAGCTCCTGGTACATACTCTCAGCCCCAAGTGTGAACTACCCCCTCCTCATCATGGAGAGCGTCGGGATGATGAAGATGGCCACCGGAGAGGGATTCCCACCCCCCTCTAGAAGGGTGCCGAAACGGGTCTAGATTGGTTTTCGGTGGCTACGGAGGCTTGCGGCGGCGGAACTCCCGATCTAGGTTTCTTTCTGGAAGTTTGGAGTTATATAAGAGGTGTTGGAGTCGGGAACAAGTCAGGGGGGTCTCCGAGGCAGCCACGAGGTTGGGGGGCACGCCTAGGGGGGTAGGGCGCGCCCCCACCCTCGTGGTGGCCTCGGGACTCTTCTGGCCCATCTCCGGTACTCTGTGGGCTTCTTCTGGTCCAAAAATGATCTCCGTGAACTTTCAGGTCAATTGGACTCCGCTTGGTTTTCCTTTTCTGCGATACTCAAAAACAAGGAAAAAACAGAAACTGGCACTGGCACTGGGCTCTAGGTTAATAGGTTAGTCCAAAAAATCATATAAAATACCATATAAATGCATATAAAACAGCCAAGGTTGGTAATATAATAGCATGGAACAATCAAAAATTATAGATACGTTGGAGACGTATCAAGCATCCCCAAGCTTAATTCCTGCTCGTCCTCGAGTAGGTAAATGATAAAAACAGAATTTTTCATGTGGAATGCTACCTAACATATTTATCCATGTAATTCTCTTTATTGTGGCAAGAATATTCAGATCCGAAAGATTCAAGACAAAAGTTTAGTATTGACATAAAAATAATAATACTTCAAGCATACTAACAAAGTAATCATGTCTTCGCAAAATAACATGACCAAAGAAAGCTATCCATACAAAATCATATAGTCTGGCTATACTCTATCTTCATCACACAGAATATTTAAATCATGCACAACCCCGATGACAAGCCAAGCAATTGTTTCATACTTCTAATGTTCTCAAACTTTTTCAATCTTCACACAATACATGAGCGTGAGCTATGGACATAGCACTATAGGTGGAATAGAATGGTGGTTGTGGAGAAGAAAAAAAGGAGAAGATAGTCTCACATCAACTAGGCGTATCAACGGGCTATGGAGATGCCCATCAATAGATATCAATGTGAGTGAGTAGGAATTTCCATGCAACGGATGCACTAGAGCTATAAGTGTATGAAAGCTCAAAAATAAACTAAGTGGGTGTGCATCCAACTTGCTTGCTCACGAAGACCTAGGGCACTTTGAGCAAGCCCGTCATTGAAATATATAAGCCAAGTTCTATAATGAAAGATTCCCACTAGTATATGAAAGTGACAACATAGGAGACTCTCTATCATGAAGATCATGGTGCTACTTTGAAGCACAAGCGTGGTAAAAGGATAGTAGCATTGCCCCTTCTCTCTTTTTCTCTCATTATTTTTTTTTGTTTTTTTGGGCCTTCTCCTTTTTTATGGCCTCTTTTTTCTCTTTTTATTTATTTTTCGTCCGGAGTCTCATCCCGACTTGTGGGGGAATCATAGTCTCCATCATCCTTTCCTCACATAGGACAATGCTCTAATAATGATGATCATCACACTTTTATTTACTTACAACTCAAGAATTACAACTCGATACCTAGAACAAAATATGACTCTATATGAATGCCTCCGGCGGTGTACCGGGATGTGCAATGACTCATGAGTGACATGTATGAAAGAATTATGAATGGTGGCTTTGCCACAAATACGATGTCAACTACATGATCATGCAAAGCAATATGACAATGATGAAGCGTGTCATAATAAACGGAATGGTGAAAAGTTGCATGGAAATATATCTCGGAATGGCTATGGAAATGCCATAATAGGTAGGTTTGCTGGCTGTTTTGAGGAAGGTAAATGGTGGGTTTAGGGTACCGGCGAAAGTTGCGCGGTACTAGAGAGGCTAGCAATGGTGGAAGGGTGAGAGTGTGTATAATCCATGGACTCAACATTAGTCATAAAGAACTCACATACTTATTGCAAAAATCTATTAGTTATCGAAACAAAGTACTACGCGCATGCTCCTAGGGGGATAGATTGGTAGGAAAATACCATCGCTCGTCCCCGACCGCCACTCACAAGGAAGACAATCAAAAAATAAATCATGCTCTGACTTCATCACATAACGGTTCACCATACGCGCATACTACGGGAATCGCAAAGTTTAACACAAGTACCTCTCAAATTCACAACTACTCAACTAGCATGACTCTAATATCACCATCTTCATATCTCAAAACAATCATCAAGTATCAAACTTCTCATAGTATTCAATGCACTCTATATGATAGTTTTTATTATACCCATCTTGAATGCCCATCATAGTAGGACTAATTTTATAACCCAAGAAAATTACCATGGTGTTTAGGACTCTCAAAATAATATAAGTGAAGCATGAGAGTTCATCTACTTCTTGAAAATAAAACTACCGCATGCTCTAAAAAGATATAAGTGAAGCACTAGAGCAAATGACAAACTACTCCAAAAGATATAAGTGAAGATCAATGAGTAGTCGAATGATTATGCAACTATGTGAAGACTCTCTGACATTTTAGAATTTCAGATCTTGGTATTTTATTAAAACAGCAAATAAAACAAAAGATAATAAAATGATGCTCCAAGCAAAACACATATCATGTGGTGAATAAAAATATAGCCACAAGTAAAGTTACCGATGAACGAAGACGAAATAGGGGATGCCTTTCGGGGCATCCCAAAGATTAGGCTCTTGGTTGTCCTTGAATATTAACTTGGGGTTCCTTGGGCATCCTCAAGCTTAGGCTCTTGCCACTCCTTATTCCATATTCCATCGAATCTTTACCCAAAACTTGAAAACTTCACAACACAAAACTTAACAGAAAACTCGTAAGCTCCGTTAGTATAAGAAAATAAATCACCACTTAGGTACTATTGTGAACTCATTCTAAATTCATATTGGTGTAATACCTACTGTATTCCAACTTCTCTATGGTTCATAACCTCCGATACTACTCATAGATTCATCAAAATAAGCAAACAACACAATGAAAACAGAATCTGTAAAAACAGAATAGTCTGTAGTAATCTGTATCAAACGTATACTTCTGTAACCCCAAAAATTCTGAAATAAATTCGTGGATGTGAGGAATTCTATACCTATACTAATTCTTGACTTCCTAAAAATTCCCACATTAATCAGTAATTATGAACCGTTAATCTGGTGGGGCCGAGTTATGACGGTGGAGATCAGCCTATTATTCTAGCTTGAAAGTTTGCTCAATTATGAAAAAAAACAATCCAAGGTAATATATATCTATTTTTTAAAGAAAAAACTCTATCTACACGTAAACTCTAACTGTCTCCTTCCGAAAAAACAAAAAGAGGAAAATAAATGTAATCCATGAACTTTAAAGAAATTGACTAATTGTGCGTAGGATCTAAGCTAACAACACCTATTCTTAGCCTCTGGATAATAATACCATACGGCAGCCCTCTCCTTATATCCAATCTATGAATAGTTTAAAAAACCAATCAATATTCAGTAAAAAAGGAGACCACCAATAATCTGTCATCCCCTTCAATCGACAAGGTAAAGGTCAGGAACCAATCTATCCTCTCGATGACCCCCTTCTCCTCCAGCAAAGGATTCTCCTCCATGCAAGAATTGCATCGAGCTCCCTTATATAAATAGAGAACCTCGCTGAGCTTTCTGTGTGGGGTTCGTGCATGATCGAGCTCCCTTAAAGACGCAATCCGATAAGATAACTTCAAAGGGAAAACTCAATCCGTTAGAAGAGAGTAGAGGGGAAGAAGCATCATAAGCTCCAACTATAATAGCAAAGCTCGCGATACATCAAGATCGTGCGAATCAAGAACATGAGAGAGAGAGAGAGATCAAACACATAGCTACTGGTACATACCCTCAGCCCTGAGGGTGCACTACTCCCTCCTCGTCATGGAGAGCGTCGGGATGATGAAGATGGCCACCGGAGAGGGATCCCCCCCCCCTCCGGCAGGGTGCCGGAACGGGTCTAGATTGGTTTTCGGTGGCTACGGAGGCTTGCAGCGGCGGAACTCTCGATCTAGGTTTCGTTCTGGAAGTTTGGGGCTATATAAGAGGTGTTGGAGTCGGGAACAAGTCAGGGGGGTCTCCGAGGCGGCCACGAGGTAGGGGGCGTGCCTAGGGGGTAGGGCGCGCCCCCCACCCTCATGGTGGCGTTGGGACTCTTCTGGCCCATCTTCTGTACTCCGTGGGCTTCTTCTAGTCCAAAAATGATCTCCATGAAATTTCAGGTCAATTGGACTCCGTTTGGTTTTCCTTTTCTGTGATACTCAGAAACAAGGAAAAAACAGAAACTGGCACTGGGCTCTAGGTTAATAGGTTAGTCCCAAAAATCATATAAAATACCATATAAATGCATATAAAACATCCAAGGTTGATAATATAATAGCATGGACCAATCAAATATTATAGATACATTGGAGACGTATCAACATGTATTTAAGTTTCCGGTCAATACAATTCTAGCATGAATAATAAACCTTTGTCATGATCTAGGAAATATAATAATAACCATTTTATTATTGCCTCTAGGGCATATTCCCATCAATCTTCCCTCACTTCATTGCCGCGCCTGTCACCGTCCTCTCCTACTGCCATCGCGCACGCCACCGTCCGCCATCGTGCCCATTGCCCTCCTCGCCATCCATCATCGTGCTTGCCGCCGTCCTCACCATCTGCGGTGGTGCTTTTGCTCTCCATCAACTACTACTCATCTGGTGAACTCCTACTATTTTCTTCCTGATATGGATGGCTTCGGATGATGTATTGTTGCTCTTTCTTATGCTCTTCATGGTCTAATGGCAATGGTTCATGTGTACTTGTGCTCTCATTACGTTGATTTGCTCCTAGATTTTCAAAATTGGGTATCTGATGTAGGTGATGATGATCATGTAGTGGTTTTGTTTAGTACAATTAATTGGGTCTACCCCCAATATCTAGGGTTTTAGGCACACAATCCTGCTCATATGCTTCTATTTATGCCTCTGTACTACAGTCAAACCCCAGTGGCAGGGCACTGCCACTGCCATAAACGCAATGCTTGCTTGTTGCTACTGTAGATTGATTTGTTGGCTGCTTGTTGCATTTTTTTAATGCTTATAAATATTTTTTATGAGATGAAGCACTACTGCGGGATGCTGCTAACGCGACACTACGATCAGAGACCCTTCGATGAAACTGTGTGCGATGCCATAATTGCAAACGGTGGTGTAAAAAACCATCAAAAAGGTGCAAACCATTTGCGATGGAGGATGCATCAAACACGGTTCAGATTTTAGTTGCGTGTGCGATGCAGGGCATATGGTTCAGCTCGATTAACTGTTTGCGATGAGGAGGAATAAAAGAAACGGGCAGCCAGATGAAGGTGTGTGCGATATACAGCATATGGTTCACTCGGATGAACTGTTTGTGATTAGGCAACACAAAAGAAACGGTCAGACAGATCAAAGTTGTGTGCGATATACGACATGCGGTTCACTCGGATGAACTGTTTGCGTTGAGACATGAGAGCAGAAACGGTTCAATATAATAAGATGTTTACGATACACGGCAAACAGGTCTGTAATTAAAAATGTGTGTGAATACCGATAATAGCAGAAATGGTTCCCTAATGTGGTCCGTATTCATCTGATCATCATCTCCTTCTTGTGCTAGCTCGATGTTCCTTCTATGCTAAGTTTCCATTAATTGATGGTATTTTATGAACACAACATCGTTTCTCGCCATTTCCTCACCTGTTTCCCGCCACCCAGCGATATTGCGCATAGGCGGCGCGCGACGCACGGAGGCGACAAGTGCAACCTATAGCACATCCATCTTTTCCAAGCATGCCAACCCACCAAAGCGCCGCCTCTGCCATCAACCTCGTTGACGAGAAAAACGAGCAGGCACCACGGCCCGTCGAGGCCGAGGCGCTCCTCAGCAACGCGATGGATGACGTCGTGATGCGCGTCATCGCCAGGGTTGAGCAGACCTTTGGTGCATGGCGCTTGAGCGCCGCGGATCAAGATAGGCATGTCAGCACCGATAGGCTGCGGTTCGCCGCATAATATGATCGATGGCGCGCTGCAGAGCAAGCTAGGTGCGTCCGCGCCAATAGACTGCGGCTCGCCGCACGGCGAGACCATTGGAGCGTCGCAGAGCGAGACGCGTGACGTGCCGCACAGCAAGAGTGGATCCATCAGCGCTTGCCTGCTGTCGAGACGGTGTCACAGCTGGGTACATGTTCGGTCAGTACCCCCATTCCTCGCCAGGAGTGGGCAGAGGCCCTCAACGTTGTACTTGCACTAGAGGCCGGCCGCGCCGTACTTGCATCGGACGCCGCCGTGCCGTTGGCATCGGTGCCGCCGTTCGCCTTGTCCACGGCCTGCTGGATGCCAACGCGCTGGTCCGTAGGCTCGACCGCCTCCTTGGCCCAGGTGTCCACCTGGGTGCAGTAGAGGAACATGGCCATCGCATCCTCGAGCTGGTGATCTCCGATAAAATAGCCAACTTGAAGCTCGAGATCACGCTCCAGATGTACCGCGAGCGTGTCGAACGCTTGGACGAACGCCTGCATGAGTTCAGGCAGAGCCAAGAGCTACCGTAGGCAAGGGCTGCTGTCTTGGTCTCATGGATGCGTTTTATTTTGAAAAGTTATTTTGACGTGGACAGTTATGTATTCACAGCAATCATAGTATTACCCTGTGTATTGCTCTTATTCAATGTGTGTACTCTATTTTCTATTCTTATATGTTCTGTTTCAATGTGTGTGTGTATATGCTTTTCATTCTGTATATGTGGATGATAATAGCTAGATTCAAATTAGTATACAAAAACAGATAGAAAGTGGAATTCATAATATATATATATATAATATCATCACATATACGTGATGATACTTAACTACTAGGTTAATGCATAAAATTAAAAATGAACAATATTAAAACTAATAATCCCTCCTGGGGCCAGTATTCTGGCGGCCCCTCGCCAGCAGCTCCCTGGTGCGCGGCGTCTTCCCAGTGCGGAGGCAGTACTCTGCCTCCTCCACATCGTAGCGCTTGACGTACCGATCTGCCTCTTGCTGGCGGACGCGCGCGGCCGATCTTGTCATTTTGTTGGGCGCCCACCGGAGCTCCTCGTCGGTTGCACACTGGAGCTTATCGGCCCACCTCCACGCAGCGACGAGGCGCCCAGCGCCTATGACCTTCCTCGCGAAGTACCTGTCTTCGTACACCTCCTCGACACGACGACGCGCCCGCCCCCAAAGCTCCGCCGCATCCTTTTTCCAGGCGGCATCACGGGCTTCACTGGCCGCCTAGTACCTGGCTTCCTCCTCCGACATCTCCTTCTTGAACACCACTTGCCTGGCTTTCTCAGCCGGCGGTAGCGACTTCCACAGACAAAGATTTTACTGGCCCTGAAATCAATCCAAAGTTAGGGGTCCGGCGAAACCTCATCAGGCGGCTCGTAGGGGTCCTCGTCGCTGCTAATCGAGTGAGAGTCCTCGGGGGGCGGCGACTCCTCGTCGACGCATGGGCAGACCGGCGGCGCCATGGCAAAGATTTGAGAGAGAGAGAGAGGGTGAGCGAGGGGAGGATGTAGATGAGAATGCAGGCAGGACAACGTGAGCAAGGTAGTATTTATTGGCGACCGGAATCTAGATCGATGGGGAAAATACACACGCCGGTCGCCAGAATTTACGAGTACTGTAGTTTGAATTACACACGATTCCCGCAGAAAAATCCATGTGCGAACATAATAGCCAAAATCTGTGTGTGAACATAATAGCTGACGGTTTCCAATGCAGAACCATGTCTGATTAATGATCCCCGTTACTCACCTACCAAACCTCGAGCCGCGAGATAGAGTGCCAATCGTTTGGGGGCCGGTTGTCTTGCCAGGTCTTTACATTTTCTTTTTTGAACACCAGATATTTACATCGTCTGATGATTTTTTAACTCGCACACAAGTACACAAAAATATGATTTTTCAAACCGTTATGGTTAGGCGTTGCATGTAGATGTAGTTCAAATTTGAATTACGGTCGTTAAATGGTTAGAAAATCACTTAAATGTCTTTAAAAGGTGAAATGACCCCTGAAATTATCCAAATTTTCACATGACTGTTGTATTAGTGCACGTTATACGTAGAAAAAAAATTGAAGGCTGTAAGAGGAAGCTATCTCCCATTCGTCATCAAACATGCATTGTTCCCTCTCGGAACCACAAACCTTCTAGTGAGTTTCTCCGATTTGTGAGGGGTGTGTGTCCAAACTTTCATCAAACATGTCATTTTTTTTACCACATCATCTTGGTGGCATGACATTAAATCAAGCAAGATTTCATGTTTTTCTGATCATTTTTTAATTTTTTGGAATTAAAATGCCATGGCACTCCATGCATGTGTGCCCATGCCTTGAGACCAATATGTTTGAAAATTCATTCTAATTTACTACACATGGAATTAACTTGCACACAAGTACACAAAAATATGATTTTTCAAACCGTTATGGTTAGGCGTTGCATGTAGATGTAGTTCAAATTTGAATTACAGTCATTAAATAGCTATAAAATCACTCCATTAAAAGGTCAAATGACCCCTGAAATTTTCAAAAATTTCACATGACAGTTGTATTAGTGCACGTTAAACATAGAAAAAAAATTGAAGACCGTAAGAGGAAGCTATCTCCCATTCGTAGTTGCTCCGGTTTGTGAGGGGTGTGTGTCCAAACTTTCGTCAAACAGGCCAATTTTTTTACCACATCATCTTGGTGGCATGACATTAAATCAAGCAAGGTTTCATGTTTTTCTGATCATTCTTTAATTTTTTGGAATTAAAATGCCATGGCACTCCATGCATGTGTGCCCATGCCTTGAGACCAATATGTTTGAAAATTCATTCTAATTTACTACACATGGAATTAACTCACACACAAGTACACAAAAATATGATTTTTCAAACCGTTATGGTTAGGCGTTGCATGTAGATGTAGTTCAAATTTGCATTACGGTCATTAAATGGCTAGAAAATAACTTAAATGTCTTTAAAAGGTCAAATGATCCCTGAAATTTTAAAAAAATTCAAATGACAGTTGTATTAGTGCACGTTAGGCGTAGAAAAAAATTGAAGGCCGTAAGAGGAAGCTATCTCCCGTTCCTCATCAACCATGCATTGTTCCCTCTCGGAACCACAAACCTTCTAGTGACTTGCTCCGATTTGTGAGGGGTGTGTCCAAACTTTCGTCAAATAGACCAATTTTTTAACCACATCATCTTGGTGGCATGACATTAAATCAAGCAAGGTTTCATGTTTTTCTGATAATTTTTTTATTTTTTAAAAATAAAATGTCATGGCACTCCATGCATGTGTGCCCATGCCTTGTGACCAATATGTTTGAAAATTCATTCTAATTTACTGCACATGGAATTAAGTCGCACACAAAGTACACAATAATATCATTTTTCAAATAGTTATGGTTAGGCGTTGCATGTAGATGTGTTCAAATTTGAATTACGGTCATTAAATGACTATAAAATCCCTTAAATGTCTTTAAAAGTTCAAATGACCCCTAAAATTTTCAAAAATTTCACATGACAGTTGTATTAGTGCATGTTAGACGTAGAAAAAAATTGAAGGCTGTAAGAGGAAGCTATCTCCCGTTCGATATCAAAATGCATTGTTCCCTCTCGGAACCACGAACCTTCTAATGAGTTGCTCTGGTTTGTGAGGGATGTGTGTCCAAACTTTCGTCAAATAGGCCAATTTTTTTATCACATGCTGGCTTTATATTAAATCAACCAAGGTTTCATATTTTTCTGATCATTTTTTTATTTTTTGGAATTAAAATGCCATGTCACTCCATGCATACGTATGCATGTGTCCATGTCGTGAGACTAATATGTTTGAAAATTTCTTCTAATTTACTGCACAAGAAATTAACTTGCACACAAGTACACAGATATGATTTTTCAATCCGTTTTGGTTAGGCGTTGCATGTAGATGTAGTTTAAATTTGAATTACGGTCATTAAATGGCTAGAAAATCACATAAATGTCTTCAAAAGGTCAAATGACCCCTAGAATTTTCAAAAAATTCACATTACAGTTGTAGTAGTGCACGTTAGACATAGAAAAAAATTGAAGGCCGTAAGAGGAAGCTATCTCCCGTTTGTCATCAAACATGCATTGTTTCCTCTCAGAACCATGAGCCTTCTAGTGAGTTGCTCCGGTTTGTGAGGGGTGTGTGTCCAAACTTTCGTCAAACGTGCCAATTTTTTTACCACATAATCTTGGTGGCATGATATTACATCAACCATAGTTTCATGTGTTTCTGATTTTTTTTTTGATTTTTTGGAATTAAAATGTCATGTCACTCCATGCATACATATGCATGTGTCCATGTCGTGAGATAAATAAGTTTGAAAGTTCCTTCTAATTTACTGCACATGGAATTAACTCGCACAGAAGTACACAAATATAATTTGTCAAACCGTTATGGTTAGGCGTTGCATGTAGATGTAGTTCAAATTTGAATTAAATGGCTAGAAAATCACTTAAATGTCTTTAAAAGGTCAAATGACCCCTAGAATTTTCCAAAATTTCACATTACAGTTGTAGTAGTGCACGTTAAACATAGAAAAAAATGAAGGTCGTAAGAGGAAGCTATCTCCCGTTTGTCATCAAACATGCATTGTTCCCTCTCGGAACCACGAGCCTTCTAGTGAGTTGCTCCAGTTTGTGAGGGATGTGTGTCCAAACTTTCGTCAAACATGCCAAATTTTTTTCCACGTCATCTTGGTGGCATGACATTACATCAACCAAGGCTTCATGTGTTTCTGATATTTTTGAATTTTTTTGGAATTAAAATGCCATGTCACTCCATGCTTAATTGTGTCATAGCCTTGAGACCAATATGTTTGAAAGTCCTTCCAATTTACTGCACATAGAATTAAGTCGCACACAAGTACACAAAATATGAGCTTTCAAACCATTATGGTTAGCCATTGCATGTACATGTAGTTCAAATTTCAATTACGGTCATTAAATGGCTAGAAAATCACTTAAACGTCTTAAAAGGTCAAATGACCCCTGAAATATTCTGAAATTTGACATGATAGTTGTATTAGTACTACAAAAAAATTTGTACATTTAAAACACCATCCGTTTCCACTGTACTCCAAATTCGTCTTTCACAACTAATAAAAAATATCTACAACATCACACACATTTGTTTTCGAGGAACTGTTTGCGATAAAAATATCTTGGTTTATATAAGTCTCCCTCCTTAAGCTTCGCTGGCTCGTCTGCTCCAGTGTCGGCAACCCCTGAATCCACGAATCCCGACCACCATTCCCGCACCCCCTTCTTGCAAAGATGACGTCGTGGAAACACTTCATGAAGGCCCGTACGATGGTCGCGACCCCCCCCCACCCCCCGCCTATGCCGAGAGTGCCGCCGCATCCGCATTGAGCGCGACCGCTTACGTCGAGAGGGCGTCTGCGGCAGCCGACAGGGCAGCTTCAGCAGCCAAGACGGTTGCAGGTGCGACGGTGGCTGCGAACGCCGAGAGCGCTCGAGCTGCCGTCTGTGCCGCTGATGTCGCCCTGGCCCGGGTCGAGGCCATCCATGGCAAGATCGAGGATGCACACGCCAAGATATTCTAGGCCACCTTGGACTCCAACATGCAACCGACGTCTGAAAAGGCGGCGGTGGCCATGGAGCACCTACTTCCTCATGAGGTCGCCGAGCGGGAGCTGGAGATGTAGGAGGTGGCGAAGATCGACGAGCGCCGGGAGGAGGAGTTGCGCGTGGCCGAGGTCGAGGAACAGAAGAGTCTGTCCGTCGAGGAATCGGCGGTGGAGTACCAACGCGAACTCTCGTGCAGCCACTACTACGTGTACTACAACCTTGAGGGTGGCACCGAGGATGAGGACGCGGTCGACTTCAGCAGGGGGACGTGGAGTCCACCAATGGCGGCCTGTCGCCAGGACAAGTCATCGACATCTCATCTCACACCGGCGATGCATAGGCAGGTGCAGCGGCAGATTTGTTAAAATTATGCGTACTTAGACTTTGTTTTTAATGCTAGTCTTTTGTTAGAGAAATGTTTAGGTCAACTGTCTCTGTTTAATTACTAAAATTGCTCGATTCAGTAAGTGTGATCTGTCTGCTATACGCTCTTTTGTGTGCCCAAATTAGCAAGCGATGTTAAATTATGCAATGACGTACCCGGGGACATTTGCACCAAAATTTGAATTATCAAACTCATCCCACGCGCGTAAAA
This sequence comes from Triticum urartu, assembly GCF_003073215.2. Taxonomy (NCBI): domain Eukaryota; kingdom Viridiplantae; phylum Streptophyta; class Magnoliopsida; order Poales; family Poaceae; genus Triticum; species Triticum urartu. The sequence goes on from NC_053028.1 coordinate 62,366,179, forward strand.
CAGAAGAATCGTTTGCGATGCACACAATCATTCAAAGTGAATGGTCCGGTGGCACGGCGCGCAAAGTTTCCCTCCACATTTTCAAAATTTTGGCCTACCGCCAAAATATCTACCCACGCCCCCTTCCCCCTTCCCCACCCCCTTTTCTCCCCGACCACAAGTCACATTTCCCATGTTTCCTCCTTCCTTCCTTCCTTGCTAAGCTATAGCCGCTTTCTCGCTCTCGCCGTCTTGCATCCTAACGCCGGGGTCGCCATGGTCTTCTTCAAAGACCTCTCCAGCTGTTCCTCCGACGACGACTACTCCTTCACCACCCGAGTATGCCTCTCTTCTCTCTCTCGGGCTAGGACTTGGAATGAAGGATTTTTATCTGGCGGTCGATTTGAGACATTTCTTCCTCTTGTAGCTCCCTAAGACCATCAGTGGCAACGAATGGAGCGGTGTGGCTAAAGACCTATCTGCTCGTTGTCACCATCAATCTTCATGTGTGAAGCTAGTTGCGTTTGATTCTATGGACAGTGGGAGGAAGTTTCTGGCATGTGCAGAGAAGGTTAGACCCTCTTTCGTTGTTACAAATCATTTGTTAGATGTGATTCAGACACTGTCACGGTCCCAACTCATTCATACCACACCTTCAACCAAACGTATCCTAAGACAGTGTCACAGTTTGTACCTAGTATCTTAAATTGTTGCCATCTCATCAGCGGTGTCATTAGAAAATTATTTGGCACCGCTTCAGCAGTTTGTGCAGCCAACTTTGGTCCACACATCCGAGCAGCCAAGCAGTAAAATACTAAATCTTTATGGCATGAAGGAACTGGGCATCGGAGCAACTACGTGCTCCGGAGTCCGGGTCCCTGATTTTTTTCCACTGCATCGGCTCGCCAGTGCAGGGCACCAGTGCGAGATGTAGCAACAGTTGTCTTTATCCCAGTTTTGGCATACATAGTGGACGGCCTTAGTGCTATTAGTTCTATGTTACTAAATTTGTGCATGTACACACCTGTTAGTATCAATTTTCTGTCATCCAAACACTGTCGCTATGTTGTTGCAGTTATATTTACCTTCCTCATAAAATGTTCAATTTGTTATTTATTGTACATGAGTAAGAACTTGTAGTGTCGTTGTAGTTAATTATAGCTTCTGATGTTCCAGATTTTGGTTGTTGTCTCAGTACCAATTATTTCATTTGCACATTGATCTTTTTGAGAAGATATATCATAATTAACATGTTTCTTTAGTTTTTCAAAATAATAATTGGTGATTTTCTATGTTGCTATAAACCCATTTCCCTTACAATTGTTATTGATCTAGTTCTAAATATTATAGGATGAACGGAAGTGCTCTTATTTGAAGTGGGTTGATCAAGAGTGGCCATGGTCTTTGAGGATGTGCCTAGCGAAGCTCTGGAGCACGTATGAGGAAGAGAACACACATAGACTTAGAGAAAGCGTTGTCAACGCTGAAGCATATTTCAAGATGCGGGATAAAAAGTTGAAGGTAGAGAATGAGCTTAGATTTTTTAAATCAGACTTTGCTAAGATGGTGTTGGCGAAGGAGGAGGCACTTTCCCAGTTGGCCCGTGCAAAACGGGTTCTTACTGAACTGAAAGCAGAGGTGGATAAGACGAGTCTGGATGATCTCGATTAGGGAAATGAATATAATGTTCTTATGAAGTTAAACTAGCTATATGTTGTACTCTGCTGCTCTCATGTAGCTACCGTACTATGATGTTATAATATATTTATGTGCCTGATATGAAATTGGCAAACAGTTGTTCGATATGAAATGTGAATTTGTGTAATACTAGAATTATTAATTGTAAACTAATAAACCTGTTAAATGTGTCATGGACCTTTGCAAACAGTTCTAGCAATAAAAGCGCTTGCGATGGATAGCCTAATGCCACACAGTTTTCTTCATCAAATCGTGTGTGATATAGTTGATAAAAGCAAACAGTTAACCATGGCAAATCGTGTTGGGTAGTTACACCTTTCACATACGAGCGTACACATAAAACTGTGTGGGATGTACGTCCGAACGGAAACATGTTTCCTAGATTGACTCTGTGGGATGTACATAAGAACGGAAACGTATTCCTTGGATTGACAGTGTATGATATACATACGAACGGAAAAGTTTTTCTGGGATTCACCGTGTGGAATGTACATACCTACAGAAATGATTTTCTCGAATTACCGTGTGGGATGTACATACCTACGGAAATGATTGGGTTTCGATGCCTCGCTCGATCGTACACGGCCCCAGCCTGGGTCCCAGGAGGGCCTATCCCCGACGATTTATGGGTCGTGTGGGAAGGACACCCTATCGCACACACTCACTTGGCGACGGTTCCAAATGTCGTCACGGAAAGGGGTTAAAACGCTTGTTTAGGACCAACGCGTACCAGTGAAGTGTAGCATATTTTCTTGTAGTTGCAATCAAACAGAGCATATAAATGCTGTAGGGATTCATAATGAGTGCCAACATTTTGGCAAAACATTGATTAATTTTCATTTTGCTAAATTTCTAGTACTTAATATGTCCAAAGGTCATGCCCATTTTTTCCATCGATTATTAACTTTGTATGTTTTCTGTTAGATAGTTATCTCCTGTCAGACATGTCAGGGCCCAAGCCGCACGCGAAGTTCCCAGTGTTTTTCCAACAGCTGTGGGGGGGACAACCGTGCAAGTGGGTGGCGTAGATCAACAACCCAAAAACGGGCAAAAAGCAATGTCTCAGCATGTTCACCACGATGGACGAGTAGGTGCAATCCTACGATGCCATAGCGGTTGAGTACCAGGGGGAAAGGGTGCTGGTCAACTTCCCTGCCAACGCCTAAAGCGCATGTTAGCGGGCGCCTCTAAATATGAGGTTAGCCTCCAGGTCTGAGGAGAAGGAGCACTAGAAGATCGAGGCGCTCCTCTACGCTCGGCAGGGCAGTGATCCCTTGGTGGTAAGTTGGATGAATGAGGATCTGCACCTCCACATGTTTAATGAGTCATTGTTAAATTCCCGCTGCCAAGAAGGACAAGGAGCGAATATGACAGTGAGGATGACGATGAATTCTGGGACCAAATCCTCGACAAGTCCTCGGACGCGGAGGAGGCCTACCCCTCCCGCGGGGGGTAGAAGAAGAATTCTCATCCAAGAGGACTCGGACTATGACTTTGAATTTTTAGAGGGGTTTCCCCCTTCACCGTAGCTAATTTTATCATTCCGTGGTAGAGATGTTTAAACTATGATCTTAGTACTATTGAAACTTTGGAAGTTGCTATGGCGCACTATATGTCGTTAGCATCGTTGAACCTAAGTAGACTTGATAAACTTGCTTAAATGTATCGTCTTACTATGTCATTGGTAATGTCACCCCCGTGATGTAGTCACCTGTGTAGCTGATGATGGATGCCGTCACACCGAGAGGGCTCTAAGAATATCGCTCCATCATTGGAGGAGCAAATTCCACTCTTAAGTTATCTAGTCCCTTGTCAAACTTTTCAATGAACATGTAAGTTGTCATTATGATCGCATAGTTACAGATGACAGTTGAGCAACCCTAAAGTTCATCATGCGTAAAAAGTGATTACGGTGTTCTCATAGTCTAAGGAACTAAAACAAATGCTAACACTCGTGTTATAACAATTGACTTGTGACGATATCATCCCAAAGTATAACAAACAAGTTTGGGTCGATGCAACATGACCATTCTTCTAACGTCATACACTCAATGTTGTTTTAGGACTATTAATACACTTAACGATATCCTAAGATCCAGAAAATGTGATCACCAAGAACACTTGAGCTAGTCTTAGAGGCAAGAGTAGGAATCTTATTTTACTGTTTATCGTTCTACATGTGCATATGAGTTTTCCACGAAATCACGTATTACAGCATCATAGCAGTTATAGCATAGAATATAAACTCTTAGTTATGAACAAGGAACTATAATAATACAATATTATTGCATGTAGGTCATATTTCCAACAGTATTTCTGTAGAATGTTGTATGCAAATAAACCCTTATTAAAAAAATCTATGAGTGTAATTCAACAAATCAAACAAGAATGTAAAGAAATACTTGATGATTACAAGCCTAGATTTATTTTGCAAATTGAAAACAAAGAAATGAACAATGCACGACACACTGGGCATGCTTTAAATAAAGAAAAGACAAATTGGCCTAATATAAATTTAAAAAAGTACACACATGTTTTGCACAAGCCAATAATTTTCCTTATAATTTATATTGTATATGAATAATTAAGATAATGGGAGGTTGTCCATTTTTATAATTAAATTGGGCATGAGTAAAATAATATTGATGGTGTTATTAATGCAGATTGAAATTTTTAGCTCCCTAGCTTCAAACAGCCAAGACACTAAAAAATGAATTCCCTCCGTTAAATATGAAAAAAGCTGGAATTTTCCACAGACAAATGTCCAGATATATGTAACATTCTAGTCAAACAATATTTTTGCGGCTTACGGAATATAATTACTTATTGTGAATGCGAAATAATAAATAGTAGATAAAAAGTGTGCATGTGCATTGGTCTTTCGTGTAACATACGAATAAAAATATTTTATAATATGGTGTAAAGTTTGGGATTATATATCTACAAGTACATTTCTCTGAAGCCTGGGGTTTCTACACGATATCATGATACATTAGTGTCACTGGGTTTTAGAAATATATTTTATGATATGGTGCAAAGTTTGGGATTACATATCTAGAAGTACATTTCTCTAAAGCTTGAGGTTTCTACACGATATCATGATACATTAGTGTCATTGGGTTTTACAAAAAGGGTGTGGCAAGCACACAAGATTTCAGATTACACTATTAATGAAAAATATATTATATTTTTTTCCTCGATAAAAACATATATCCATTTTAGAGTATGTTACCTAATAATTTTGGGCTCGAGGACACTCAGTTAGTAAATATACTGATAAAGATATTGGTGAATATTGCCATGTTGTTGTGTACTATATTTTTCTTACATTTATATATAGTTTGAGTATAGATCAACCAACCATTAAAAATATATAAATACAATACAACATTAGTCCAACATAATTATGTGAAACATAGATATATGATAATTACACGATCATGAATTTACTAAAAAGAATATGTATCCCTTTTTGACATGGTAGTGAATATGAAATGTTCAATGTTTGCAATACTGAAAATCGTATTATAATTATTATTTAAAAAATAATATCTTAGAAATATTGCATGCAAAAAATCTTAATAAGACTATAATTCATTAACATCTATTGAAAAAGTAAAAATAGGCTAGCCCATGCGTACTCACGGGTTGGCGACTAGGGAGTATCGAGGTGCCAGGGAAGGACACCTAGTGGCTGCAACGATGAGAACAATGATGGCCCGCTGGTCAAATGGAAACCAAAATGGGAAAAAACATTCGGACATAAACAAATAAGGATTAGCCTGACTGCATGTCCATTGCATACAAGAAAGGGCCATACAAGCCCAACTGAAATTATGGAACTTCTATTTTGTGCGTGCTCCCCTATGTGTCGCTTATAGTGAAACCTAGGGAACCCTCGCTTGAAGAGGAGCCCCAGATCGGGGATCCTATTTGGCGCGCGGCTCGCTGGTTAACGATCGTGCGCGCACCACACTTCCCCGTTGCGTATGTTTCGGCCAGCACCACATAGCTCATTTCTGGTTTTGGGATGGTTCAGAACATATGAAAAACGGTTTTTTCGTTTTTTTCATTCGGCTTTTTCTCCTTTTTCATTTTAGTTATATCTTTCCTTTTTATTTTATTTTATATTTAATTTCCACCTTTATTTTTTAATTTTTCTTTCGTTTTCCCTTTTAACGTTTTTTTGTCTTGTGACCAATTTCCAATTTTGACCATTTTTTGAAATTGTGAAATGTTTATCAAAGCATGAACATGTTTCAAAGCCGTTATTGTTTTTAAACTGTGAACATTTCTACAATTATTTTTACAATTCGCGAACATTTTCTGAAAACTGAACATTTTATTGAAACTAATGAACATTTTATTGAAACTAATGAACATTTTTTTTGAATCGGTGAACCTTTTTAAAATCAATGAAATTTTTATGAAACTTTGGAATTTTTTTTACTTTTGCGAACATGTATTGAAACATCATGAACATTTTTTGAATTCATGAATAATTTTTCAAGATCATGAACATTTTCTGAACATGCGAACATTTTTTAAGACGCATGAATTTTTGACAAATTCTAGAATAATTTTCAAACTCGTGAACATTTATTTAGAAACTCGTGGACATTTTTTGGAAACTCAAGAACAATTTTTAAATAAATGAAAAAGGAATTCTTAAATCACAAATATATTTTAATCTGTGAATATTTTGCCAAGATAGAAAAGCACCCGCTGCTGATGACCCAGCCCAGGCGCACGGGAGGCCACAACTTAGTGTTTGTTTTTAAGTTTTAAGTTTTCTTTTTATGACTTTAAAAACTATACTTTAAAATATTCTAAACATTTATTTTACAAAAAATACTGTACATAATACATTGCAAAATGCTGACCTAGCATTTGAAAAATGTTAAATATATATGGATAAAATATTTACCACGTATCCAAAAAAATTATTAAAATAAATACAATGTGTATAGAAAAATTTTGTCATGTATTTTTTTAAAATCAAGTAGTATTTTAAAATAATTAATCTAGCATTTGAAAAACGTTAACCTATAGAGGAAAGATGTTGACCATGTATTAAAAAAATAAAACAATAGCCAGTAAAAATAGAAAAAGAAACATAGAAAAATAAGAAAAAGACAAAACAAAACTCGAAAAGCTAGTGGAAACCCGACTCTTCAAGTTTGTCGCGTCCTACTAGTTTTTTTTTTGAGGCAACGTCACGAGGCTTTATTAATTCGTCACAATGTTTACAGGGACGGAAGGTAGGTTCCCAGGATGGCCTAAACCAGACACGGCGGCCACCACCGAGAGATAAAGCATGTCTCGCTAAGTTGTGAACTTCATAATTGGAGCTCCTAAACTCAGGTTTAAAATTACAAAACTCAAAAAATGAAGAGTGAGCTATTATTTCATGTACAATTGCACCGTAGCTCACAAGATTGTCCTTCTGTAAGTCTTCCATGACCACTTTGCAATCCGATGCAACTTCAACCCGCCTCAAATATAGATTGTCCGCCAGTGCCAAAGCTTCTCTAATGGCTAGAGCTTCGAGGGTCGGTGGGTCTACAATGTTGCTGAAGCCACAAGTCGATGCGCCGATGAACATGCCTTCATGATTTCTACAAATCACTCCAATTGAGCCGAACCCTTGCCTGGACACAGCCGCATCAACGTTTATCTTGCTTGGACACAGCCTTCATGACTTCTACAAATCTTTTTTTTTGAAGGGGTAAAACTTTATTTCTCACATAATGGCAAGATCATTTACAACATGTTGAGAAATAAAATCTGGGATAGCACCTTCCCAAAACTCTGAAGATCTACTAGCTAGAGATGACTTAGCTATGCAATCAGCAACGCAGTTTGCTTCCCGAGGGCAGTTACTTACTTCATATTTCACATAATCCAGGCCCATCTCTTTGCTCTCTAGTAGGATAGCCGCTTCTTGTCCCAGGACAGTTTCAGAATTGAGAGCACTCACTGCATTTGAACTATCCGATTCAATGTGTAGTATGTTACAACCAATCTTGCCAGCCAAATAGAAACCATTCCGGATAGCAATCATCTCTGCCGTATCCACTGACACCACATGCGGTATGAACCAAGAAGCAGCCGCTATGAAGTCACCATGCTCATCTTGTGCCACTGCTCCTGTGCCGGCAGTCAAACTTTCGGCACTGAAAGATGCATCGACATTGATTTTAACCACTCCTCTCATTGGTTTGTGCCACATATGATCACGCTTAATCATCGGCTGGTTCGGTGTGAATGAGCGAATAAAGTTTGTTGCTAGAACTCGTATTGCAATGGAGGTTTGGTGCGGCTGCCGGACTATCTCACCCTTAAACAATTTGTCGTCGTTGCCACCAAATATACCAGCTTGCCACTGCAGCTAATTCGGCCACAGATAGGTCGTTTTTTGAAACTTGACGCTCTAAGAGAGTAGCCAGAGTGGATGCGCCTGACCGGTCCTCCGCAACAACTTGCAGAACTTCAGTCTCGAGTCCCAGCTCCTTCCATATATCCTTCGCCCTCTTACATGTGAATAAACAGTGTTGCGAATCCTCATATCCTGTCTTGCATATTGGGCATTGTCATATGGCGGTTTGCAAGGGTACCATAGCATGGTAAAACTCCCCTAATCACCTTCCACACAAAGTGTTTAACTTTGCCAGGAATTCTTAGTCCCCACACACGTTTCCATATATCATTTGGGCGGCTACCTTGTGCTGCACTTAGGTTCTCCCTGCCTCCAAATTGGTGTTGGAGTTGTACATGATAGGCTGATCGCACATTGAAAACACCCGATTAGTTATAGTGCCATGATACAAAGTCTTCCATCACCTGCACTCTGAGAGGTATTTGCAAGATTCTATGTGCATCAACTTGCCAGAAAACATCTCGGATCATACTCTCATCCCACTGCCCAGTATAGGGATCAATCACTTCCTCAACCTTGCTCAACATAGTAGCTCCCCTTGGAGTTATAATTTTCCTTGTTTCACTAGTTGGGATCCAAGGATCATTCCAGATATTAATCTGTGAACCCGTACCCACCCGCCAAATGCAACCTCTCTTAAAAGTTTGTATACCCAATACAATACTTTGCCAAGTAAAAGAAGAGCCCTTTTTTTGTCCCGCCATGAACATATTTCCATCAGGGTAGTACTTTTGCACCTAGAACTCGTGCACACAAAGATTCTGGATTCCGGAGTAAGCGCCAACACTGTTTTGCTAGTAAAGCAAGATTAAAACTGTGCAGGTCCCTAAACCCCAATCCACCCTTACTCTTCGGGATGCAGAACTTCCACCATGCAAACCAATGCATCTTCTTATTTTCCTCACTATCCCCCCACCAAAAACCTGCAATCTCATCTGTAATTGCCTTGCAAATGTTTTTGGGTAGTTTAAAAATAGACATAGCATAGGAGGGGATTGCCTGGGCCACTGCCTTCAACAAAATCTATTTCCCCTTCATTGAGAGCATCTTCTCCTTCCAACCCTTAATTCTCAGACAAATTCTGTCTATAAGGTGTTGAAAACAGTCACTTCTATCGACTCCCACAATAGTGGGGAGACCCAGGTATTTATCTGTTAATGCTTCAGTTAGGATATTCAGATTTACACATACCTCCTCCCTAACCAGCACACTTGTATTCAGACTGAAGAAAATACTTGATTTAGGAGTACTTACACACTGACCACTACTCCCACAGTAAACTTCTAGAATTCTTTTCAGTGTGTTTGCATTCTGAACATTTGCTTTCATAAGAATCAGTGAATCATCTGCAAAACGCATGTGGGAAATAGATGGTGCATCTCTGCAAACACGTATCCCTTCAATACCACCCACTTCTTCTTCATGATCTAACAGGCTAGAAAGCCCTTCTGAACAAATCAAGAACAAGTAAGGAGATAGAGGATCTCCCTGCCGTAAGCCACTCGATGGTATAATCTCTTCTGTTTCCACTCCATTGAACCTTATTTTATAAGTCACTGAGGAGACACGTTGCATTATCATTTCCACCCAAGCTGGGTGAAACCCCAATTTCAGCATCATTTGTTCTAGAAAACCCCATTCTACTCTATCATATGCCTTCATCATATCCAATTTTACTGCACAAATTCCATTCGATCCATGGGTCTTCTTCTTTATTTCATGAAAGCATTCATAAGCTACTAACACATTGTCAGTAATTAGTCTTCCAGGTACAAAAGCACTCTGTGTTGGAGAAATTACCTCTGGAAGTATCTTCTTGAGTCTGTTTGCAATCATTTTTGATATGATTTTATAGACAACATTGCACAAACTAATAGGTCGATATTGAGTGATTACCTCTGGGCTGTCAACCTTAGGAATTAACACAATATTAGTTTGATTCCATCTGGTCGGTATCTTCCTGTTGTGGACTGCCTCTAGCACCTCATCCGTAAGTTCATCGCCTAGGATGTGCCAGAAGCGTTTAAAGAAAATTGCATGCAGTCCATCAGGCCCGGGTGCCTTCATATCCCCAATCTGAAACAAGGCTTTCCGTACCTCCTCCCGTGTGTACGGCTCCATCAATGCTGTGTTCATTTGTGTAGTGACTTTTGGTTTCACCGTATTCAGCAAGCCTTGATCATAATCTGTAACATCGGAGGAAAAGAGGCCAGAGAAATAATTTGAAATAAGTGGGTTGACGTTATCATTTCCCTCTACCCACCCATTATTATTATCCTTCAGTTTCTTAATCAGATTTCTCCTCTTCCTAGCAGAGGCAAAATTATGAAAATATTGACTATTGCGATCCCCTCTACGAAGCCATCTAACGTTACCTCTCTGGGCCCAGAAGATTTCCTCTTGATCTAGCAAATTTTCTATCAAAACTGGTAATTCTTTTTGCCTCGAGCGAACCTCATTTGTGAAAGGAACTTGCATCAGTTTTTCCAGCTCCTTTTGCGCTTCATTCAAGCGAATCCGAGGTCCCTTAAGGACCTTCCTATCCCATTCATGCAGATCACGGTGGACAGCATCCACTCTCTCATGCACATTGGTATAAAGGCCTTGACGCCTTTTGCCATGCTGTTTTTATGATCTCTTCCACCGTTTCTTCTTCTAGACATCTTACTTCGAAACGCCTTTTATATTGTGGCATTGCTTCTGCCACACCCGCAAGGTACTATGTATCCAACATTATGGGCCTATGATCTGATTTGCCCATATCCAAGTTACACAGGCCTGCATATGGGTGCATACTTATCCACCCGCCGTTCGTCACAGCTCGGTCAAGTCGCTCTTTCAGACCACCCCTGAACCACGTGAATTTATCCCCCACGTATCCCAAGTCTTCGAGATAACAATCTGATAATGCGTCCTGGAAAGCTTGCAATCGGGCTTATTGTCTTGGCGCCCCTCCCTCTTTTTCTGATGATAGTAAGATCTCATTAAAGTCACCAATAATGACCCAAGGTAATCTAGACTGGGCGTGCAAGTCTCATATATATTGGTATGTACGATCCTTGTGTTCCCAGCTAGGTTCTCCGTATATACCCGTCATTCTCCAAATATCTCCATTTGTCTCATGCACATGAACATCAATCCCTCCTCATGCGGTGGTCTGGGAGTAGATCCTCACCTCCTTCTTCCAGATCATTAGCAAACCGCCCGTTCTACCATCCAAGCAAGGTGCCACAATTCTCTCGTCCATGCCCAACTTTCTCATCAACCTTTCTTCCTTATCCTCATCCAAATGCGTTTCGGACAGAAAAAACGCATCCAGTTTATGTCGCCTCTGGATATCCAGGAGCGAACGAACTGTCGGGGCACCGAGGAGACCCCGACAGTTCCAGCTTATGATTTTCATTGGTTCCGGCGATCCTCCTCGAAGGAGGTCGCCGATGAACTGCTCCCATGTTGATTCTCCATCTCTGTCCCTGCCCTAAGCCTCTTATTGTCATGTATTTTCTGCGGCGTGCTAAGCTAGCTTTTATCAACAACTCCTTTACTGTTGTTCCCAATCAACAGTACTTTCTCAGTAACATGTCCCGTACTAGGTGTACTGACCGGAGTTCCATCCTGGCCAATGAGCCTCTTTCGCGCCGTAGGGATGATGGTATCACCCAGGTCCATGTCAGCGGCTTCCTGCTCATTTGGGTCACCCGGGTTTCCTCTTCCTCCACCTCGGCCCCCTCCTCTTCCCATGCTTCCTCCACCTCTAGGGATATTAGTATTCCCCCTTCCGCCACCATTATCAAACTGCACGAGCAACCATTCTCCCCATTCACAAGACTCAGAGGTATGGATTCCATCGCCACACTCTGTTACCTCATGACCAATTAACCCACAAAAGTTGCAGAATTTTGGGAGTTTTTCGTATTCCACAGGATACCTTTTCATCTCTTTCAGGGTCAGTGGCACAGACCGGACCAAGGGAGTATCGAGCTTCACAAAGACCTGAGCTCTCAGGTACTGCGCCGTGTTTATGCGCCCTTCAGTCACAAAGACTTCGATCGCACGAACACCAACCTTGTTTGCTACTTTCTCTGATAGCGCAGACTTTTGCATGATTACATCGGGGATTCCTTTAATCCTTGCACATACTGGTATTTGATCAAGTTTATACTCATAGACGTCAGTTAATCCATCGTATTCTTCGATCACCACTGCCTCCCGCCTAAACAGCCACGGTCCTCCGTTCATAACCCTATTCCAATCTCCAAGGCACATGAACTGAACAATGAACCGATTATTTCCCTTTCTTTGAAGATCACGTCCCGTGCAAACGCCCATGCATTACGCATGTCTTTGAACAGAGCTACGTGAGAGAACGGTCTTTGGGTATGGACCCTAAAAACTCCTAACCATCTCGTCTCCTCCAACAATCCCTCAACTTCACCTGACAGATCCAACTCTTCCTCCTCCTCTCCGCAGAGATTCAAACCCTCGAACTTGCTTTCAAGATTGGATTCAAGCGGGGGAACCGCATCCCCGCCGCCGATGTTACCAGATGCGTCGTCGCCTCCGACGCCACCCACCAGGGTTTCCTTCATGCTTTCCGCCATGGTGTCACCTCCTGCAGCCGCTAGACGACCACCGCTTGGAGTTTTTACGTAAGGATTTGCCGCAGGTTTGGCTAAATCTGGATATACTCTCGCGCCGCCGTGAGAGGAACTAGGGAACCCTAGGTCGCCCTAGGGGAAAAAAACCAAATATAAGTTTCATGATTTCTACAAATCACTACAATGTTGTCGCATCCTACTAGTATAACATGAAGTCGATACACAACGATCGACGGCCCCCCAACGACCGACGGCCCTCCCTAAGGCCCTAACTCAAACAGACAGAGTAAAATCTGTAGAAGGAAAGGGCCCATACTAAAGCCCAATCACAGGTATGGCCTCCGTTTTTCCTACTACTAGCCCATGGCGTTATTACCCTAGCCCCCCAATGTGATTAACGTGTGATTTGAGGGGATTATCGTTGGGCGCTGGCGGCTGCCGCTGCCTCTTGTGCTCCCTGCCCATGAGTAGACATTTGAGTCCGATTAATCAACAAACACCGGCTCCATGAGGAGCGACCTGCAGATTACTCGTGTCAATTCTCTAGCGTCCCAGTCAACCAGCAAGGTTAGCATCAGTACTGTCTACTAATCTCTCTCAACTCTCATTTTAGATGCATAGAAATTTCTATATCCAATTTTAGTTATTTTAATGGTGATTTACAATGCTAATTCATTTAAAATTTCTTTTGCTGATCCGCTTAGTGGTTATAAAAAAGCGCCGTCAAACATCACAAAGATTAATTCAATTTTTATGCATGTTGTTTTGAGTTCTCAACCTACTGATTATTGTTAATGGGGCTAATGCGCAAGTTATCAATGCCGGTCCAATTGAAGCCGACTACGGAATTGCATGATAATCTACACTGAGAAGTGAATTATCTTGCAATCAGGTCATCTTCTGATGAAATAATTAGTAATTTTTATCTTATTGGCAATTGTAGGGTAAACTTTAACGTATACAAATTGAACTATACTTTAATTGCGTCCAAGTGACGCATCAATACAGTATTGCAGTAAAAAATCCATTGACTTTTTTTTCTTGTATCAAATTTACTTGCCCCCCCCCCTATACTCAAATCCTGGCTCCGTCCCTGTGGCTAGCAGCACTACACTAGAACAAGGAGCAATATACCGGAACGAGGAGATCCTGGGATCGAACCCTGTGTCGCTTATAAGCAGACCTAGCTCTCGCGATTTTTGTGCTCTGTCATTACTGGAAAATTAAACCAACTCCATGTTTTTACATAAAAAATATAAAGCTCTTTCATACAACATTTTTAAAAGACGAGCGCGGCAACGCCATTAACGATCTAGTAGTACATCATAAATGGACTGAGGCATAGCATCTTCAAACATGTATTTTCTTTAGCAAAGTGGGTAAGATCGTGCCCTTTTTATAGTTGTTTAAATTTGATTACGACACACAATCAACCATACCAAGTATTTCCCTCCTCCCCATCCCTGAGTGAGTCCCAAGCTAGAGTTTCCCAGTCTCCCGTCAGCGATGTTGTTGATCTGCCTTGTCTTGTGTGGTCTTAGGGCCATGAAGGCGCGGGTGTATCCCGACCCTTGCCGGTGGGATGGCTCATGCTATGTGCTTAGGTTATTTAGAGTTTGTATCCTTCTCCGAAAGATGAGGCAGCGGCGGCTTCCTGAAGATGGAATAACGTTCTTCCTGCCTAGCCCCCTCTCGGTGCTACGTATAGCATCCTTGGAGAGTGCTACGTATAGGCCTCGCACACGACGATAAACGCCGAGATGTTGAGGATGAAATTGGGGGCCAGATCATGCAAATCCAGCCAATAGTAGAACATGAGCCCGCGGACAAACGGGTGGAGGGGAAATCCCAGTCCGTGGACAAAATGGGTAAGAAAAAGTACCCTCTCATGGGGTTCGGGCGTTGGGATGATCTGCCCCGCATTTGGCAGCCGGTGCGTGATATCCGTGGCCATATATCCGGCTTCCCGTAACTTTTTGATGTTCTCCTCCGTGACGGAGGAGACCATCCACTTGCCTCCTGCTCCGGACATGCTTGGAGTGGTTTGAGAAGAGGAACGCAAGCTTGGGCGCTAGATCTCGAGTGTGCGGGAATGGGTAAACAAGGAGGAAGAAGGCATAGGTGAAAAGAGTGAATCCTTGTCCCTTTATAAGGGCGGAAGAGGCAATGCGTCTCCCCACATGCCTGGTAAAACCGCTTATTCCCAGGCACCGTAATTGATGGCGCGGTTGGGTTACCCACGTCCGTATTGATGAGAATCCCGTAATAAGGGGGACACGATCTCTGCTTTGACAAGACGTGTCGAGGAAACCGCCCCATGTTATGTGCGGTGCTGGTTGAGAAAAACAGTTCGAATAATGACTGAGCCATGACATAACGTCGTGCTATCAGAAACGCGTCAGCAGATTAGATTTGTTCAAATATTATTCTCTCTGCGGTAGTATATGGAACTTGTTTTGCAGAGCCGGACACTATTCTAGTGTTCAAAATCTTCTATGGAGTGTTCGGAGGAGGAACCCGCCTAGCAATGCTGAAGACAATACTGTGCGTCGGACTCATCGTCATTAAAGCCTGGTTCAGGGGCTACTGAGGGAGTCCTGGATTAGGGGGTCTCCGGGCAGCCGGACTATATCCTTTGGCCGGACTGTTGGACTATGGAGATATGAGATTGAAGACTTCGTCCTCTGTCCGGATGGGACTCTACTTGGCGTGGAAGGCAAGATAGGCAATACGGATATGTATATCTCCTCCTTTGTAACCGACCTTGTGTAACCCTAGCCCCCTCCGGTGTCTAGATAAACTGGAGGGTTTAGTCCGTAGGACAACAGACAATCATACCGCTTCTAGGGCTTAGCCTCTTTGATCTCGTGGTAGATCAACTCTTGTAATACTCATATCATCAAGAACAATCAAGCAGGACGTAGGGTATTACCTCCATCAAGAGGGCCCGAACCTGGGTAAAAATCGTGTCCCTTGCCTCCTATTACCATCCACCTTAGACGCACAGTTTGGGTCCCCTACCCGAGATCCGTCGGTTTTGACACCAACGGGCACCCCCTCCCCTCTATATATAGATGGAGGGGCGTGGTAAACAGCCCCTCCAAGCCCTAGGGCGTAGCTAAGGGGAATAGGACTTGGACTCCAAGTCCAATCCTATTCCTACTAGGACTCCTTCCTTTTTTGCCTTCCCTAGGCACATGGGCTTTTGAGTACTTGGTGCGCCTTGACCAATAAGGCCTAGGCGCCTCCCCGCAGCCCATGCTAGCCCTTGGGTCATGCTGGACCCACTTGCAGACTTTCGTACTCCTCCGGAATTCTCCAGAACCTTCTAGAAGCTTCCCGGTACAATACCAAAAAAACTGCACATTTTTCCCGAACCCAAAATATGACTTCCCACATATGAATCTTTACCTCTCGACCATTCTGAAACTCCTTGTGACATCCGGGATCTCATCCGGGACACCAAGCAATATTTTTTTACCACTCATCAAATATCCCAATACTACTCTAGCGTCAACAAACATTAAGCGTGCGACCCTGGGGGTTCGGGAATTATGTAGTCATGACCGAGACACCTCTCCGATCAATTACCAATAGCGGGACCTGGATGACCATATTGCTTCCTACATATTCCACGAAGATCTTTTATCGGTTGAACCCTTATGACAACATACGTAATTCCCTTTGTCTATCGGTATGTTACTTGCCCGAGATTCGATCGTCAGTATCTCTATACCTAGTTCAATCTCGTTATCGGCAAGTCTCTTTACTCGTTCCATAATACATCATCTTGTAACTAACTCCTTAGTCACTTTGCTTGCAAGCTTCTTGCGATGATGTATTACCGAGAGGGCCCGATACCTCTCTGTTACACGGAGTGACAAATCCCAATCTCGATTCACGGAAACTCAACAGACACCTTTAGAGATACCTGTAGAGCATCTTTATGATCACCCAATTATGTTGTGACATTTGATAGCACACAAGGTATTCCTCCGGTATCCGGGAGTTGCATGATCTCATGGTCGAAGAAACATGTATTTGACATTAAGAAAGCAGTAGCAATAAACTGAATGATCATATGCTATGCTAATGGTTGGGTCTTGTCCATCACATCATTCTCCTAATGATGTGATACCGTTATCAAATGACAAATCATGTCTATGGTTAGGAAACCTTAACCATCTTTGATCAACGAGCTAGTCTCGTAGAAACTCACTAGGGACACTGAGGGAGTCCGGGATTAGGGGGTCTCCGGACAACCGGACTATATCCTTTGGCCGGACTATTGGACTATGAAGATACAAGATTGAAGACTTCGTCTCGTGTCCAGATGGGACCCTACTTGGCGTGGAAGGCAAGCTAGGCAATACGGATATGTACATCTCCTCCTTTGTAACCGACCTTGTGTAACCCTAGCCCTCTCTGGTGTCTATATAAACCGGAGGGTTTTAGTCCATAGGACAAGATACAATCATACCATAGGCTAGCTTCTAGGGTTTAGCCTCTCTGATCTCATGGTAGATCAACTCTTGTAGTACTCATATCATCAAGAACAATCAAGAAGGACGTAGGGTATTACCTCCATCAAGAGGGCCCGAACCTGGGTAAACATCGTGTCCCCTGCCTCATGTTACCATCCGCCTTAGACGCACAGTTCGGGACCCCCTACCTGAGATCCGCCGGTTTTGACACCGACATTGGTGCTTTCATTGAGAGTTCCACTGTGCCGTGACCATAAGGCTTGATGGCTCCTTCGATCATCGCTTGCGATGTGGGCCAGGGTGAGGCTTTCCTCTCCGGACAGATCTTCGTATTCGGCCGCTTCGCACTGCGGGCCAATTCGCTTGGCCATCTAGAGCAGATCGAGAGCTACGCCCCTGGCCATCAGGTCAGATTTGGAAACTTGAACTACATGGCTGACATCCACGGAGACTTGATCTCCGACGGATTCGAGCCCATGTCGGACGCGCCGCACAGTCGTGACGAGCAGGACATAACTCTGCCGTCGAACAATGTTCGGGAGATCGCATCTGGAACTACTCTGGCCATCAATCCGGAGCAAGTCGCGCCATCCAAGAGCGGAGGGATGGACCCCGCCATGGAGGTCGCACTCTCAGTGGCGATAGAGCCGGATAATGACTTCACCCCTTACAAGAGCCGTGTCACCGACCCACTGGATTCATCTCCGGCCACGGACTCCGAGCCGCTCACATCCGTGCCCGTCGAGTCCGACTGGGCGCCGATCATGGAGTTCACCTCCGCGGATATCTTTTAGCAATCACCTTTCGGAGATGTGCTAAACTCATTAAGTTCTCTCTCCTTGTCGGGAGAACCGTGGCCGAACTATGTCAGGCAAGAATGGGATGCGGACGACGAAGAAATTCGCTGCCCACCCACCACCCACTTAGTAGACACTGTCGACGACTTAACTGACATGCTCGACTTCGGCTCCGAAGACTTCGACGGTATGGACGACAAAGCCGGAGACGAACAGGAACCACCGCCCTCAGGGCGCTGGACCGCCACCTCATCATATGATATATACATGGTGGACACCCCCAAGGAAGGCAATGGCGACGAGACAGCGGAGGATGACCCCTCCAAGAAGCAGCCCAAGCGCCGACGTCAGCGGCGCCGCTCTAAGTCCCGCCATAGCAAGAGCAGTGATACCGGCACAGGAGATAATAACACTTCGGAGAGCACCGAAGACAACAACAATCCCCTCCAGCACGGTGTAGAGCTAGAGGATGAACAAGCTAGCCCTCCAGAGCAGGCAGCAGATGGAGAACCGGAGGAGGACAATTACATGCCTCTCTCCGAAGACGAGGCGAGCCTCGGCGACGACGAGTTTATTGTGCCTGAGGACCCCGTCGAGCAAGAGTGTTTCAAGCACCGGCTTATGGGCACGGCAAATAGCCTAAAGAAAAAACAGCAACAGCTTCAAGCTGATCAAGACTTGCTAGCAGACAGGTGGACCGAAGTCCTTGCGGCCGAGGAGCATGACCTGGAGCGGCCGTCCAAGAGTTACCCAAAACGTAGGTTGCTACCTCACCTGAAGGAGGAAGCATTGAAACCTCATTCACTAGTGTACGATGCGGCTGACCGGCCACTACGCGACCGAGCCAGAGAGGCATTTCAGCCTACAGTTCAGACCGCACCTTGTCTCCACTCAGTCAAAAATACTAAGGCCCGGGCAACACAGAGGACCTGCGAGACATCTTGGACAGTAAGGCAAAAATTGCAAGGTCAATATACGGGACACGGGCACGTGCGCCCACACGGGACGATGATCGTCGCGTCGGATACACCAAGAGTAAATCCGACCGGGACGAATACAGCAGACAAGACTCATACGAACTACGTCGGGATATAGCCCGGCACAGAGGTGCCGCACACCCCCTATGCTTCACTGATGAAGTTATGAATCATGAATTACTGGAGGGTTTCAAACCCATATATATCGAATCATAAGATGGCACAGCAGATCCCGCTGTATGGATTGAGGATTTCCTCCTTCACATCCACATGGCTAGCGGTGATGATCTACATGCCATCAAGTACCTCCCACTAAAACTCAAAGGACCAGCTCGGCATTGGCTGAATAGCTTGCCAGCAGATTCCATCGGCAGTTGGGAGGATCTGGAAGACGCATTTCTTGACAACTTCGAGGGCACTTATTTGCAGCCACCGGATGCTCATGACTTGAGCCACATAACCCAGCAGCCAGGGGAATCAGCCAGACAATTCTAGACACGGTTCCTGACTAATAAAAATCAAATTGTAGACTGTCTGGATGCAGAGGCCCTAGCGGCATTTAAGCATAACATCCGCGACCAGTGGCTCGCCCGCCACCTCGGCCAGGAGAGGCCGAAATCTATGGCAGCCCTCACGACACTCATGGCCCGCTTTTGCGCGTGCGAGGACAGCTGGCTGGCTCGCAGCAACAACACATCGAGGAATCCGGATACCTCGGATACCAAAGATGTTAATGGTAGGCAGCGTCGTAATAGACCAAAGCGCCGCAATAACGGCGATAACACCGAAGATACGGCAGTCAATGCCGGATTCAGAGGCTCTATATCCGGTCAGCGGAAAAAACCATTTAAAAGAAATACTCCGGCTCCGTCCAGTCTGGATCGCATACTAGATCGCTCCTGTCAAATCCACGGCACCCCCGACAAGCCAGCCAATCACACCAACAGAGAATGCTGGGTGTTCAAGCAGGCCGGCAAGTTAAATGCCGAGAACAAGGACAAGGGGCTGCATAGCGATGACGAGGAGGAGCCCCAACCACCGAACACAGGAGGACAGAAGGGGTTTCCCCCACAAGTGAAGACGGTGAACATGATATACGCAACACACATTCCCAAGAGGTAGCGGAAGCGTGCACTAAGGGACGTCTATGCGATGGAGCCCGTCGCCCCAATGTTCAACCCATGGTCTGCTTGTCCGATCACCTTCGATTGCAGGGACCACTCCACTAGCATCCGTCATGGCGGATCCGCCGCACTGGTCCTAGACCCCATCATTGACGGATTTCACCTCACTCGAGTCCTTATGGACGGCGGCAGCAGCCTGAATCTGCTTTATCAGGATACAGTGCGAAAAATGGGTATCGATCCCTCGAGGATCAAACCCAGCAAAACCACCTTCAAAGGCATCATCCCAGGTGTAGAGGCCCATTGCACAAGCTCAATCACAATGGAAGTGGTCTTCGGATCATCGGATAACTTCCGAAGCGAAGAGTTAATCTTCGATATCGTCCTGTTTCGCAGTGGCTATCATGCACTGCTCGAGCGGACATCATTTGCAAAATTCAATGCAGTGCCGCATTACGCATACCTCAAGCTTAGGATGCCAGGACCTCACGGGGTCATAACAGTAAATGGAAACACGGAACACTCACTCCGTATGAAAGAGCACACTGCGGCCCTTGTAGCAGAAGCACAAAGCAGCCTGTTCAGGCAGACCACTCATTCGGCGTGACGGCCCCCGGACACCTTCAAGCGAGTCCAGAACAAGCTGCAACAGGATCGCCTGGCACGATCAGAGCTCTCCTAGCAATTCGGCCCCCGTCCCAATCCCAGTGAAGCGACGAAATCCGTGCTGCGCGTACATAACTACGCATTGAAAATACCATGGACATAGGCGGGGGCACGATCAGGGCACACCCCGCATTGTGGCTTAACCACACTAGGGGTTGTATACCTTTGACTTTCCTTTTCTCTTTCAGGGCCTAACTCTCTGGAAGCCCTTTTCGGCAGTACGATTGCCAGAGACATTCCGGAAGCAACAACCAAGGCGGCAAGAAGCTAATATGAACACGGGAACCGCCAGGTGGTCTCTAGTAATAATCGATATACCCATTTTCACTATTTATGCGTAGCTTGCCCTGGGGTAGGACATTTCGAATTGTCCCACTCTATGCTTATTGCACTACTTGTACCAAGTACGCTTCGACGTATCATTTAAATAACAATGCTTATCATTAATCTGTCGTTGCATTATTTAAATTTTTCTCTCTCTCTCTCTTATATGTCCGTTTACGACAATCCGCACCCGCACATGCGGGTAAGGTCAGTTTTCCAGGGGTCCTCGTTTACCCCATAATACGGCGCAAGAAGTCCGAACACTTTCGAGAGTGCGGCACCCCAAAATTATAGCATTATATGCATCAGCTCCGAATCATGTCTTTGGTCAAATGTTGGGTCGCCCGGCTCCCATGCTTTGGTAGCTTACGTTCCGCTATATCGGCTAAGGTAGCGGTGGGAGAACTACTGCGATTGCGTCCCGGTTCTTCCGGACGAGCACCTTAGTAGAGAAAGCCAAAAACTGACTGTCATGATATGGCGAGAGACCGGTCGCTGTTTGAGAGGTCTCAAGTCCTTAAAGACTTTTTCCACTTCAGGCAAGGAGTCGGCCTTGTCCGGCTTAGGCGTGTATAGCTCCCCAAATTCGGCCCTTCGAATACCACGGGCTTCGCCAAAAAATTAAAATCATAGACTTCTATGGCTAAGTGAGAGTGATAAAGCATTATAGTCCGATTGCCTGGTTCGTTGCGCTGAACACCTCCCTGGAAGGACCCAAAATTGGGGTAAAGAGTGTTCAGGTTTATCCCGAACACCCCAGTACTAGTTACATGGGGATAGAAGCCGGCGACTGGCCAACTCTCAGATTTTATAAACAGCCGCAAAAAAGGTGATATTTTAAATTAAGAAAGCGTCGCATGGTGCAAAAGAACTCGTTTCATATTACAGGATCACATGGGCATGTTCATTCAAAAATTACATCCTTGGCACACTCATCTGCCACTAAGCGGGAACCCTTCAGGACACTTTCATGATAATTATCGGGGCAGCGATGCTCCTTGCCCTCCGGCGGCCCCTCCTTCACCAGCTTCACGGCGTCCAGCTTCGCCCAGTGCACCTTCGCCCGGGCAAAAGCCCTACGTGCACCCTCGATGCAGACGGACCACTTGATGACTTCAAGCCGTGGGCAGGCTTCCACAAGCCACCTCACCAGACCGAAGTAGCTGCCGGACAGGGGCTCGTCAGGCCACATCCGGACTATAAGGCCCCTCATGGCCTGTTCGGCCGCCTTGTGAAGTTCGACCAACTGCTTCAGCTGGTCGCTCAAGGACACGGGGTGTTCGGTCCCAGTATACTGAGACCAGAACAACTTCTCCGTTGACCTCCCCTCCTCAGCCCGGTAAAACTCTGCGGCATCCAATACACTGCGGGGAAGATCTGCAAACGCTCCTCGAGAGCTCCGAATTCGGGTAAGAAAAAGGAAAGTCTCCTTCACATGCTTGCTTTGCATATTGAATGCCTTACCCGCTGCTATCTTCTTCACCACATCAATCTCCTGGAGGGCCTTGTGGGCTTCGGCCTTGGCGCTCCGGACGCTTTCAAGTGCCTGCGCGAGCTCGGACTCTCGCGTCTTGGAGTCAAGCTCCAAGGACTCGTGCTTTTTGGCGAGAGCCTCGAGCTCTTGCTGCACCTCGCCTACCCGGGCTTCTTGTTTCTCCCGTTCAATGCGTTCTTTGGCCGCTTTGTCTTCGGCCTCGGACAACGCCTTCCTCAAGGTCTCCACCTCGGTCGTGGCCCCTGACAAATTCATGATGATCCTATTACTTCACACCCGAACTTCTTTTTAACTATATAGACATGGGTATATCTTACCTTTGCTCTCTTTGAGCTACCTCTTGGTAAGGCCGAGCTCATCCTCGGACCGCTTCAGGGCCTGCTTCAGCGTAGAGACCTCCGCAGTATGTGCGGCAGCGGCCAGCAGTGAAGCCTGCACATACACATAGACATACTCTAATTAGACTCCTGAGTTATCATTTGATCCTCTATTCAGCTTTTCTTCGCGAACGCCGAACAGAGCATCAGGGGGTACTATCTATGCGGTAATATTTTCTTATATTTTGATTGCTTACCTCAAAGCCTGTTAGGAGGCTGGCGCAAGCTTCGGTTAGTCCATTTTTGGCGTACTGAACCTTCTCGACCACCGCACTCATAATAGTGTGGTGCTCTTCATCGATGGAAGCGCTGTGAAGCACTTCCAGCAAGTTGTCCGGTGCCTCTGGTTGGACAGAGGACACTGGCACGGATGGTTGACCCCCCTTAACAGGGGACCGCCTGCCGGAGTCCGGAACCATCGAAGGTTTCGGTGCAGTGTCCGGCCGGGGCCCGAACTCGAAGCCCGTAGGAGCCTCGCTCCCTTGGTACCCAGGGTCCGGAAAGTCACCGCGAGGCGCCCCCAGGACCACCTCCCCTTGGCTCGGTGCCTTTTGAGACAACACCTCGGCGTTGTCCGCAGAGCGAGGGGTGGAAGCGGTCGGAAGAGAACCGCTGTTCATATCCGACGAGTCCAAAGAGCCGCTTGACGAGGGTACGTCGAGATGAGCTCGGGACGGACTGCATAATCATGTTCGGCATGAGGAGAGGCACTGCAATAAAACATACCATGAAGTACAATGGTGTCCGGACACTTACGACTTCGCCAGGGGCTTGTCCCTAGGTAGCCACTCGTCGCCACTGTCGGCGGCCGTCGTGGCACAGTTCGGAGGGAGGGTCCTTCCCTTCTTGGACCCTTCGGCCTCCCCTAATGGGTCGGCCTTCCTTTTCTTGTCTCCCCCGGCTGGGGGGAGAACTTTTCTCCTCCTCCTCCTTGTTTCCGTGGGAGGAGTGCGTGTCGGACTCATCGGACGATGAGTCCGATACAACCTTGCGCCGGAGACCCTTTCGGGTCCCCGTGGCCTTCTTATTGGCCTTCTTTGTCGGCACCTCGTAAGGTGCCAAAGTCAGCATCTTCATTAGAAGAGCGTCTACAGGATCTTCGGGCAGGGGGCTGGGCAATCAAGCTGCTCCGTGGTCTCTATCCAATCCTGTTAATGACATGAAAGCTTAGATCCAGCACATAACTAAACCTAGGCAAATAAATACCCTGAGAGATATAAAAGCCTACTAGATGGGTGTGGCGCTTCGCGCTGAGTCCGCGGTCCTCAGTGAGGGAGGGAGGCATCTCGGCACTCTTGAACAGCACCCTCCAGACGTCCTCATGCGTCGTGTCATAGAGCTCTCATAGCGTCTGGTGCTTGGTCGAGTCGAACTCCCGCAAAACGAATGCCCGTCGTTGACATGGAAGGATCCGGCGGAAGAGCATAACCTGGACCACGTTGACAAGCTTGATTTTCTTGTTCGTCATGTTCTGGATGTAGGTCTGGAGTCTGGTCAGATCTACTGAAGAACCCCAGGACAGGCCCTTCTTTTTCCAGGAGGTGAGCCGCGTGGGGATTCCTGATCGAAATTTGGGGGTCGCCACCACATTGGAGTCCCGCGGCTTGGTGATGTAGAACCACCCCGATTGCCACCACTTTATGGTATCCGCATAGGTGCCCTCGAGCCAGGTGACATTAGGCATCTTGCCCACCATGGCGCCTCCGCACTCTGCTTGCTAGCCACCCACCACCTTTGGTTTGACATTGAAGGTTTTCAGCCATAGGCCGAAGCGGGGCCTGATGCGGAGGAAGGCCTCGCACATGACGATAAACGCCGAGATGTTGAGGATGAAATTGGGGGCCAGATCATGAAAATCCAGCCCATAGTAGAACATGAGCCTGCGGACAAACGGGTGGAGAGGAAATCCCAGTCCGCGGATGAAATGGGTAAGAAAAACTACCCTCTCATGGGGTTCGGGCGTGGGGACGATATGCCCCGCATTTGGCAGCCGGTGCGCAATATCCGCGGCCAAGTATCCGGCTTCCCGTAACTTCTTGATGTTCTCCTCCGTGACAGAGGAGACCATCCACTTGCCTCCTGCTCTGGACATGCTTGGAGTGGTTTTAGAAGAGGAACGTGAGCTTGGGCACTAGAGATCGAGTGTATGGGAATGGGTAAGCGAGGAGGAAGAAGGCGTGGGTAAAAAAAGTAAATCTTTGTCCCTTTATAAGGGCGGAAGAGGCGATGTGTCTCCCCACTTGCCTGGCAAAACCGCTTATTCCCTAGGCACCGTAATTGATGGTGCGGTTGGGTTACCATGTCCGTATTGATGAGAATCCCGTGATAAGGGGAACACGATCTCTGCTTTGACAAGACGTGCCAAGAAAACTGCCTCGCGATATGTGCGGAGTTGGTTAAGAAAAGCGGTTCGAATAAAAACTGGGTCATGACGTGATGTCATGCTATCAAAACATGTCAGCAAATTAGATTTGTGGAAATGTTATTCTCTCTACGGTGGTATGTGGAACCTATTTTGCAGGGTCGGACACTATCCTTGTATTCAAACTCTTCTATGGTGTATTCGGAGGAGGAACCCGCCTTGCAATGCCGAAGACAATACTGCGCGCCGGACTTATCATTATTGAAGCCTGGTTCAGGGGCTACTGAGGGAGTCCGGGACTAGGGGGTCTCCGAACAGCCGGACTATATCCTTTGGCCAGACTGTTGGACTATGAAGATACAAGATTGAAGACTTCGTCTCGTGTCCGGATGGGACCCTACTTGGCGTGGAAGGCAAGCTAGGTAATACGGATATGTACATCTCCTCCTTTGTAACCGACCTTGTGTAACCCTAGCCCTCTCCGATGTCTATATAAACCGGAGGGTTTTAGTCCGTAGTACAAGGTACAATCATACCATAGGCTAGCTTCTAGGGTTTAGCCTCTCTGATCTTGCAGTAGATCAACTCTTGTAATACTCATATCATCAAGAACAATCAAGCAGGACGTAGGGTATTACCTCCATCAAGAGGGCCCGAACCTGGGTAAACATCGTGTCCCCTGCGTCCTGTTACCATCCGCCTTAGCCGCACAGTTCGAGACCCCCTACCCGAGATCCGCCGGTTTTGACACCGACAGACACGATATTTGTTTATGTATCCACACATGTGATGTCTACTACACAACCTTCTTCTTGTAGACGTTGTTGGGCCTCCAAGTGCAGAGGTTTGTAGGACAGTAGAAAATTTCCCTCAAGTGGGTGACCCAAGGTTTATCAATCCATGGGAGGCGTAGGATGAAGATGGTCTCTCTCAAACAACCCTGCAACCAAATAACAAAGAGTATCTTGTGTCCCCAACACACCCAATACAATGGTAAATTGTATAGGTGCACGAGTTCGGCGAAGAGATGGTGATACAAGTGCAATACGGATGGTAGATATAGGTTTCTGTAATCTGAAAATATAAAATAGCAAGGTAAATAATGTTAAAAGTCAGAACGAACGGTATTGCAATGCTTTGAAACAAGGCCTAGGGTTCATACTTTCACTAGTGCAAGTTCTCTCAACAATAATAACATAATTCGATCATATAACAATCCCTCAACATGCAACAAAGAGTGACTCCAAAGTCACTAATAGCAGAGAACAAACGAAGAGATTATTGTAGGGTACGAAACCACCTCAAAGTTATTCTTTCTGATCGATCTATTCAAGAGTTCGTACTAGAATAACACCTTAAGACACAAATCAACCAAAACCCTAATGTCACCTAGATACTCCAATGTCACCACAAGTATCCGTGGGTATGATTATACGATATGCATCACACAATCTCATATTCTTCTATTCAACCAACACAAAGAACTTCAAAGAGTTCCCCAAAGTTTCTACCGGAGTGTCAAGACGAAAACGTGTGCCAACCCCTATGCATAAGTTCACGAGGTCACGGAAATCGCAAGTTGATCACCAAAACATACATCAAGTGGATCACGTGATATCCTATTGTCACCACAGATAAGCACATGCAAGAGATACATCAAGTGTTCTCAAATCCTTAAAGATGCAATGCGATAAGATAACTTCAAAGGTAAAACTCAATCCATTACAAGAGAGTAGAGGGGAAGAAGCATCATAAGATCCAACTATAATAGCAAAGCTCGCGATACATCAAGATCATGCGAATCAAGAACATGAGAGAGAGAGAGAGATCAAACAAATAGCTACTGGTACATACCCTCAGCCCCAAGGGTGAACTACTCCCTCCTCGTCATGGAGAGCGCCGGGATGATGAAGATGGCCACCGGAGAGGGATTCCCCCCTCTGGAAGAGTGCCGAAACGGGTCTAGATTGGTTTTCGGTGGCTACAGAGGCTTGCGGCGGCGGAACTCCCGATCTAGGTTTCTTTCTGGAAGTTTGGAGTTATATAAGAGGTGTTGGAGTCGGGAACAAGTCAGGGGGGTCTCCGAGGCAGCCAGGAGGTTGGGGACGCACCTAGGGGGGTAGGGCACGCCCCCACCCTCGTGGTGGCCTCTGGACTCTTCTGGCCCATCTCCGGTACTCCGTGGGCTTCTTCTGGTCCAAAAATGGTCTCTGTGAAATTTCAGGTCAATTGGACTCCGCTTGGTTTTCCTTTTCCGCGATACTCAAAAACAAGGAAAAAACAGAAACTGGCACTGGCACTGGGCTCTAGGTTAATAGGTTAGTCCAAAAAATCATATAAAATACCATATAAATGCATATAAAACATCCAAGGTTGGTAATATAATAGAATGGAACAATGAAAAATTATAGATACGTTGGAGACGTATCAAGCATCCCCAAGCTTAATTACTGCTCGTCCTCGAGTAGGTAAATGATAAAAATACAATTTTTGATGTGGAATGCTACCTAACATATTTATCCATGTAATTCTCTTTATTGTGGCAATAATATTCAGATCCGAAAGATTCAAGACAAAAGTTTAGTATTGACATGAAAATAATAATACGTCAAGCATACTAACAAAGTAATCATGTCTTCGCAAAATAACATGACCAAAGAAAGCTATCCATACAAAATCATATAGTCTGGCTATGCTCTATCTTCATCACACAGAATATTTACATCATGCACAACCCCGATGACAAGCCAAGCAATTGTTTCATACTTTTGATGTTCTCAAACTTTTTCAATCTCCACACAATACATGAGCGTGAGCCATGGACATAGCACTATAGGTGGAATAGAATGGTGGTTGTGGAGAAGACAAAAAGGAGAAGATAGTCTCACATCAACTAAGCGTATCAACGGGCTATGGAGATGCCCATCAATAGATATCAATGTGAGTGAGTAGGGATTTCCATGCAACAGATGCACCAGAGCTATAAGTGTATGAAAGGTCAAGAAGAAACTAAGTGGGTGTGCATCCAACTCGCTTGCTCACGAAGACCTAGGGCACTTTGAGCAAGCCCATCATTGAAATATACAAGCCAAGTTCTATAATGAAAGATTCCCACTAGTATATGAAAGTGACAACATAGGAGACTCTCTATATGAAGATCGTGGTGCTACTTTGAATCACAAGTGTGGTAAAATGATAGTAGCATTGCCCCTTCTCTCTTTTTCTCTCATTATTTTTGTTTTTTTTTGTTTTTTGGGCCTTCTCCTTTTTTATGGCCTCTTTTTTCTCTTTTTATTTATTTTTTGTCCGGAGTCTCATCCCGACTTGTGGGGGAATCATAGTCTCCATCATCCTTTCCTCACATAGGACAATGCTCTAATAATGATGATCATCACACTTTTATTTACTTACAACTCAAGAATTACAACTCAATACTTAGAACAAAATATGACTCTATATGAATGCCTCCGGTGGTGTACCGGGATGTGCAATGACTCATGAGTGACATGTATGAAAGAATTATGAATGGTGGCTTTGCCACAAATACGATGTCAACTACATGATCCCCGGGTAAAGCAATATGACAATGATGAAGCGTGTCATAATAAACGGAACGGTGAAAAGTTGCATGGAAATATATCTCGGAATGGCTATGGAAATGCCATAATAGGCAGGTATGGTGGCTGTTTTGAGGAAGGTAAATGGTGGGTTTAGGGTACCGGCGGAAGTTGCGCGGTACTATAGAGGCTAGCAATGGTGGAAGGGTGAGAGTG